>NC_080424.1:79312894-79647894 GCF_029873635.1 Malania oleifera
TTTATTATTACATTGTTTTTTTTGTTGGTAGATGAACATGTATGTGGCTTATTAGGAATATGTGTTGGTTTCATGTAATATTTTTTCTATGATTACATTCATATGTTACATTGTGTGGTCATGAACATGTAGAGCTGTGCTTTTGAATATTATACATTATTATTATTATTATATTATTATTATTATTATTATTATTATTATATTATTATATTATGTATTCAGGTTATTGGTTATCATCATCAAGTTAAGATTCAGGTGATGGGATAGTATATGGTTTTCATTTGATATGATAAATTGTATATTTTGGATTATCTTGGTCGTATTGTAGCTTTACCGGGATACCAAGAGGGGGGGTGAGGATTGGTTATATTTTTAAAAAAAAAACGATTCCTAGTATCTTCCTAACAAGACTAGTATGTTCACAAGCCTATGGTCAATTAGTGCAAATAATGTAATATACAGAAATTAAAATAAAGCAATTTAAACAATAATACAAGCACCAGAAAGCCGTTTAATGAAAGGATGACAGCAGATATGTAGCGAGATTGGCCCAAACTGCCTACGTCCCCCTTGGCTACCAGCACAAGGGATTATCACAATAACTTGCTCACTTAAACGGGTGGAGCGGCACCTATACCGACAGGTCAAAGGATCACAGGGTGGACCTCAAACATTACCAACCTACTGAGCTGGTACCGCCCCCCTCAGCCACTGCTTGGAAGCTCTCAGATAGTACAATCAAAAGACAATTACAAGGCTCATTGAAAGCAGTTTTTTGTACCACAAATGCGCACAAAACATACAACCACAGATGATTTAATAATGTAAGCTCAGGTGGTCTAAGTAGTTCAACTCTCAAACAATTTTTCTATCAGTGTAGTACGCACGTGAGAGTGTTAATAATAATCTATGTATTTCAGAGTATTCAATCAAACGTGTTCACACAGAGTATCAAACAAGCCTCAATAATATCAATCAATAGAATGTCTCAATCCCATGAATAAATATATATATATATGCTTGGATTGCAAGATATAAGTAATCATTGTGTTTCAGCAAATGATATAGATTTGAATGGATATTGCTACAAAGATTAATATAACACACACAAATATCTTTTCACGAGAATATCAATATGAATACTACAAGATATTTGAATATGTTTGAAAATAGTTTTGCAAGCCAAATGCAAATACAAACTTCCTAAGTTATTGCAATGAGAGTGCAACACTTGGAAGTTTAACAAGTCTTCTTAGGATAGGCTTATTAGAAAAGCCTCCTAAGAATACTTAGGTTATACTCTCGTTACAAAAATCGATTCAAGGCACTTCAAACAATGAGAGCAAACCCTTTAGAATACACACTCAAAGCACTTACAAATGATTTTGAACTTTTAGAAGGAAGGCTAGAGTGTTTGTAAGGAGGTATGAGCACTAGGAATCAAAAGAGTGTATTTTTGCTCTAGAGAGAAGATTCTTAATCCTTTTTGCTAATCAATAATTAATCCACCAAATGAAAGAGTATATATAGACATACTGAATATTTTGACCGTTGGGGACCTATTAGGGATTATTGAAAAAGTTTAATGACATTTAAATCAATTTAACCCTGTTTAAAATTATTAATCGTGGTAAAAAAATAGAAGCAACCCGAGAGGTCCGGTAGACCAGAAATGGTTCGGTCGACCAGGACTCAAATGGCTTGGTCGACTAGGGGACTTTTGAACTGAAAGGCTCGGTCGATCAGGGAGGGAGATTTCCCAAACTTCCGAGGTTCAGTGGACCAGGCCTTTTTGAACTGCATGGTTCGGTCGACCAGACAGCTGGGAATTCTCCCGAGGACCCTCCAGTCGACTAGGTAGTTGGAGTGCAAAAGTGGTCGGTCAACTGGGAGGTCAAAATGTTGACTCCCAGGTGGTTCGGTCTACCGGGGTCAAATGAACTACAGGGTCTCAGTCGACCGGGACCTTGGTCAACGGTTAACCCAGGTATGGTTCGGTCGACCAGGCCAAAAATGAACTGATTTGGCGGGTCGACCGAAAGTGCACCAAGTGTGCATTTCGGCCTCGTCTTGACACAATCAAACCCTATTTAAGTGCCTAACAAATATATGTGAAAGTGTGTGTGTCCTAGGGGCACTTGGGGTCCAATTTGAAGACACCCGAAAAGTCCGGTGTCGGTCGACCTTCGGTCGACTGAAAGGAAAATCCTAAGGTCTTTCTATGTTTTTTTTTTATTTGTATCTGGTTTGAGCTTACAAAATAAACCATGCATGTGATGTGTGTGCTTATTACAAACCGAATACCCTAATTACTATTACAGACAAATTCCACTAAAAATTATTGCAATTAAGAGCACGAGCATGAGTTTGTCTTCAAGCTTTGAGCTTTCACGTGCCATTGATGATATGCTAATTATGAACCTGCACATGAACTAGATATTTATTAAATACAAGAGTATTTGTCATTATCAAAACCAGGGCGTGACCTATAAAGTCAACAGTATTGATATTGTATATTTTGGGCTTTCACTGTTGTCATGTTGATGATGTATATATATTTTAGGATTTTGATCAGTTTACATTGTTTTAGGTATTTTTAGGGTTTCCTTTGTTTCATGTAATTGTTATGGTATTATAGTTATTTACTATGATTTTTTTTTTATCTTAAAATATTTAGCACTAATTATTTTTGGTATCTTAATATATTTAGTATTAATTAATTTTATTATCTTAATACATTTAATATTAGTTATTTTTTGGTATCTTAATGTATTTAGTATTAGTTATTTTTGGCATCTTAATATATTTAGTATTAATTATTTTTAGTATCTTAATATATTTGTGTTAATTATTTTTGGTATCTTAATATATTTAGTAGTAATTACTTTTAGTATCTCTATATATTTAGTATTAGTTATTTTTTTATAGTATCTTTAGTGTCTTAATATATATAGTATCATGGTATTTCATTACTTACTTTGATATTTGTAATATTTTAGCATATATGTATTCTTATTATTATTATATGTATTATGGTAATTTAATTTCTTAGTTTGTTATCTTATTAATATATATTAAAACCTGTACTAGTATTTTCTTATAAAAATTTTATATACAATTTCAAAAATTGGGAGTGTATTTTCTTAGATATTTTCTTGATTTTTTTATCCCTATGATTTTAATGCTAGGGTATGAGCTTTCGGGCTACACGTACCCTTAGTTCTGAGGGAATATATATATAGTACATATATTTTTGTATTATTTATTTATTTATTTATCCATTTATTTATTTATTTATTTATAATGCGTGTATGTTTGTAAATCTACTAATAGAGGGATAATTTAAAAGACTTATATGATTAACTTAGGAATAATTCCGAATTAATTAGGTACCATTCGTAAGAACGGGCACGTAGGAGGTGCTCGTACCTTCCCCTCGCGTAACCGAACTCCCAACCCCAATTTTGGGAACGTAGGCCCGTTCTACCCCTAACGGAGTAATAATCATGTGTTCTAACCACATTAAAGGTTAGTGGCGACTCCAATATTCTTATTTTTTCATAAAAATTAAAATTGATGTTTATTTCGCCGCCCGGGGCACACGCGCTCCGGGACGTCGCGACAGCTTGGCGACTCCGCTGGGGACCTTAGAGAGTCAAGCCAATAATTAATTAGGAATTAGCCCAATTTAAATCTATTAAGTCTTTTAATTACCCCAGTTTTGTAAATAAAATACCCCTGTATTTGAATAAAGTAATTTGTTAAAATTATAATACATTTGACTTAGTAAATATATATATGTTTCCATAGTTGTAGATAGCTTAGAGTTAATAATCATAGATACCTTAATTAATGTTCTCATATATAGAGATACTTTCATTAATGTGAATATTACTTCCCATATAGGTAAATACCTTCATTAATGTGAATAATACTTCCCATAATCATAGATACCTTAAATAATGTTCCCATATATAGAGATACTTTCATTAATGTGAATATTACTTGCCATATAGGTAGATACCCTCATTAATGTGAATAATACTTCTCATAATCATAGATACCTTAATTAATGTTCCTATATATAGAGATACTTTCATTAATGTGAATATTACTTCCCATATAGGTAGATACCCTCATTAATGTGAATAATACTTCCCATAATCATAAATACCTTAATTAATGTTCCCATATAGAGATACTTTCATTAATGTAAATATTACTTTCCATATAGATAGATTGTGAACATGTATTCCCCATACATGTGAATATCCTTGCTTCAATGTGAATATTTTGTTTCCACGATAGTTCAAGCATGTGATTGCCTGTAAATACTCTATTGCTATGATTATTGATTAAGCATGAGATTAATTTGGAAATAGCATGTGCATGCATGTGGGGTAGCGGGATTAGGTTAAGATTGAATTCACACACTTTCACGCTCTATACCCGAGCTTTCCTTCTTAGGATTAAATAGGAGTGTAATAACGTCAGTCCCTTCGTGGCAGAGCTTGATGGGACCCGCGAACCACTCCACTCAATGCGGGTTTTATCCGGACCCCTATGGGGGAGGATGGAATTCCAAACTGGGGACCTTTTATCAATAGGGTTAGAACCTAACCACACATGTTTGTACGTAGTTTTCCTTAACTAGGATAGAGTCATGAAGAGCCCTATATATTCATATCTACCCTAGGTCAGGACATCTTTCTTCCCATACCATATGGTGTATATATGTTTTGAGATACTTTGTATTATACCATGCATTTTGCATCCATTTTTACATACTACTTAACCAGTATTCTGAAAAAGCCCAATAATGAGACCATGGCCCATCCTGTTCAAAGGATGAAGAACTTGGCCCAAGCATTTTAAAATATGAATTGGCCCAAACCTTTTCAAATAACTCGGCCCCAATTCTTTAAAAACAAACTTAGGCTTGATCTTTTCCTAAGCAAAAACTTGGCCTAGGCGTGATTTTCAAAAATGGTTAAACCCAGATTTCAAAAATGGGCCTCGGCCCCATTACCTACAAGTCCAGGCTAGCATTTTCTAAAAGCAATCCAAGCCCAATTCCTAGGGTCTAATCCTATCATAAAATAGCTTGAAACACTCGAGGTCTAAGTGCACACTAAATTCCACAAGTGCGCATTGAACGAATCCCACAGGTTGACTAGCTTGGGTTAACCCCAACCTCAGAACATAATCTGACCCTTCATAGGGCCTAAGGTACATGAACCATCATTAGGGAAATGAATAGTTGAGGGAAGAATTGAATTGAAATTGTGGCCCATCAATGGTCGTCTTAATCTTGAAATCTTTCATTAGTGGATTTTTCCGGAATTCTGGCAAAGTAGTTATTTAGGTTACATTGCATCCATACATTCATGCATAATTTCACACATAGTCATGCACGATAGGTCACGTGCATGTTCATATCCCTATTTGTTAGTATAAGTGCACTAGTTGCATCCATGCATAAACACCCATTGCATAACCTAATCATGCACTTCATGCTCAATTCCATTACTATGCATGCATAGTCATCTCCAATGAGTCGATAATCATATCCCCATTTTTCTGTAAAACTAGTGTACCAAGGTGGTGAAATCAAGATCCAGTATTTCAAAAGCAGGCAAAGCGGAATAGTCTCTATACATCCTTTTAAGTTCTTGGCAAAGGGTTAGACTCATGTGGAAGGATCTAGAAGATCAGATGAGCTTTCTCGCACCAAATCATGAAGATGTCCATCAAGATGTGCCAAAGATTAAGGATCAGATGGAGAAGGTAGCCCCCTCGTGGAGCAAAACTACACAACATCCAAAGTAGGCCATTGAAAACAAGCCTTCATTCAAACCACGATCGATGGAGTCGTTGTCTGGTCTAGGTTTAAGCCTGCACACATTTATCCTAGCAACTTAGGACCTGAGACCCCAACCGGTGAGCGATGTCCAAGTTCCGCCCTTTATCTATCCTAATATTCAAGAAGAGAGAATAGCTGAAGAAAGGGGCAAAGAGCAGATACCTTGTCAAGAAATGAATCATAAGAATGAAGTCTGGGAAGAACAACTGCAAGCTATGCAAAAAGCAAACATGTTTGGTTCGTTGAATTCTTTCAATTCTTGTCTGATGTCGAATTTGATCTTACCCCCAAAGCTCAAAGTCCCAAATTTTGAGATGTTTAGTGGGTCCGAATGTCCACTAGCTCACTTGGGGATGTATTTACAAAACATGGTTGTGCATTGTAACGATGACGATATGCTCATCTAGTATTTCCAAGATAGCTTGACTGGGGAAGCCCTAAGATGGTATAACCGAGTAAAGATCTGCACATGGGAGGATTTAACTCGCACCTTTATCATTTAGCACAACAATGATATAGCTTCAGACAAGTGGACTTTATGAAATGTGGAGAAGAAGGCAAGCAAGTACTCTCATGATCAAGAAGAAATGACAACACAGAGTTATCCTCGAGTGGAAAAAGGAAAAACAGTTTGTTCATGTGGTGACTTTGTCAAAAATCAAGGTGTTGACAACCAAATCAAAGGCATTTCTCAGAGTTTAGCTGACTGGAGGATCACCGGAAAGTAGGTTAAGGAAGCAGTCAAAATAAAAAGAGTGCAATATACAAGGTTAGGACAAAGTTCTTCGAAAGGGGTTGAAAAAAGGAAAGAAAGGCGGGCCAGTAACGTAGCACCCGGCGGTGCAGGACAACACATGGATTCCTTTAGTCCTTCACAAACTTTGGAGCAACGTAACTTACAGATGCTAAGGATGCCTCCAAAGGAAAAGAAAAGAAAGGAAATTCAACCTATCTCGATGACCTATGTAGAGTTACTCCCACAGTTGGTTGAAAGGCATTTAGTTGCACCTACCCTGAGAATGTTGATACAACCCCCTTACCCAAGGTGGTACAACTCAAACACTCAATGTGAATATCACGCTGGGACAATAGGTCATTCAATTGAAAAATGTTGGACCTTTAAGTATAAAGTGCAATCATTGAGAGATGTTGGATGGTTAGCCTTCGAGGATAAACAGCTAGGGATCCCAAGTGATCCTCTACTCAATCACGAGGAAAGAAATGGTTAATATGTTGTAAGAAGATCTGGGAGCCATGCTCAAGCAAAAGAATATGTCAATTATAGATCCTGGAATTCTCGTAAGAAGCCTAAATGGATAGATTTACTCTTTGATCGCAGGAGCAAAAGTACACAAGGGGCAAGTTTTAGATTATCTAGTTTATTTCATGTAATGATGTCATTTTAATTCCCTTTCTTCTAGAAGTTTATTGACACTATTGTCTCAGACAATTTCCCTTTCATCAATAAAATGAATTATGCATTTTCTCATATCACTTGTGTCATGAGTTCAGTTGACCAAAAATTTGTTTGCTGATGTTTCGTGTAAAGATAAGGAAAATGATAATACCAATATTCATAAGCTAGAAAGTGATGTTAATTTTGAAAACCAAACACGAGAGGTGGAATCAGAAGAAGATAAAACAATTTTCCTCACCCTATGAACTTAGATGTTGTGAAGAAATAAAGAATCTCCAAGGAATTCAGTAAAATATATGTGTTGTGCCAAGAATTTCAAGTCAATTTGCTATTCATGTTTTGATCAAATGATAGATGACCATCTTTAGCCAACCAGTTATCCCCAAAAAGAGCCAAATATTGATTTACCAATTGTTAACCAAGTTGAGACTGAATGTTAAACTAGCCTTTTCTTAAAAGCCAGTTCACCAAAAAGTTAACTTGGGTTGGGTCTCCTAGCGTTTGGCAAGTCATATGAGACAACAATGGGCTATCAAAATGATGGCAGACCATTTTTCTGCTACTCAAAAGAAATTCAAAGAAGAAATCTCTTGTTAGCCCTTTTAAGCCTGGAAAATTCAATTCTTGATTAACTTGTCAAAAGATCACACCCCACACTGGGACAATTTTAAAAGAGTTAGTCCCAAATGAAGATCAAATGAAAATGAAGTTAAGATTCCTTTATAAAAAGAAAAGCAAAAGTTGTGGTAAAGGAAGAAGAAGAAGATATAAAAAAATAAAAAATAAATAAAAAAAAAAGAAGAAAAAAAAAAAAGGGAAAGAGAAAGAAGAAGAAAAGGAAAAGGAAAGAAAGAAATAAGGGACATACTACATATGTGATCTTTGACCAAATTACCCTTGATAAAATCGACGATTTTGAGCCTTATTTAACTCTTTTTTATTTTTTGTACAATGCATGCAATGCATGATGATGCATGAAAAGTATGACAATGCGTGAAATATGAGGTAATGCATGGAATGCATGACGATACATGAAATGTAAGGTAATGCATGAAATGCATGACAATGCATGAAATGTGTGGTAATATGTGAAATGTATGGTAATACGTGAAATGTATGGTAATGCATGAAATGTATGTAATGAATCTTTTATCCCAATGCGCTTTTGATCAATAACCTCATCTTTTATCTTGACCATGTTTTCGAATTTCTGCATGAAACTTGCCGCATTTGAATGGATCTATAACTGACCTTGGCTCAATTTTCTTGATTCATTCGATCATGAAGGTGATGGACTTGACTCAAATGCAAATCACAAAATCTGCCCCAGTTGAATGAATCTATAACTGCTCTTGGCCCTGTTTTCTTATTCATCCAATTTGATAAGAAGTTGTTGAATGGGTCCCACTAAAACTCAACTCGAAACTTGCCCCATATGAGTTTATCTGCCACTGATTTGACCTAGTTGTTAGATTCTTCTTGAATAAGTAGATCTCTAAAGTCTGACATGACATTTGCCCCAATTAGATTGACTGATTCTACGTGCATCATATATTCTCAATGGGGACCTCCTCTACAAGAAGCACACTAGTGGTTCTGAAACTCTTTGACTATCCATCCTCTTTTCAAGCTTGGAAGAGTAAGAAGGTTTTTTTTTTTTTGTAATAAGGAATGATTATGCAATTATGACATCAACTTGTGAAACCAAAAGGTCACCCGCACAAAAATAGATGTTTTACCATGTTCCAATGCTATTACAAGAAAAATTCATACCAGTATTCAAAAGCCATATGACATTGATGTTAATTTACCAAACTGAATGGTTGATCTTTCCTTCGACTGCCCCAGCTTGATCGATGACCAACTCTCTTCTTTTTTTGTTTCATTCTGCTGTAAAGCCATTAGAACTTTCTCATGTTTAAATGTTGCCTTTAGTTTAGTCAAGTTCAACCCATGTTTTGATCTCAAAATGGTCTTTAAGACTCGGGACGAAATGTAGGCTAAGGGATACAGGTTTTTAGAATAAAATGGAAACTAAGGCTAAAAAATCTCATCCCATAATGATATTTTCTGCCCCCAGTTTGAATTGAGGCACTTGCAAGATATTGACCAAACTTGTTATTTGGACAAGTCACCTACGTACCTTTTCAGGATCAGGTCATTACGTAGTTCGTACTCGTCATTGAGTTTGAGAAATCATTTGAGACAACGATGTATACCAATCTGGTCTGGATTTTCATTTGGACCGTATGGGTTAAATAAAAACATGCATTGTACAAAAAATAAAAAATAATAATAATAAAAAATAAAGAATGCATACATAGCATCATAAGTAGCAACATGCATATACCACATAGCATCATTTCGTTCACACTTGTCTTGTTATCCTTGTTAAGCAATCCATGTTTTGTCTAAAAAAAAAGGAGGTTGGGACAACTGGCTCAGGTATAAATCGATCCATCTACCCTGTGACTGGGGCAACTGGCCCAAGTCTTAGTTAAGTCTTCTGCCCCAAAATTGGGGCAATCGGCCCTAGTCCAAATTTTAGCATCCACTCGAAGCTGGGGCGCCAGCTTTTAGGGCCAAATTAGGTCGTATGGCTCTTGGGATCCTATACCCAAGTATTCATCATCGTTCGGAAATTCACTTGGCTCTTGAGATCCTATATCTGAGCATTCATCATCAAATTGACAATTCATTTGTCTCTCGGTATCCTATACCGAAGCATTCATCATCAATTCGAAAATTCGTCTTGCTAACCAGGATTCTATACCCGAGCCATCATTAACCATCAGTCCAAAATTCAAATCGAATAGTCATCAGACTCTTAGAATCCTACATCTGAGAAGTCCTTGAGATCCTACACTCGAGCAATCAGCAGACTTTCAAAATCCTACATCTGAACTGTAGCTCGGGTTCCTACACCCGGTGCGAGTCACCCTCTGTGAACTATAGCTTGGGTTCCTACACCCGGTGCAAGTCACCCTCCGTGAACTATAGCTTGGGTTCCACCCGGTGCGAGTCAGCCTCTGTGAACTATAGCTCAAGTTCCTACACCCGGTGCGAGTCACCCTCCGTGAACTATAGCTCAGATTCCTACACTTGGTGCGAGTCACCGTCCGTGAACTATAGCACGGGTTCCTACACCCAGTGTGAGTCACCCTCCGTGAACTATAGCTTGGGTTCCTACACCCGGTGCGAGTCACCCTCCATGAACTATAGCTCGGGTTCCTACACCCTGTGCGAGTCACCCTCCCTAAACTATAGATCGGGATCATACACCTGATTGATCATCTCTAGTGAAGTAACCCTACACCTGAATAATTGGGATCCTACACCTGATTGATCACCATTTTTCAAAGACTCGGGATTTTACACCTAAATACTAAGAATCTTACACTTGAGTGATCATCCCTGGTTGATAGAAATAAACAACTCCTGATTAACCTGAAAAGCCTTTGGGAGTTGAATGACTTGGCTAAAAAAGGTATTTTTTATCTTTGTAGGCTTGTTGTTACAAAAAATATAGGAGAGTTCCTACCGTTACATTGAAGTAACGAAACCTACAAAGAGGGGCAGTTGTAGATACCCTATTTTTGCCCTAACCAAATAGAACAAGAGATCATTTCTCATTGTATTATTATTATTATTATTATTATTATTATTATTATTATTATTATTATTATTATTATTATTATTATTATTTATTTTCCTATATTGTTATAAGTAATTTATTATTATTATTATTATTATTATTATTATTATTATTATTGTTATTTTTGCTATTATTATTATTTTCTTTTTATATTATTATTATTATTATTATTATTGGTATTATTAGTATTAGTGTTATTATTATCATAGTATTTTATTATTATTACCATTACCATTCTCATTACTATTATTAATATGTTATTATTATTATTTCCCTCATTATTGTTATTTTAAATATTATTTTATTATTATTACTTTACTATTATTTTTCTTATTATCCTTATTATTATTATTATTATCATTATTTTTAAATATCACTTTATTATTATTATTATCGTACTATTATTATATTACTATTTTCAAATCTTGCATTATTATTATTATTATTATTATTATTATTATTATTATTATTAGTTACCATATTTATTATTACCATAAAAGTACAGAAAAAGAAAAAGAAAAAAGGATTTTAGGGTTTGGTTTAGGTTGTATAAGAAGAGAACGGGCCCAAAGGAAAAGGGGTTGGGGGGCGCAACGGAGCCAAAAAAAAAGGGGCGGAGACGCCAAAGACCGCAAAAACAACCCTAGCCTCTCTTCCATCTCCCTTATTGCCGCATCTCTCTCTTCCCGTAACCCTACCAGCTCTCAAGCCCCACTACAGTCTTATCCATCTCTCTTCCTTCATCTCTCATTCAACGTCACCTTCAGCATCTCCCACACCAGTAGATCCATTCCAGCACCCCAACTCCAACCGCAACCTCCAGCTGACAACCCACCGTCACGGCCTGGCCAGACACTCACAACAACGCCCCACGCTCTCTCCTGCAAGTCTCCATCGTCTCCGTCCTTGCCCGTCAACCACCATTGCTGTCACCTTTCATCGCAGTCGTTGCACCATCCTCGCCGTCGTTGGAGTTCGTGCTGAGAGGAGCCTCGATACAGTTCGCAACCTCCACAGCACAACAACGCCACCCCAAGCGGCCCTGTTACAACCGCCACACCGAAGATCCTCGCCAACTCCATCACCGCCTACAACTACAGTCGCGAAAACCAGCTCCGCCGTCGCCATCGTCGTCACCATCTCCTGGCGAGACCTCAACTCTACAGCAGGACCCGAACCCCTGTCTTCCTCAGTCCCGATGGTACCCCCTGTGAGATTCCTACACGCACAACACACACACACGTATTGATTTTTTTTTTTATCTTAGGGATGTTTAAATCTTTGTTGTATTTATTCTGTATATTAAATAATTAATATTATTATTTTAGGATTTTTAATGTTGTAATATTAGTATTTGATATCCATGTTTAGATTTTTGTCATATTTATTATAAATACTAATTGGTTTATTTTTGTTTTTGTAGGATTCTTTTTTGTTTGATTGGTGTTAAATTTTGAATTTTATTGTCATCTTTTTTTTTTTAAATATGTAATATTATGGTTTACTATCTAATATTGTATTATCAGCATGTGTATATATATATATATATATATATATATATTTATGCTTTTATTATTACATTTGTTTCGTATGAACATGTATGTGGCTTATTGTTGAATATTGTGTTGTTTTCATGTATATAATTTTTTTTTTTTCTTATGATATAACATTCTTATTGTTACACTTGTTTGGTATGAACATGTAGATGTTGTGCTTTTGAATATTGTACCATTATTATTATTATTATATATTATGTATTCAGGCTATTGGTTATCATCATCAAATTAATATTCAGGTGATGTGATATTATATGGTTTTCATTATGATTATATTAATATTGTATATTTTGGATTATCATTATGGTCATATTGATATTGTATATTTTGGGCTTTCACTGTTGTCATGTTGATGATGTATATATATTTTAGGATTTTGATCAGTTTACATTGTTTTAGGCATTTTTAGGGTTTCCTTTGTTTCATGTAATTATTATGGTACTATAGTTATTTACTGTGATTTTTTTTTTATCTTAAAATATTTAGTACTAATTATTTTTGGTATCTTAATATATTTAGTATTAATTATTTTTAATATCTTAATACATTTAATAGTAGTTATTTTTGGTATCTTAATGTATTTAGTATTAGTTATTTTCGGCATCTTAATATATTTAATATTAATTATTTTTAGTATCTTAATATATTTGTGTTAATTATTTTTGGTATCTTAATATATTTAGTATTAATTACTTTTAGTATCTCGATATATTTAGTATTAATTATTTTTTTTATAGTATCTTTAGTGTCTTAATATATATAGTATCATGGTATTTCATTACTTACTTTGATATTTATAATATTTTAGCATATATGTATTCTTATTATTATTATATGTATTATGGTAATTTAATTTTTTAGTTTGTTATCTTATTAATATATATTAAAACCTCCCATACTAGTATTTTCCTATAAAAATTTTATGTACAATTTCAAAAATTGGGAGTGTATTTTCTTAGATATTTTCTTGATTTTTTTATCCCTATGATTTTAATGTTAGGGTATGAGCTTTCGGCCTTCACGTACCCTTAGTTCTGAGGGAATATATATAGTACATATATTTTTGTGTTATTTATTTATTTATTTATCCATTTATTTATTTATTTATTTATACTGCGTGTATGTTTGTAAATCTACTAATAGAGGGGTAATTTGAAAGACTTATATGATTAGCTTAGGGATAATTCCGAATCAATTAGGTACCGTTCGTAATAACAGGCACGTAGGGGGTGCTCGTACCTTCCCCTCGCGTAACCGAACTCCTGACCCCAACTCTGGTAACATAGGTCCGTTCTACCCCTAACGGGGTAGTAATCATGTGTTCTAACCACACTAAAGGTTAGTGGCGCCTCTGATATTCTTATTTCGTCATGAAAATTAAAATTGATGTTTATTTTGCCGCCCGGGGCACACGCGCTTCAGGACGTCACGACACAAGGCATCTCATTTGTGCATCCAATACTTGAACAGCTATTTCGTAGATGACATAGAGAGTGAAGGTATTGTCAAAGCCATAAGGAGCCGAAAGATCAATTCATCATGGATATTACTTTGCGTCGTAAAGAGCAGAGAATGAAGACATTTCATTTGTATTGTAAATGCATTTAATATTTGGGTTTGTAATAATTATGGTCTATAATATTTGCATCTCATGCATTATAGGAATTAATGTTCAAAAGGCCATAGACTGAGCTTAGGTCCCCAAGCTCTTCATGATAAATCCTTTAAGATAAGATATTATACTTATAAAAATAGGGATAATCTTATAAGGTCAAATTAGGGCAGGTTGACTGACGTTGGATTTTTGCACTTAATTAAAATGTCTCGGTCGACTGACCAATTATGTGTTATAACCCAGCAGTTGACTGACGCACTGTTTGCCCAGAGTCAAAGTGTTGACCAAAGCTTAATCGACCGACCGAATTTGAACATAGCTTCCATGGTCGACCGAACCTAAAAACTGACCTTCCTACCACCCCCAACTGACCGATATTATTGTTCAAAATCACCTCAACCAATCAGCTTTTAAAGACCAGCAGACAAAATAGTTGGCCAAGCGACCGAACGTACGAAGGTTTGGAAAATCGCCTTAACTCAGCCAACTGACACACCATACAGCAAACTGAACCCAAAAGTTATTTCAAAATCTTTGAGTCTGTTTAGGCGACCGACCCTTTAATACGGTTAACCGAATCTCTCGAATTCGTGTATTTTTACCGCGTTAAACAAGGGTTAATTTTAATTAAACTTTTCCAAAAATTCCCTCTGTCTTCCTAAAGGTCTAAAATTAAGGGAATTCTATATATACCCTTCATTTGCCATGATTAGTGAGAGATTAGTAAATTGATTAGTAAAATTTCCTCTAAAATTTTCATTGTGCTAAAAGCTTTTATACTCCCATATTTTTATAAGCATATTGTTAAACCTCTTGCTTACACTCTCATTGTTTATCCATATTTGATATTGATTTTTGGAGAGTAAGATAGAGTTCTTCCCTTGTTAGTTAATAAATAAATTTCTTTTGGGAAGACTCTCATTGGCTAGTGAATCTTTGCATCCTTTTTTCAAGATTCAAGAGCTTGTATTGTACTTTTGTGAAAAATATTTTTTTTACAAGCTAAAATCCAAATATCTCTTATACTTGATATTTGAAAAATACTTTTGTTGGCCTTACAAGGCTTAAAATCTTGTTATCTTGTTTTGATGCTAACAAACAAGTGAAATTTAATATATTTGTGTGAGTAATGTTGTTTTAGGGCTCATATATGGGAAAATAAGGTTAAAGTGCCCAAAATGATCAAATATGATGAAAGAAAGGTCAAAGTGTTCACAAGGATCAAATGAAGTTTAAAAGAGTCAAAGCATGGATTTAAAGATGATATATGAAACCTTGAAGAATATGAGGACATGAATGAGTTGTTGAAAGTCAAGGCATATTAAAGTCAAAAGAGCCAAAGAAAAGCAAAGTGAGGAAGCTCAAAGAATATGAAAGCTTAAAGAAAATATGGACTCAATCCAAGGATAAAGCATGAAGACTCAAGAATCTAAAATGTTAAAGTCTTAGAAGTTTTCATGTAAGTACTTTAATATTTAAAATATCGTTTGAAATATTTTGAAGCTTTTAGGTTAACTTCTTGGACATAGATACCTTTTAAAATACTTTTAAAATATTTTTATAAGGTCAAAAATTATTTTAAAAGGGTTAGAATCATTTTTGGAATGAAAAGCACAAAAAAAGAGTTCTTCCAAATGCTGTCAGTTTTTATACAGCTGCATTGAGGTGAACTTTTCTATATCACAATCTCATTATTTAAAAATGTGTTCAACATAAAAGTTGTAAAATTTTCTCTTAGATTTCTTTTTACACTAATAACACCTAATTTGAAGTTATATATAAAAAGTTATGGCCGAAACACTGAAACAGGGTCACTGTTGTCAGACATTTGAACACTGTTCACGGAAGGGACTTCAGATGACTGAACAAACGACCTCAGACGTCTGAAGATTAAGTTCATACATTTGAAGATTTTCTGGACAAAATATAAAGAAGACAATAGTAGTTCAGATGTTTGAACTCGTGACTTCAGATGTCTGAACACTGTTCAACAGGCAAATTTTTTAAATTCTAATTTTTTAAATATAGCTGTTTGAGCTCGAAACTTTCTAAAATTTTGGGAAACACTTAAAGGAAACTTTTGCAACATGGAAAAAAGTTTGAAAGCCTATAAATACATGGTTTTGCAAATCAAAATACATCCAAGAATTGAAAAATCTGTTTTGAGAAGTTGAAAGTACTCTTGTTCTTCCTAAGTTCTCTTGGTCACTCATTGAAAAATTCTTTTGCTGAGAATTCTGAAGTGTTGATCCTTCTTTCTCTGAGTTCCTATTGCTAATCCTCTTCTAAGAAGGATATTGCTGAATTCTACACTTGAGTTTCATTGTATTTCATATTGATATTTTACATTCAAAGTATATAGTGCCGAAATTGTACTAACTTGCTCTTTGAGAGAGTATATTTGTACGCAGATCTTATCTTGCATTTCTTATAGTTCTTTGACGTTCCAAGGGTTGTTTGGATCATTGTCTAAGCAAGTTGACATTACTTAGAGAGGCGGGCTCTAGCCTATGTAAGGAATGACCGAACGAGGGAATATCATTTGGAGAAGGCGGGCTCTAGCCTTAACCAAAGAGTATTGTAATCGGTATTGTTCCACCCATCAACGGAACTGAACTAGTGAATCCTTTGGTGGTTTGCCAAAGGCAAGGACGTAGGTTGGGTATAAGCCGAACCTCGTAAAAATCTCTGTCTCATTCTCTCTTTCCCTTACTCTTTATTTTGAGTGCATATTTAAATTGCGTGGATGGTTTAAATTTGAAAATCATATAAACTACATATATTTGGAAATCAAACAAACTTAAGGTTTAATTTTGATTTGGGTTGCGAAAACCGAAAGGGAGTACGTTGGTTACACCATATCTTGCGGAAACCATATGGGAGTACGTTACTTGGTTAACATCCCAAAGATAAATTTACCAAGAGTTTAGTTAAGTTCTAAATATTGAGAAGAGTGTAGATATTGTGTTGATTGAATGTTATATTGCACATCATATTGAAGAAGTAAAACCATATATACAGGGCTCACAATTTCATATCCAGGGCTGACAACAAAAGGTATATTGTGATTGAATGGTATAAAAGCTTGAGATTGATTGGATAGTGTTTGTTTTCAAAGAGTGTTAAATCTTGAATGATTTCATCAATTTAATAATGTTGCAGTGAACTTATATTTGATAAATAAAGTGTGGTTGTGTTGGTGTGGAGATTGTGATTAATTGTTTGAATGTTTTATTAGCTGTGTGGTTGATTAAAGAGATTAAGTTATTGTGTGATTGGTGAAATTAAATAAACAAGTTAAAGAATTAGTTAAAAGAAATAAAGTTCAGGATTTTTAAAAGAAGTTAAAAGAAAGTTTTAAAAGCCAATTCACCTCCTCTCTTAGGAAGTTGTTCCTAATTTCAACTTTTGAGATATTTTTTTGGGTTTTCTAAGATCTTTGACGTTACACTTGTTGATATATATGTACATCTTGATTCAAAGATCATTTTCACAAACACTCTCATATATTACTTGTTATATTTGCACATCTTTGAGAGCTGTCACATAATCTTCATTAAGCTTAAATTCCTATCATACTAAAGTACATTGATTGTATTGGTATATATCTACTTATTATAGAAGCACGTTCGTTTGTATATAAATTTTTATATCTGTTGTATTCCCGACATGTGATCTTCGGAGGAGGATTGCACTCACCTATAACGTGCACCGAATTTGCTTAGACCCGGTTAAGAAAGCACCAGATTGCTTAGACCCAGTTAAGGAAGCACCATATGGTTTAGATCCGGTTAAGAAAACTAAGTGCGCCCTTCTAAGGTGTTGTTGTAAAGGTTTGGATCAACCCTGTGAATGTGACCTGGGGTACTCCTCGCCCAATAAGGAAAGGAAATTATAATCGGTGCCAATACACTCGTAAGTGAGCAAAATTAGTGGAATTCTCTTACTTGTTAGCTTGAGGCGAGGACGTAGACAAGTTTGGCTGAACCTCAATAACTGTTGGTTTTATGGGGAGTTAGCAGTCAACCCTGTTGCGAGGGATCATAGCAGTGGGCCCTAGCTCGACAGTGCTTGGTGTGCCAGCCCGTCGCACCCCTGCTTGGAATTGGTGCAGCCCCTCATGTCCACCCG
This sequence comes from Malania oleifera, assembly GCF_029873635.1. Taxonomy (NCBI): domain Eukaryota; kingdom Viridiplantae; phylum Streptophyta; class Magnoliopsida; order Santalales; family Ximeniaceae; genus Malania; species Malania oleifera. The sequence goes on from NC_080424.1 coordinate 79,331,132, forward strand.
ATGCTTAGTGCGGGGCTCTGCATTGCTATTTAAAGGAAAAAGTTGCACCCCTTCTACCACCAATTGGTTTTAGAAAAACCGGTAACGCTTGATCTTGACAAATGGTATCAGAGCGAGGTCATGGGGTTTGAGCACTCCCAGGGTAGTTGTTGGGGGGGTGATTGTTGGCTTTATGGGGAGTCAGCAGTCAACCCTGTTGCGAAGGATTGTAGTAGTGGGCCCTAGCTCGATAGTGCTTGGCGTGCCAGCCATCAGCACCCCTGCTTGGAATTGGTGCAACCCATCATGTCCACCTGATGCTTAGTGCGGGGCTCTACATTGCCGTTTAAAGGAAAAAATTTGTGCCCCTTCTACCACCAAATGGTTTTAGAAGAACCGGTAGCACTTGATCTTGACAATAACATTTCTTGTGTCTAATTTTAATTCCCACAATTTAATTTCTGCACTTGAATGTTTATGTTTTTTTTTTTTATTGTTGTGAATGATTGGGAAATACTGAGCCTACTGTATTTGTTTTGTTTATTTGTTCAATTGTATATTGTTGGGTAATTAGTATTTGCTTAGACAGACCCTAAGTTTGTGCAATAGTGTTGTCATCTAATTTAACCTAGGAGAAAATTTTTAAATACCCAATTCACCTCCCTCCTGGGAATACACAAATTCCAACAATTTCAATAGTCATTTCAAAAAGAAAAAACATTTCGTTGTCGAAAAAAATTTTCAGCTCTTTTTTTTTTTTAAATAATTTTCAAGATTCAATTAAAAAAGTAAAAAAGAGTTTTCTTAGTTATGCAAAATAAATGTTTATTTTTTAAAAATTTTAAAATAATTACAAAATGACAACTTATTCTTTAAAAAGAATCCAAAAATTATATAAGGTACTATTTGCATTATGGATTTTGGATCTTGAATTTGAATTTGTATGGACTTGGAAAAAACTCAATATGTAATCAACACAAATTTAAATTCAAGATTCGAATTCCATACTTCATATATAAAGTAAGAAATCAAAATATTTTTAAAAATAATTATCAATATTTTTCAATTTTTCAATATAAGTTTATAAAATTGAATAACAATATAATAATTTTGTTAAAATAAAAAAATAATTTCTACAAGCAAATTGTAACTTATTGTTTGTTTATTTTATTCAAATATTGTATGTCTAAAAAATTAGAAACCTTTTTGTAATTCTTTGAAAAACTAAAATAAAAATAAAAAATATTTTTAATTCACAACTAAATGAGTCCTATTTTTTTATTTAAATGGTTCCTTGATGCTCTCAAATCTGATTTTATATTTATTAAATAATAGTGATTAAATTAGCCATCTTAGATTTGCTAAGATTAGCATCCTATGACCATTTATTCAATTTATTACTCAGAAAACATTTGTAAAAAAAAAAAAAAAAATCCACTTTGACATGTTCTTAAAAAAGTGTCTATTCAAAAATGTGAAAAACAAATAACTATTTAGAAACACTCCTAAATGGTTGTTTGCTGTTTCGTTGCTTTTCATGTACGGTGACTAGGGTTACAAATGAATTAAGCCGAGCCAAGCTTCAACATGCTTGAGCTTAGATTGACAGAGTTTGAGTTTAGCTCAGGCTTGAGCTTGACTCAGTTCGAGCTCAAAAAGTTAAACTAGAGCTCAGCTCGAGATTAAAAATACTGGTTTGGGCTCGAGCTCATACTCGACTCATTTGTAAGCTCAGGTTTGGGCTTGAGTAGACATTTTATAAATGACCTAATACTAGCAGTTTCATCCATTTATTTTTATTTTCATTTTTTGGTTGAGATTTATGTCTTTCTTCTTGGACAATTGTGCTCGTATTAGGTTCTTGGGATTGGGCCAACTTAACAAGCCTATTAACGAGCTCATTACCGAACTTCTTAGCAATCCTAATAAGCGAGCCCATTTGAATCGGTGGTCGAGTCGAAATGAGGTTGTGCTCACGCTTGGCTCGTATACAAATTGAGCATAAAAATTGGGCTTGGTATTTGCTCATTTAGATAATAAACAAACACTTACGGAGTCGAGCTCCCAAGCTGCTTGTGAGCGGCTTGGTTCATTTGTAGCCCTCACCGTGGCATTTCCGTAATGAACTACAAAATATCTTTTCTCTCTCATTTCCCATTTTTGATTGGAGCAAATTCTCACTTAGGAGTGGATGTGATTCAATTAATTTCTAAACCCTTATCAAATCGAAGTTTTCATTCATTAGAAAATATAAATTGAAATAAAATCGTTTAAAATGAATGATTGAAATTCAGTTAATCGATTTTTAAACAAATATTGAATGGTTAATTGGACTGAACCACCTAACACAATTTAAAATGTTAAAGTATAACTAATATTTTTTATTTTTTTTTCATAATAATGTGTTAAAATATTTATCATTTAAATTTGAGTATCACTCTTATTTTATGTAATATTACATATAATATATACTTATATATATTTATTTGTTCGATTAAGTGTGATTATTGAATAAACTAAACCAATATCAGATCGATAATCGAAAAAAGAAATTAAAAATTTCAAGTGCAAACTAAACTATGAAAAATTAATTATTTTTCAATTCAATTTGATTTGATTTTGTAATTTAATATAATTTTTAAATTTTCCTTGCCCATCCCTATTCTCAAATGCTTTGACAAGCCCGTCTCCGTGCCTCCTCGCCTCTTCTCAGATCATTAAGAAACATTAGATTTCATGAACAACAGTCAAAGAACAGCATTTTCAGCACCCAAATCGAACAAAAAATGTGGGCAACATATGCATTGCAAATATTGTTGTTAACCATAATTTTAAAAATTCATCATAGGTTTTTCATAAACATAAATTAATCATCATATATTTTTTTTTATTAAAATTCATACAATATTTATAATAGATGTGAGCATTCAAGCATTGTCTATTTTATAAACAATTATAATCAAAATGTATTTTTACTAAAAATATTGTGTTTATCATATCAAAGATTCAATAAAGATATTTAACACAGAATGTGTTAAAATGGGTCATATGATTCTAACATTCCTAATCAAGAGTCATGGAATTCATGATACCTGGCATCACGAAGAATAACACAGACTGGTTTGTTTAATCGTACTCTAGTGAGAGGGAATAGTCTTACTTGAACTATCGCGATATGAATTCAGATCTTCTAAATCTAAAAGTCTCTTTCACTGTCTTGCTTCAATAGTGACTAAAGAAATTGATTTGTTAATGACTTCAATGAAATATTCTTCATTGCTTTCTATTGATTCCTTTTGTTTGATAATTTGATTTTCTGTTTTGGATATCTTCTAAAATTTATTTGAATCTTGATTTGATATATCTTTAGCATTCCAATTTGCCAATTTTTTTTTTTTTCAATTTTTCCTAAAGAGATTTGTAATTTTTTCTTATTTGATCTTTTACTTGGATCTGATGTTTCATCTTGTCTAGCCTTAACTTCTTTTAATAACTTTCCTGTATGCATAATACTTCGAACCAATTTATCCATCTTTTTTCTAAATTTTTCTAGTTCTGCAGGTTTACTTTCATTTTTCCTAAAGAGATTTGTAATTCTATCTTATCTGATCTTTTACTTGGATGTAATGTTTCATCTTGTCTATCCTTAACTTCTTTTAATAACTTTTTTGTATGCATAATATTGTTTATTGTTATGCTTAGGTTGTCTATTTGATTATTTGAGTTGAACTTTATTGTTTGATTCGGATTACAATTTGTTTGTACCATCTACCCCCTCCCAAAATTTATATACCTAAACAATATACAATTTACGATCAAGTCATTTAGGTGTTCATAATCACTAGAATAAGTTTAACATACATCCTATTAAGCAAAAAATGATGTTTTATTGGGCATTTACCTCTTTATTCTCCGGTAGACAGATACTAATTTTTTATTTTACACTATAATATATTATACAAAATTTGTTTCTTGTTTCCTTACCGATAAGAACCCATCTCGCAACGTTTTGAATTTTAAACTTTACACTATTTCAAACCAAAAGTGTTTTAAGCATGAATATGCCCAAAATAAATGAGACAAATACTACTGCAGCATTAATAAGTGTGCTTGAGTTTACAAGATTCAGGACACTCATCATGTTGAAATATGGCTCATTCTAGAAGCCTACAATTGCCATTGAAGTCTTCAATGGTGGGCTAATTTTTCAAAGGTAGGTGATTAGTGGTTGTAATAGTGGTTTTTCCTAACCTATATAAACCCATCACCTCCATTTGTATTCTTATCCCCAAAATTGCCTACTTCTCTCTTAGGCACATTCTCTCTTCTCTCTCTCATTTTGTAATATTTCTACAATAGAGAAATATTGATTGATAGTGTCCGAGGACGTAGGCACAATTAGCCGAACCTCGTTAATTCTGGTGTTCTTCCGTTTATCTATTCAGTAGTTAACTTTTGTCTGGTATAGTTGTAGTAATATATTGTGTTAATTACATGTCTAAGGAAAATTCTGTCTAGGAAAGAGGGATTTAAGCGGTCCGTTGTGACCCCCCACTTCCCTGGGAATTTACCTGGTGTAATTTTGCACAATTATTCACTCTCTATTTACCTGTACAATTGTAACTGTGGTAAAGTTAGGTGGAACAATCTCAAGTTTCACAACAATTGGTATCAGAGCCAAGGTTATTCTTAGTATGCTCTGTGGTTGTAGCTTAGTTTGATCTTCCACATCAGAAAAGTTTCCCTTGGGCTATTGGCATTCCGCATCGGCAGCTATTGAATAGCATTTATGGCAGAGATGGCAGATAGTGCAAAAGCATCCAGTTCAAACTCGTCTATTTTGGCAAGAAATACTGTGACAAATGCTAGATTTGCAGTGGAGATTTTTGACGGCACCGGTCATTTTGGTATGTGGCAAAGTGAGGTTCTAGACGCTCTCTTTCAGCAAGGTCTAGACATTGCCATTGAAGAAGAGAAACCAGAAGATATTGAGAAGAAAGAATGGGGGACCATCAATCGGTTAGCATGTGGTACAATTCGATCGTGTCTTTCAAGAGAGCAGAAGTATGCATTCTGTAAGGAAACTTCTGCAAACAAGCTGTGGAAGGCACTGGAGGAGAAGTTTTTGAAGAAAAGCTCTCAGAACAAACTCCATATGAAGAAGAGACTATTTCGCTTCACTTATGTCTCGGGTACCACTATGAATGATCATATCACCAACTTTAATAGGTTGGTTACTGATCTAGTTAATCTGGATGAGACTTTTAAAGATGAAGACCTGGCTTTGATGTTGTTGGGATCCCTTCCTGAGGAGTTTGAGTTTCTTGAAACTACTCTGCTCCATGGAAAGGATAAAGTGTCTCTTGGCGAGGTTTGTGCTGCTTTGTACAGCTATGAATTGAGGAAGAAGGACAAGCTTGAAAGCACAAGTGGAGCCAACGAGGCTCTAGTAGTTCGAGGCCGTTCACAAAGCCAGAATAGAAGAAAGAAGGAGAGATCCAAGTCAAGGTCCAGACCAAACAAAGATGAATGTGCCTTTTGTCGAGAAAAGGGGCACTGGAAGAAAGATTGTCCGAAGCTAAAGAATAAAGGCAAACCTGATAAAGGAAAGGCCATCTCAAATGTGGCTGAGTACGAAGATGGGAGCTCAGATCTTTCGCTTGCTGCTACGCCATCAACTAGTTCTTCGAGTATATGGCTACTAGATTATGGGTGTAGCCATCATATGTGTCCCAATCGGGATTGGTTCTTTGATTTTAAAGAACTAGAAGGTGGAGTCGTCTACAAAGCAAATGACGTCCCTCTTACCACACATGGGATTGGTTCAGTCCGCTTGAGGAATCAAGATGGATCAATCAAAATATTGACGGACGTTAGATATGTACCAAGTTTGATGAAGAATCTTATTTCTGTGGGAACCCTTGAATCAAAGGGATTCAAAGTAACAGCAGAAAACGGAGTCATGAAGATCATCTCTGGTGCACTCGTGGTAATCAAGGGAATTCGGAAGAACAATAACTTGTATCACTATCAAGGTCGTACAGTTATTGGGACGGCAGCAACAGTTTCTTCTGATGATAAAGCCATAGAAGCAACTAGGTTATGGCATATACGCTTGGGGCATGCAGGTGAAAAATCCCTGGGACTTCTTACAAATCAAGGATTATTAAATGGAGCAAAGACCTGCAAGCTAGATTTCTGTGAACATTGCATCAAAGGGAAGCAAACAAGAGTGAAATTTGGTACTGCAATCCATAATACCAAGGGTATTTTGGATTATGTTCACTCTGATGTGTGGGGACCTTCCAAGACAACGTCACTGGGAGGAAAACACTACTATGTGACCTTTGTTGATGATTTTTCTCGAAGAGTATGGGTGTATACTATGAAAACTAAGGATGAAGTGTTAGGAGTCTTTCTCAAATGGAAAAATATGGTGGAAACTCAAACAAGCAGAAGGATCAAGTGCCTCCGTACAGATAATGGTGGAGAATATAGAAGTGATCCATTTCTTAAAGTCTGCGAAGATGAAGGTATTATACGACACTTCACAGTGAGAAGTACACCACAACAGAATGGAGTGGCAGAACGTATGAATCGAACATTGTTGGAGAAGGTTCGGTGTATGCTATCCAATGCTGGGTTGGGTAGAGAATTTTGGGCTGAGGCTGTAACATATGCCTGCCACCTCATCAACCGCCTACCATCTACTGCTATTTGTGGTAAAACACCATTGGAGAAATGGTTTGGAATGCCTGCTACAGATTATGATTCCTTACATGTATTCGGTTCCACTGCCTACTATCATGTCAAGGAATCAAAGTTGGATCCGAGGGCTAAGAAAGCAATCTTTATGGGAATCACCTCTGGAGTAAAGGGATATCGTCTTTGGTGTCCAGAAACAAAGAAAATAATCTTCAGCAGGGATGTTACCTTTAATGAATCTACTTTTTTAAGAAAGGTGACAACAGAAAGTGTTGAGCAAAAAGATGGTGCTCCAAAACAGGTGGAGTTTGATAGAAGAATTGTTTACCCAGAAAATGAAGACTCTCCTATGGTAGAAGAAGAGTCGCCTGTAGAAGAGGTTTCAACCCAAGAACCTCAACAGCAACATGAATCTATTGCATTGAGTAAGCCAAAGAGAAAAATTAGAAAGCCTGCTCGCTTTGTTGACATGGTGGCTTACGCATCTCCAATTGCAAACGATGATACTCCTATTACTTACAATGAAGCAATCCAATGTTCGGAAAAAGAAAAGTGGAGGGAAGCCATGAATGAAGAAATGCAGTCCCTTCATAAGAATCGAACATGGAAGCTTGTTAGTCTTCCGAAGGGAAAGAAGGCAATTGGGTGTAAATGGGTATATACAAAGAAAGATGGATTTCCTGACAAGAATAGTGTTCGCTACAAAGCAAGGTTGGTGGCTAAAGGCTATGCACAAACGGAGGGAATTGATTACAATGAGGTATTTTCTCCAGTAGTAAAACATTCCTCCATTAGAATCTTATTGGCTTTGGTAGCAAAATTGGATATGGAACTAGTTCAATTAGATGTAAAAACTACATTTTTACATGGAGACTTGGAAGAGGAAATCTACATGACTCAGTCAGGAGGTTTCAAAGTTGCTGGAAAAGAAAATATGGTGTGCAAACTTGAAAAATCGTTGTATGGATTAAAGCAATCCCCAAGGCAGTGGTACAAACGATTTGACAAGTTTATGATGGGGCAAAAGTACAGAAGAAGCAAATATGATCACTGTGTGTATTTTTGCAAGCTACAAGATAGATCCTTCATATATCTTCTTCTTTATGTTGATGATATATTGATAGCCTCCAAGAGTCAGACAGAAATTGACAAACTAAAGGCTCGATTGAATAGGGAGTTTGAGATGAAAGATCTAGGCGAAGCAAAGAAAATTCTCGGTATGGAGATAAGTAGAGAAAGGAAATTGGGGAGGCTTTGTTTGACTCAAAAACAATATTTAAGGAAAGTACTGAAGCGTTTTGGTATGGATGAGAAGTCAAAACCTGTTAGTACTCCACTTGCTCCTCATTTCAAGTTGAATGCATCTATGTCTCCAAAAACTGAAGCAGAACGAGAATACATGTCAAAAGTACCGTATTCAAGTGCTGTTGGTAGCTTGATGTATGCCATGGTGTGTACAAGGCCTGATATTTCACAAGCCGTTGGAGTTGTGAGCAGGTATATGCATGATCCTGGAAAGGAACATTGGCAAGCTGTGAAATGGATTCTACGATACATTTTGTATACGGTAGATGTTGGACTAATATTTGAGCAGGATAAGCTAGATGATCATAGTATTGTTGGATACTGTGATTCCGACTACGCTGGTGATTTGGATAAGCGTCGGTCAACTACTGGCTATGTTTTTACTCTTGCAAAAGCGCCAGTTAGTTGGAGGTCTACTTTACAGTCAACAGTTGCTTTGTCCACTACAGAGGCAGAGTATATGGCAGTCACAGAGGCTGTGAAGGAGGCAATTTGGCTTCAAGGATTGATGAAAGATTTGGGAATTGAACAGAAGCACATCAAGGTGCATTGTGATAGCCAAAGTGCTATCCATCTAGCAAAGAACCAAGTCTACCATTCAAGAACCAAGCACATTGACGTTCGATATCATTTTGTTCGAGAAATTCTGGAAGAAGGTGGAGTAGTAATCCAGAAGATTCGAACCACTGAGAATCCTGCTGATATGATGACAAAAGTGGTAACTGTGGTCAAGTTTCAACATTGCTTGAACTTGATCAACATTGTTGAAAATTGAAATATTTGCGCTACAAGCGCGTTTGAAGACATTATGGAATCTATGAGAGATGATTAAGAGATGGAATTTCGCCAAGGTGGAGATTTGTTGAAATATGGCTCATTCTAGAAGCCTACAATTGCCATTGAAGTCTTCAATGGTGGGCTAATTTTTCAAAGGTAGGTGATTAGTGGTTGTAATAGTGGTTTTTCCTAACCTATATAAACCCATCACCTCCATTTGTATTCTTATCCCCAAAATTGCCTACTTCTCTCTTAGGCACATTCTCTCTTCTCTCTCTCATTTTGTAATATTTCTACAATAGAGAAATATTGATTGATAGTGTCCGAGGACGTAGGCACAATTAGCCGAACCTCGTTAATTCTGGTGTTCTTCCGTTTATCTATTCAGTAGTTAACTTTTGTCTGGTATAGTTGTAGTAATATATTGTGTTAATTACATGTCTAAGGAAAATTCTGTCTAGGAAAGAGGGATTTAAGCGATCCGTTGTGACCCCCCACTTCCCTGGGAATTTACCTGGTGTAATTTTGCACAATTATTCACTCTCTATTTACCTGTACAATTGTAACTGTGGTAAAGTTAGGTGGAACAATCTCAAGTTTCACAACACATCATTGGGTTTTTAATTTGCTGGTGCAGACCTTGGTTTAAGAAAGGGGTTATGGGGGGTGATAAGGTGGGATCAGTGTGATCCATCTTTTTGGTGCAGTTTTGTCTCTGAAAGTAAAGTTTAGGATCCAAAGGGAAGAGGGGACAATTCCAGCCCTACCAACCGCGTAACAAGAGTATCTTGACAATGGTCCTCAGGGCGTGGTTCAGATGGTAAGCTCGTCCTCTGGGAATGCCTCTCACGAGGTCAGCCTTTGCGCCTCTCGAGTTTGAGTCTTCTACTGGGCTCCTGAATTTACTCCCTCGTGGTGCTATGGGGCCAGTATCACGGGGTGTGGGATTAGTCACGGACCGTAAAATGGACGTGGACACCCGGCGATATCCAAAAAAAAAAAAAGAGTATCTTGACAATGAATACATTTTGATAGCAAATAATTATTATAAAACATTTCTTACTTTTCTCTTTAAGTGCATTAAATAGGTTATACAAAAATATCAGTAGAGGCATAATATCTAACCCTGTCCTCCCCACCTTTTTTACAGGTTATTTATTAAGATTGGGCATCTAATTGTATTGTTGATTTTTTTTTTTCTTCAAAATATCATAATTAACTATTCAATTTCGTTGATCAACTTAATTTATGATATTGATGTTATGTTGCTAATTTAACTTATCACAATTAAATGGAATATGATACAAAATTTCATTTATTAACAGAATTAATTTTTCATATAAATACAATGGTTGATTAAAGAAAGATCCTTTAATCTTTTGGTACTTCTCAAAAATTCAAATGATGTAGTGTTATTAAAAAAAATTCAGGGTAACACAATCAGTGTGAACCAACTTTTAAAAAATCCATTTCAAAAATTTTGATCATTTAGAGTTGAAATTTTCTCTATTTTTATGTTTACTATTGTAGTAGAATTGAGCATTTGGAGTTTTAGCTTTTATTTTTTGTATTGGTTTCATTGTGATTGAGATATTTTTCCGATTAATGTGTATTTGTGTTAATGTATTTTTGTGAGATTAGAGTTTATGTATGTAAAATAAGATTTGTTTGATATTATTATGATTTAATCATAATATTTATTATTATATGTGATTTTGCATGATTTGATTACACAATTATTTTTTTCAACCATGATAATATATTATTGTGAAAATAATAATTTTAAAAGAAATTAACCTTAAGTATGGGACATATAATTAATAAAAATGAAAAACTTATCATTTTGACGAATTCATGAATGTACATAACAACCCAATCAAGCTAGTACTCTAGTCAATTTTCCCTTTCTTCAAAACAAGAAAAAGAAAAAAACCCTAAAGCCTAATATGTTTACTCATATTATTAATTTTCTGTATACATTGTCGATATTCAATTGTTTACGAAAAATTAAAAATCAAATTTTATAGTTTTTAATTATCTTGACAACCTGTTCTAAAAAAATTTAACATCCATAATAACTTTTTTGGATCAAATCATTCACTTTATATACTTTGAAATTAAAATATCATATGAATTTAAAAATAATTAAAATAAAAGCATACACAAATTTTAAAAAATAATAATAAATCTAATTATAAAATATTTTTACTATTTGTCAATCGTCATGTCTAACAAAATTTTTAAGTTTTGAAAGTAAAACGAATAAGCAAAATAATTTATTTTTATTATTATTTTTTTAATGTATATTATTTTACAATTTTATTATTTTAATCACATTTTTATAATATTATTTAATTTAAAGATAAAAAAAAATTAATTTTTTTTTTAATTCTATAAATATTATTCTAATTGGTTTCTGATTTAGTTTTTGGTTTTCATTTTTAATATTTGTTTAAAATTTTTTACAGTAATACCAAATAATCCCTTAAAATTGTAAAAATTTTCAGTTAATATTTAATTTTTGAAATAATTGTGTTATTTAATCATAACTAAATATCACTGATGTTACCAATTGTACATCCCTTTCCCTCAACAGCTCCCACTTAAAGTAAAGTGTAGGATCCATACATACATACATACCCATTTTGATTTAGAAGACCTGAATTCAGGAGTGTACATAACAACCCAGTCAAGCTAAGCTAGTACTCTAGTCAATTTTCCCTTTCTTCAAAACAAGAAAAAGAAAAAAACCCTAAAGCCTACCCTCCCAAAGTTCAAATGTGTGAGTGTGTGTGTGTGAGAGAGAGAGAGAGAGAGAGAGAGAGTCAATGCACCTGCTCTGTTGACAAAAGGGGATGCTATGAAAGTTATTGACCATTTCAGGAAGGTTACAAAGAGTCTGCCGCATGCATGGAAGCAGCTGGACTGATCGGACTAAGTATTTGTTAACTATTAAGATGGGTCATCTGTCCCAATAAGTATAATTAAACCATGTAGATCAGGTCATGGCATACGTAGATGCATGGGAATATATATTAATGAAAATAGTTTTAAAGAGTTTAAACAAATCAGTATGTGTTAAGAATTATACTTGTGAGTTTATCTCACGTTTCACATGCTGAATGGATGTTGGGTATTTATATACACGGTTCGATCGATAACTTCATAGGTTTATCTTTCGAATTATGTTGGTATTCTTCATCTACATACATCAAGTTTGTCCATAAAAATTTTCCAATTTTAACAAACAGTATTAGAACCAATAATTTGTAACTCTGTGTAAGTAACACTACAAATTCGAGATGTAAAGCTAATACATGTTTGTGCTCAATAACTTACGACTTGTTGGGTTTGACAGAATAATTGTTCTTTGAAATAACATGTAATATAGTGTAAAATTGGAGAATCGTACATAATTATTCTTTCTGTATTTCTAACTATTTCATTCAATATGTAATAAAAAAAGAACATAGATTTTTGTGGTGAAATTTGAAAATAGTTATTTTTATCTATTCCACATTATGGACTCATAAAAAATCCACATTGTTATTTGTTCCATAATAACAACTTAACTTCTTATATAACTAATTGTAACTAATCTATTATTAATAATAAGCATTTTGCAAATCAAAATTAACCTTAAGCTTTTGGGATCATATTGTTATTCATCTATGCATATGAAGTCCATCCATGAAAACTCCTCGCTCCTAACAAGACACGAGCAAATGGTATTCACTAAATTATCTCATATCTTGAAAATTAACGTGTGAGACACATGCAAACTATTATTATTATTTTTAAAAAAAAAGGAAGTTTCGATTATCCATAGAAACACATTATATATCCTTTTAAACTATGAATTTTTTTTAAAATATATATATATATATATATATATATTAAAATTTAAAATATTCACTACAGTTAGTCCATACAATTAATAAAACAAGTGTGAATATGAGAATGCTTAAAATTGAAGGTTAATATTGCTCATGCATCTCAAACCATATTTTGAGGCCCTTTTTTTTTTATGGAAGAACTCCTATACAGTGCCTAAAATGAATCCGAATGGCACAAATAAATTAATTTTTAAACAATCCAAATCAAAATGTTAGGTCTCAAATCTTCAACTTCCCAATTAGGAGGTGCAACGATGAACGGTTGGGCCCAATTCTTAGTTCATGTACCTAAGAATGCTTAAACTATCTTTTTTATTTATTTATTTATCAGTTTATGGTAAATAATATTGATCAAAATGGATACGTACAATATACACTGGACATATCCAGACAAGGTGTTGTGATATGGATCTAATAATTAAGATGCACAGTGGAATAAATATAACAAGTAAATGAAACACAACAAAAAAGTGATAAACAACAAGAACAACAACAAGATTTATGTGGTTCGACAAAGTTTACATTCACAGAAGTAATGACACAAGAATTTCATTAAGAAAATCACAAAATACACAATACACTTCACAAATGATCACTCTCATTGCTAATACATGCCCAGAATGACATATATAGCAGTCCCTCTAAGGTTTCTCCCTCCTGTTATCCAACCACCCAAACGTTCAAAATTCAAAATGCAAAAAACTACTCATAACCCAGAACTTCTCGTCGACGAGACCAAGAAGAACACTCGTCGATGAATCTATCCACTCATCGACGATCCTATTTTTCTACTCTCGATATCTCAAAAACTTTGAACTTTTGGACCTCTTAGGATCTTCTTATCAACAAACATAGGACACTCATCGATGAATCCTTGCTATCTCCTCGTCGACGATCACAAGGTACTCGTCGACGAGTCCCTGCTGTGTTGCCCCTTCATTTTTTTTTTCTTTCGTCTATGTTTGAGAAAGCCAAAGTATAAGGGTCATACCAAAAACAACAATCTCCACCTTGGTGATTATACACCCCTTAGAAGAATTTCGAAAAACATGTCTAACCACTCCACCTTGAACTTGAACCGATCGGTTGGGTTTGTCTCCCTTCTATCAATTGGAGACATGGAGTAAGTCCAAGCAATGCCTGAACTTCTTAGAAGTAACTGATTTTGTTAAAATATCTGAGTCGAGGGCAAAGAGTTTAACAACATCAAAGTTTTGTCATCCTTATCAAACTTAACATCAACTGACTCACTTCTAAAAATGAGTAGCACAACGACTATCCTAAGCATAGGAGTTACGTCGTGTAATAATTAGCCCAAACAGGCCAAATCATCTCCTCGGGGAATGCAGATTAGTTTTAAACTAGTGCAAAACAGTAAAAGAAAATAAGAAAACAATTTTATTGAAGATGGTTTAGATTCAATTTCTTGGGATTTTTGAAAGTTTGTGATGAAATTGAAATGACGCAAAACCTAAACTAAAAATTTAACATGCGTAAAACCAACCAAACAACTCACTAATTGAACAAAGGTAAACTAAAATTAAACCTCAACAATGACTTAAGATTAAACACTCAACTTCTCACAATGATAACTTGAAGCGAATATAAAGATCATGCAATATCTCAACAAAATAAAAATAAACTAAATTAAACAATAAGTAAAGCTCAACTAAATAAATAAAATAAAATAAACCTAACAATAGATCTCAAGGGGAAATTAATAAATCATGGAAAACAACCGGCATTAACCCGCAACCCAAGTTATAAAACTTAACCACTCATGTTTGCAATCCAAAATTTCTAGATCAAACTAATCCTACAATAACTCATTGCAACAATAAAACAAAAGATAACAACTTTAAAGAACAATAAGCTAGATGTATACTAAAACTAAAAGAAAACTAATTAATCCACCCTATAATCATTCCAAACATTAGACTAAATGTATACTAAGTTAAACAACAAATTAAACTAACCTTGAAGCATTTAGGATAACTAAATAAAAGATAAGAAATTAATTAATCTAATGAACCACTGAAATAACAAAGTAAAAATTAATATTTAAACACAACATTAACTACTCAAACAATATATTTAAACAACATTAAAGTAAAGAGACAAGTTGAGAGAAAGATACCCAACACTACTTAGAAGATAAATATTCAATGCTATAAATAACTCAAACTACACTTTGAAGTATCTATGGAAAATGACAAAGAAAAATAAATAATAACTCAAAAACACTATTTAAATAAACAAGAAGAGAGAGAGAGAGAGAGAGAGAGAGGAGGCCATGAACTCCCCACACAATAGCTAGCTACTGTCTTCTAGTACTTGCGGCGGCGTAGAGACCCAAAACACCAACTCCCCACATGCAACACCTACAAAAACATCCTATTCCCCATTTTCCTTCAATGCCCCCACTTTAATTTCTTTTTCAATTCTCCCTTTACTGCCCCCTAGCCTTTTTTTTTTTGGCTTTACTCTAGCTACTATTAGCATACAAGGAAACAGACCCGACTGCATGGTTGGGTCAAATCAAGTTTATTTTATTTTTTTTCTTAATTTGTTTCTTCCATTTTAAGTTAGCGAACAAGTCCGATTTCAACCATCTTAAAGCTCATATCTCTCAAAGTTCGAAACATGAAAATCGTAGATAATTTCCTCAATTTTTCCCATAATTTTGAATCGTTTCAATCGGAGCTCAAACGAGAAAGTTATGCCCAAAATACAAAGTAGTGTTGATTTTTGCTTTCAATACTTGCCCTACAATAAAAAACACTAAAAATTCATAAATTACTCAATAAAACCTAAATGTTATAAACATGACACAATGTTAATTTATTGAGAGTAATTAGGAATTTAATTAAAAATATAATTCGTAATACATGAATTAAAATACCTAATTATGTAATTTAAGCCCGTAATCATACCCCCCAACTAGCATTTTGCTAGTCTCTAGCAAATAATGTGAATGCAATCAAACTAGAAGAAAAGCAACCAAAATTCTAATACTCATGAAAATTACATGCCATGAAATATGCTTGATGAGTTTAGGAACACAGGACAAAGATTAACTCAAGTTATGTATTAATTGAGAGATTTATACACCATTTACTAAAACAACAAAGATAATAGAGTGTAACAAAGCTCACATGTCATGAGAATAAGCCTAGAATTCCAAGATTGACTACCAATAGACATTAATGGTTTCAATCACAATCAATTAGTCTAAGAAAACTGCATGGTCTTACTCTAATTCAAAACCATCGTATTGACGACTTTCACACTATTACACTTTAAAAGACATCCACTTTCTTGATTAGTTAGAAACCCGGTAGTAGGTCACACTACTACAAGGTACCCACTTTTTGTTTAGTTAGGGCCCCAGTAATAGGTAGCCCTTTCCAAAACATAATCGCTTCCCTTTTTTCTTTTTCTTTTTTTATATTTTTTTCTTTTTTCCTTCTTGCAATTAATCCCTGGCTCTTTCTTATTTTCATTTGCTTCAAAGTTTTTTTTCTTTTCTTTTCTAAGCTATTAGGATATGATTAATTAGAGTCCCAAACAACTAAAGTACGTATCAACCAAAAATGGTCTAAGGTAGTCGTTTTAAATTTTCTAACATGTGTGGTGTGTGTAGCAAGACTCTTAACATCTTTCCCTTGGTTGAAACTAAGTGAAATGGATAAAAATCTCTTTTGATTTAAACTTTGATTGCACTACATCCTACGTGTTCCATATCCTCAAATAATAATAATAATAATAATATTAGGCATGTAACGTTCACAAATAAGGAATTCAGATGTTCTGAGCTCAATAACAATATTTCCCAAATGTGGACCTAATTGCCATGCAAACATCACATGCAATTTTAACATTGAAATTTTTTCACTTGGAAGCACATTATTGCACATGCAAATTCTCTCCCTCCAACTAAAATGAGACATTGTCCTTAATGTGAAAGCATAGGGGAAATGGGAAAAGATATGCATGGGGGAAACAAACCAACAGAAAAAAAAAAAAAAACAATAAAGAGTCACAAACAACAAACGCAGTAGAAAAAGAACATAAAGATGCAAATAAAAACAAATAAAACAAAAAGAAAAAGAAAAAAAGTAAAAGAGAAAGGTCAGAGGACTCCCTTGGGATCTTGCATAAGCAAAACCTCCTCATGTGGATCGAATGGAGTCATGAAAAGCTTGAGATGTTGTCCATTGACTGTGAAGTTGTTGCCATTCTTTGGATCTACAATTTCTACCGCACCATGGGAATAAACTTTTTCAAAGATGTACGGGCCACCCCATTGGGACTTCAGTTTCACAGGAAACAGATGTAATCTAGAGTCATAGAGAAGCACTTGCTGAGTAGGGAAAAGTTGTTTGTCTTTTATTTTCCTATCATGCAACAACTTCATCTGCTCATTTGCTAAGTGGGCATTGTCATAAGCTTCCCTCCTAGATTCTTCAAGCTCACATACCTACAATTTCCTTAAACCTTTAGTATCATCAAGTGAAAAGTTAATCTATTTTATAACCCATAAAGCATGATGCTGAATCTCAACAAGTAAATGACATGCCTTACCATAAACTAACTTGTAGGGAGACATCCCTAAGTTTGTCTTGAAAGCAGTTCGATAGGCCCAGAGTGCATCAACAAATTTTTCTAACCAGTCTTTTCAATTAGGACACACCGTTTTCTCAAGTATGACTTTGTGCTCTCTATTGGCCAACTCAGTTTGACCATTAGTCTGAGGGTGGTATGGAGAAGAGACCATATGGGTCACTCCATACTTTTGCATGAGTTTTTCAAAAGGTTTGTTACAAAAGTGCAACCCTCCATCACTAATGATCGCCTTGGGCATGCCAAAATGTGCAAATAACCCCTTAAGAAAACGGATGATAACCCTGTGGTCATTTGTCCTACAACGTATAGCTTCCACCCATTTTGAATCATATTTCACAACAACTAGAATGTAAGAATGCTCAAAAGAATTTGGGAATGGTCCCATAAAGTCAATCCCCCAATAGTAAAAAATTTCAAGAGTTAAAATGGGAGACATAGACATTTCATTCTTTGCTGCGATTTTCCTTAATTTCTAACAAGCCTCATAGGTTTTACAAAAATTCTCAACATCTTTTAACATAATAGACTAGTAGAGTCCATTCTGCAAAATTTTTGAAACAATTTTTGTAATGACCTGAAGAAAAATGGTATTTAAATAATAAAGAGGGAGGGAAAAATGAAAACAAAAACAGAAGGAGGCAGCAGGCTTCGTCAACGATGTTGCACTTTGAATATAATAACCTAGAAGATTTACACAGGGCCTCATCGATGAATACAGGGAGTTCGTTGACGAGTGTATAAGGAGACCTCGTCGATGAAACCATGTCTCATTGACGAGAAGATACCGAGAGGGGTTTTGGGCAGTCTAAAATTCGTCGACGAGGAAGTAAGGTTCATTGATGAAACCACTTAAGAACTCGTCGACGAGATGACGTGTCTCATTGATGAATCTGGGCCTATAAATAGTGAAAACCCATATTTTTCACACAAAATTTGTGCAGGATACCCTTTATTTCTCTCTCTATGCCCCTTTCTCTCTTCGATCCCGGCCTCGTCTCTAGCCAGATCGACGATATGAAGCCACCACGACGCTCCTGGGGAAGTTCTCTGCAAGTCTATCGGAGTAGATCGTTGGTGGAGGTAGTTTGAAATTCATTCCAAATTTAGGGTATGGTGTTTTATTCAAGATATGCTTTCCCTGCAGTTATAAGAAATGTTGTATGCAGAAAAATACTGAGGTTTTGTTATGGAGGATGTCGTTTTCAGGGTGTTGAGTGGAGAACCTTGCGGGTGTAGGGCCAGAGTTTAGTGAGGGCTTTTCAGAAACTAGGTAAGGGAAATATGTTATGCTAGGAAATTTAATGATGTTATTAGAAATTTTAGGTATATGCATATACACCAGTTATTATGTAGTTTTTCAGAAAATGAGTTAAAAGTATGTGTGGCCTGAATAGATATTATTTGATGTAGAATTTTATACTGTTTTCTATTATATGAAGTTATATAGTACATACAGATATAGTCAGATATTCACAAACAGACATATGTATACATATACAGTTTTTATTTAGATGATTACATATATATATACCTGTCTATGTAATCATATGTATAACAATATACAGATATTTATTCAGATTGATATATATATAGTGTTTATAGAGAGCCATGTTTTCCTAAATGCCATAACACCTAGAGCATACAGATAGATTATACAGTTTAGCATCAAGATGCTACAGTTATTTAGATATTACAGTATTTACAGTACAGAATAATAGTGTTATGGTTATTTTGGAAACATTATAAAAACAACAAAGATATATATATATATATATATATACATATATATACATATATATACTTATATAGTATAAAATCCCTGTGGAAATATTACAGACAGATACAGTTTACAGAGCACGGTACCGTTGCAATATATAGAATAGAATGCAACCACATATCTTAGATAATGTGTGCGTACCATCAAACTGTGCTCAGAGAGGATGCAACTCCCCAGTTCACTGGGTTAAGGGGGCCAGTTTGACGAGGTAGCAGCTAGTCCCGAGCTTAGGAGTAGATGTAGTTTGGTCGGGCTGAGGTAGTGTAGAATATGATGACTTACCTGGAGAGCCGACTAGAGTTAAGTCCCGCCTATGGACTGCACAAACCTATCATGAGGGATCAAATCATGACATATAGAGTACTAGGGAAAGAGCACAGTTATGTATATGTATATGTATACAATTTTACAACTTTTGTCGTATATAGTATGTTGACTCTATGAGTCATATCCGATTTTTGATAATGACAAATCACTTAATATTTGATCTGTGCATTGAGTCTGTGAACATGACTTACACTGAGCATGCATGGAAAGATAACGAGTCATGGACGCCATAACGTAAAGATTATACATTTTAGAAAACACCATGGAACTCAAAAAGTATGAGAATCAAGATGCAAGCGGCAAAGGTCAAGAATGTTTTGGGAATGGGTATTTAGAACTCATGTACTTACGTTTTCGTATGATTTATCTTGAGGCTCAATATAACTTAGAATGATTTTAGGATTCATACATTTCATGTAGATCATTAGAGTACATACATGGGCTTAGAAATGTTTTTGAAATCATGGAAAACTTGTTTTATAAAAGACCCAAGCAAAGAATCAAAATAGAATTTTAAACTGGAAATGAATATGTGTGAAAAAGGGGACTTCGGTAGCCTGAAGTAATCCTCAGGCGCTTGAAGAATTTCTTCGGTAGCCTGAAGATTAAGTTCGGTAGCCTGAAGAATTAAATGGGAAAGTCAGAACCTAGCAGAGGTACCTCGGTCTCCTGACCTTGGAACCTTAGGTGCCTGAAGTTGCCATTTCCGGAGCCTGAAGTTGCCACTTTCGGAGCCTGAAGTCGAGTTCGGTTGCCTGAACTTGCGAGAAAGCCTAAAAATCAGTTCTTTATTAAAAAGACACGCGAGATATCTTATTGATCCAATGAATAAGATCAATTCTAAAGGTAATATACTATATATTATGAATATCTAAACCCTAAAACAGAAGCTAGACACACATGAAAGAGAAGAACACACCTTGTTGCAAGATTGTTGATTATCTACTCTTAGTGTTATTCGACTGCATATACATCAATCTCAAATCTTCAAGCTTGGGAAAATCAAATCAGTTTTTCAAAGGGAACTTGTTTACTCTACTGTATTTCAATCTAGTATTGAGGTTTGATCTTTCAAGTTATTAGTCTTGTGAACTTTACATCTCGTTCATTGCTTGTTCTTGACTAGTATTGAAAAGTATTGATCTTGAGTGTGCCTATTCGTATAAAAATTAATTTTCTAAAGAGATCATTACTTGAGAAAGTTTATCTAACTTGGTAGATTAAATTTTGATTCAAGAGAATATAAATATACATATATTTTTTCAAAGAGCTTATTATTGAAAGACATAGTTTTGATTAAAATGGTGATCTTGAAAGTACCCATACATATACAAAGCTATTTTAAACAAGATCATTATTTGATTTATGGCGTGTGGTTGATTGAAAGATTTGATTCAAGTGTGTGGTTTCTAAAAGGATCTATCTTTAGATACATTAGAGCTTGATTTAATATCCTTGGTATGTAGAACTATAATTTTAATTGAGGGATATTTTCTGCAAATTAATATACTCAGTTTTGTGATTGAGTACATGAAATAAAACTTTGTGATTTTGATTGAGTGTATATTCAAGACAAAGTTTTTCCTAACTAGTTCACTTCAATTATATAAGTATGCATTTTTGCAAAGTGAACTAAGAACCCTAGTTTATTCCAAAACAATTTGAATTTATCTTTACTTGAAATTTTTGGTTAAAAAGAGATTTGTGTGTTGAGGCATATCATACATAAAACGATTTTATCGTTTTCGTTCATTCACGAGCTTCAAGTTATATCATATGTCAATGTTTTAGGAATTTGAATTGTACTCACCAGCTTTTGTCAGAAGCATTGTTTTTTAGTGTATTTTCCAGATTCTATTGTATACATGATTCGGTGTGTGAACCGATGTGAGAGGAGAGAGCTGTATCTTTTGTAAGCAGCAGAGTAGGAGGAAGTTGTGCCTCTTGTAAGCAACGGATTGTAAGGGAAGCTCCGTCCCACTTTAAGAAGCAGGGTTTTAGTGAATCCTTGAGTGGTTGCTCAAGGTGAGGATGTAGGCCAAGTAGGTTGAATCTCGTAAAACTGTGTTTGCCTTCTCTCTTCCTTGCACTATTTATTTTCAGCATCGCATTTAATTTCCTGCTTGCTTGTGTATGTTGAATAACTTTATACACACTTAATTGAGTAAAAAAGAATTCATTGATAAAATAACTTTAATTTAGACATAAGTTCCTATCATTAATTAGTTAAACTTAGAAATAGGGATTGATTGGTAAATAGGTTTCAAAGAATTTTTAAAATACCCAATTCGCCCCCCCTCTTGGGATTACACCTTAACCAACATAGTATGATATAGCAGTATGAATGATAGGATGTGGTGAGCTGATTGGTCACACCCAGTTTTGATTATGACAAATACTCGTGGTAGTAAAGGTTGTACTGAGAATTGCATGCAGGTTCACCTTGTGCGCGCTTTAAGACTAAAAGACTTATCATGATGGCATGTGGTGTTTGTGCCGATGAATGAAGAATCTTGTGCTGCATTTGTATTTATTATTTAGTTTCTTCATTCTGGAATGTAATTTTATTATGGATTGTACACTCATATGGCTTGTAATAATTTGCATTATGCATGATAGGTAGGTATGCTCAAATTGACCTTAGTTGGACTTTAGGTACTTACATGGACCATAGAAAGACCTTAGGGAAGGTTGACCGACACCGGACCTTTTTGGTGTCTTCAAATTGGACCCCAAGTGACCCTAGGCACACACATTTACACATTTATTTGTTAGGCACTTGAATAGGGTTTGTATGTTTCGAAACGGGACCGAAATGCACACATAATGCACTTTCGGTCGACCAGCCAAGTTAGTTCAAAAAGCCCTGATCGATCAAAACCGATCTAGTCAACATTTTGACCATCTGGTCGACCGAATCAGCTAGTTCAAAAAGCCCTAATCGACCAAAACCTCTCTGGTCAACATTTTGACCATCTGGTCGACCGAATCAGGTAGTTCAAGAAGCCCTGGTCGACCGAAATCTCTCTAGTCAACATTTGACCATCTAGTCGACCAAACTAGGTAGTTCAAGAAGCCCTGGTCGACCGAAACCCTCTAGGGTCAAAAGTTTGACCACCTGGTCGACCGAACCAGGTAGTTCAAAAGGCCCTGGTCGACCGAAACCTCCCTGGGTCAAAAATTTGACCATCTGGTCGACCAACCCTTTTTGTACTACAACTACCTAGTCAACTGGAGGGTCCTCGAGAGAATTCCCAGCAATCTGGTCGACCGAACTAGGTAGTTCAAAATGTTCTGGTCGACTGAACCTCGAAAAATTGAGAAATCGCCCTCTCCTGGTCGATCGAGCCCTCAGTTCAAAAGTCTCCTCGTCGACCGAACCATATGTGACTTGGTCGACCAAAATCTTTCTGGTCAATCGAACCTCTCGGGTTGCCTTGATTTTTACCGCGGTTAAACATATTTTAAATAGGGTTAATTATTTTAAAATGATTTAAAACTTTCTTAATAATGCCCAATAGGTCCCTGTAGACACCCTATTTTCGCCCTAACCAAATAGAACAAGGGGTTCCCTTTTTATTATTATTTTATTATTATTATTAGTATTTTTATTATTACTTTCTTATAATTATTTATTTATTTATTATTATTGTTATTAATAATTTACTATAATTATTATTATTATTATTATTATTATTTTACCAATAAGTATCTTAATTTTTATTTTTGCTATAATTATTTATTATTATTTACTATTAGTAGTAGAATTATTATTATTATTATTACCTTGTTGATACTTATATGATAATTATTATTATTATTATTTCCATTTTCATTATTACCATAAGAATAAAAGCATAAAAAAAAGAGAAAAAGAAAAATAAAATCAAAAAAGGAAGTTTGTTTTTAGGGTTTTCAAAAAAATTCTTTTATAAAAGAGAGGTCAAGGGGCCAAGGAAGGGGGGGGGGGGCGCACACGGGCAGCGCAGGACAAAGCCAAAGAAAATAAAAAAAATCGTTCTGCTGCACTTCTGATTCTTCTTCTTCTTCTTCCATCCTCTCTGTCTCTTTCATCTCATTCCTCTCTCTCGTCACTGCCCCGCATCCATACCCACAGTACCACTCGCAAAGCAGCAGTTGTCCTCTCCCGTTCCAGCCATCAACTCTGGCAACGACCCACTGCTCCGACCACCGCTGCAACTCCGGCCAACCATTAGTCTCCTCTGCAGCAGCACCCGAGTCACCTTGCTGTGTTACACAGTCACCCAAGACTCCCAGCTGGCTGTCTCCAATCTTCTTCGGCAATCCATCCACTCCGCCTTTAGTTCCCCTACATCACACCAGTCACAGAACGCCGTGGCAAGACGACGTTACACCAGCTCCGCCGGAGCAGAGCTCTTCGCACAGCCGCACTGCTGCCGCGGCACCATTGCCGAACACTCCATCGTCGCCGTGGCCATCTTTCCAGAACTAGAACTTCACAGCCAGCCAGCAAAGCCACGAGCCATCACCGCTGCAACTCCCCACAGGCCACCGTCATCTCCGACGAAGCCTCCACAGCTGCGTCAGCCTCGACTCCGGCCACCGGTGGTCTCCGCTACTGCACCGACCACCCCCACAGTAGCCAACCACCAGAAACCCGAGCAACTCCATCATAGCCGCCCCCTGCTGCCCTCTGTAAGCCCCAGTAAACACACACGCGCACATATATATGTCTATATATATACATGTACATGTAAAGTTTAAATTTTTTATTATACATTTAATTGGGTTTATATATATACGTATATTGGTTTTATTTTAAGTCTTAAAGTTCAAGTTTTTATTTTTATTTTTTCTCTTTTCTTTTATTTGCATGTGGGTACGTATTAAAATAATATCTATTGTGGTATTTAGTGTGCGTATATTAATATAATATTTGTTGTAGGATTTAGAAATATTTATATCTAGGCTATGAGTATATGTATATTAATACATTATTTGCTATAATATTTAGTTAATGTTTATATCTAGGCTATGTATGTGTGTATGTTGATATAATATTTGTTGTAGAATTTAGTTAATATTATTATTATTATTATTATTTTGTTAGTTTTGGTTTGTCCTAATATCTAATGTCTTGATTTTTGCGTATGCAGGTATATAGGTTTTTATGATTTTTATGGTTATTTTAATTTTTGGTATTCAGGGTAAGTTTTGATTGTATTATTCATATAAGTTAATTGTCTTTAATGCGGAATTTTTATAGTTGGAATTTGTCTAGATATTTAAAGTTTATTTTCATTTTATTCGTTGGATTGTTAATATTATTATTGCATGTTTAATACGTAACTAGAATAGTTATTGTAATTATTTACTTAATCCATATGTTTAGGGCTATTTATGGTTTTCATTGTTGATGTATGTTCAATTTTAATTACTTAGGGTTTTCTTTATTGTATGTGTTATCTATACTGATATTAATATTTTCTGATATTTAGTATTCATATTCTAATATTTTATCATGTTTACATATAAAGGTATCAATCATTATGGTAAGTTTAGTGTTTTGGTATATATTTTGCTATTATATTTAGTATGATATTGTATATAATATTATGGTATAATTATTATTTAGCTTCACTTATTAAGGCATTTTTTTTTATAGATGGTATTACCTTGTATAGTATCTTGAGTGTTTTAATATATACATACATATGGTATTTTATTGCCTATTTTGAAAGTTGTAATATTTTAACAGATATGCTTATTATCATTACTATTTTTATATGCATTGTGATAATTTAATATTTTAACTTATTATCTTATTAATATATAGTAAAACCTCCCATACTAGTATATTCCTATAAAAAGAAAACTATAAAATTTCCAAAATTTGGGAGCGTATTTTCTTAGATATTTTATTGATTTTTAATCCCTATGATTTTAATGCTAGAGTATTAGCCTTCGGGCTTCACGTACCTTTAAGCTCTGAGGGAATATATATGTATATATTATATTTATTTATTTATTTGTTTATTTATTTTTCATGTGTATTTATAAATTCATAAAAAGGAGTAATTTAAAGACTTATTATATTAACTTAGGGATAATTTCAAATTAATTAGGTACCGTTCGTAAGAACGGGCGCGTAGGGGGTGCTTGTACCTTCCCCTCGCGTAATCGAACTCCCGAGCCTAACTCTGGTAACGTAGACCGATTCTACCCCTAACGGGATAGTAATCATGTGTTCTAACCACACTAAAAGGTTAGTGGCGACTCCGGCATTCTATATTTTCCTTGAAAATTGAAAATGATTTTAATTTCGCTGCCTGGGGCACACGCGCTCCCAGGACGTTGCGACAACTTGGCGACTCCGCTGGGGACATTAGAGAGTCGAACCATTAATTAATTAGAAATTATCCAAAGTTCAAATTTAATAAATCTTTTAATTACTCCATATTTTGTGAATATTGTAATTTGTAAATAACTTTGATTAATTGTAAATATTTTACTTCCATAATTTGTAAATAACCTTAATTAATTAAAAATATTTTGTTTCCTAATTTTTTTGAATAATAATTGTAGATATTTTGAATAAGCATATTAATTGTAGATATTTTGAATAAGCATATTAATTACCGATATCTTGTATACTAATCGTAAATATTTTGTTTCCTTATTTTTTGTTTCTAAATTTTTTGTGAATAAACGTATTAATTGCATATATTGTGTTTCCTTATCTTTTGAATATATATATATATATATATATATATATATATATAAATTGTAGATATCTTTTTTTCATATTGTTTATAGCATGTGAATAAATGTGGGGATAGTGGGATTAGGTTAAATTTAAATTCACACACTCTCACGCTCTATACCCGGGCTTTACCTACTAAGATTAGATAGGGGTGTAATAGCGTTTGTCCCCATGTGGCAGGGCTTGTGGGGACCCGCGAACCACTCCGCTCAATTTAAACTTCGTCCAAACCCCTTTTGGGTGAGGATGGAGGTTAGATTGGGAACCTTTGTATATAAGGATTAGAGCTTACCCACACATACTTATCTATAGTCTTCCCTAACTAGGATAGAGTCATGAAGAACCCTGTATATATATACCTACCCCGGGTTGGGATAGGAGCCACATCCTACTCCACGTATAGTATGTTGTATATATGTTGTGAGATACTTTGTATTATATCATTCATTTTGCATCCACTTTAGATATACATACTACTTAACCAATATTCTAGAAAAAACCCAATAATGAGACCATGACCCATCCTTTCAAAGAATGAAGAACTTGGCCCAAGCATTTTAAAATATGGGTCGGCCCAACCCTTTTCAAATAACTCAGGCCTGATTCTTTAAAAATAAACTTGGGCCCGACCTTTTTCCTAAGCAAAAACTCGGCCCAGGCCTAATTTTCAAAAAGGGTCAAACCCAGATTTCAAAAGAGGGCTTTAACCCCATTGCCCAAATATTTGGGCCAACATTTTTTCAAGTAATCCAAACCCAACTCCTTTTCAACTAGGGCCTTAGCCTATCATGAAATAGTTCAAAGCCCATATTTTAAAATACTTGAGGCCCAAGTGCACACTAAAGTCCACAAGTCCACATTGAATGAATCCAACGGGTTGACTAGCCTGGGTCAACCCCAACCTCAGAATCTGACCCTTCATAGAATCTGAGGTACATGGACCATCATCATGGAAATGAATGGTTAAGGGAGAAATTGAACTGAAATTGTGGCCCATCAATGGTCATTTTAATCTTGAAATGTTTCATTAGTGGAATTTTTCTAGAATCCTGACTAAGTTGTCATTTAGGTTACATCGTATGCATGCACTTCATTTCATACATAGTCATGCACGATAGGTTGCATGCACATTCATTTCTTTGTTTGTATATATAAGTGTACTAGTTGCATCTATACATAAACACCTATTGCATACCCTGATCATGCATCAAAACACATTCACTCATGCAGTACATAATTGTGCATTCATGATTCTAAAAAGGAAATTGTTGGTTTTCAGTTCAAAGAGGTCGTTTGAGTAATATAAAGCAATAATTGAGACCACCACGCATCAGTACAATATCAGGCGAAGAGCGAGAGAAATGAGTGAACAATTGGAAAATAGAGTCTTGGGTCTAGAATAAGGGCAAAAAGAGATAAATGATAAGATAAGTAAGGTTTTGGAGTTACTGATGAATAAGGGAAAGGCAGTGCATATTGATCCCGAAGTAGATGTGGACTCCGCTCATCCCCCAGGGTTCACCCCAGATCATGGACAAACATCAATTCCACCACCTGGTGTCATGGGGGGTCCACTGCCAAATATGCCTCCTTTCATCCCTGCTATGCCAGCACAGGGGTTCCTAGTGGTAGGAACTCCTCCATTAGTACCTTCTGATATGGGGATGAACAAATCTGAGACTGAGCACCACTGTGATCTATTGGAAGAGCGTCTAAAAGCAATGGAAGGATTTAATACTCTAGATTCCGTTAATCCAAATGATCTGTGCTTGGTGCCAAAAGTCACCCTACCACCAAAGTTCAAAATGCCAGACTTTGAAAAGTTTGACGGGACCCGGTGCCCTTGAACACATTTAGTGATGTACTGGCAAGCAATAGCCGCGTACTCAGACGATGAAAAGCTAATGATGCATTGCTTTCAAAGCAGTTTGGCCAGGTCTGCCATCCGTTGGTACATTCAGCAAGATAAGGCTCGGATCTACACTTGGAAGGACTTGGCCAATGCCTTTGTTACTCACTACCGCCATGTGACGGAAATGGCGCCTGATCGAATGACTCTACAAGAGATGGAGAAGAAATCCACCGAAACATTTAGAGAATATGCTTATAGGTGGAGGGATATGTCGATCCAAGTGGACCCCCTGGTGAGTGACCGAGGGGCCATCTCCTTGCTCGTGAGCACATTAAAAGACCCCTACTGTACGCACCTTCGGGGAGCAACTCCCCATGATTTTATGGATATTGTGGCTGCGGGAGGAAGCATTGAAGGTGATATCAAGGCAGGTCTAGTCAAGGATAGTGGCTCGGAAACTGGTTTAGGCAAAAGGTGGACTAATAGGAAGAAGGAAGAAGAGGCACAAATGATACAGGGGCAGTTTAATTGGAAGAATCAGTACACCAGAGGTGGGAACCAATGGCCCAAGAGAAACTTTGGTTTTGAGCCCATGGTAAATCAAACGGCGCATACAGGCACAAGGCCCCAGATTATTCACTCTGGTCCACCGAATCAGCAAACACAAGATAAGAATGTGACTAAAAACTTCCGAAGGGTAGATCCCATTCCCATGACATATGCCAAATTATTTCTTCAGCTGCGGGAAAGGGGGATGGTATTTGCAATCCCTGGGACGCCCGTTGCGAACCCTCCTCCACAGTGGTATGATCGTGGGGTTCGTTGTGAGTACCATGCTAACTCTCCCGGCCATACTATTAACCGCTATTGGGCTTTTAAGCATAAGATGCAATCGTTAAGAGATGCAGGATGGTTAGCTTTTGATGACAAGCAACTAGGAGTCCAGGGGAATCCTTTGCCCAAACACGAGGAAGGAAGTGGTTAACATATCAGGGGGTTCCCAAATCAATGGTTCCAGTAGTTATCCACCGAGGCTAAAGTGATGGAGTACCGAACTTTTGACAATCTAATCCTTTTCAGTTGATGTTCTTTTGTTTTCCATTGTTATTTGCTTTTTGTAACCCGTGGACGCCTGTGTCTCGGAATAGTTTCTATATTCAATAAAATGAATTATGCATTTCGTTATCTCACTTGCATCATGAGTTCGTTTGCCAACTTTTGTTTACTTATGTTTCATGCCGGAATAGGGAAAGTAATATTGCCAGTGTTCATGAGTTAGAAAGATATGTTAAAGGATGAAACAATCATTGAATTCAGACGTTATAAAGAAATATCTTACTTTCTAAGGAATTCAACGAAGCGGCTATGCTGTTTTAATAATTTCCTATTAATTAATCACTCATGTTTTGATCAAATGATGGATGGCCCTCTTTGGCCGACCAGTTATCCCTAAAAGAACCTAAACAATGATTTACCATTTGTTAACCAAATTGAGCCTGAATGTTAAACCAGCTTTCTCTTAAAAGTCAGATCACCAAAAATCCAACCTGGGTTTGGATCCTTTAGCGTTTGGCAAATCATTTGAGACAATAGTCATTACCAAAATGATGGCAGGCCATTTTTATGCTATCCAAAAGAAAGTAAAAGAAGAAATCCCTTGACAACCCTTTTGAGCCTGAAAAATTCATTCCTTGATTAACTTTTTGAAGGATCACACCCCACACTGGTACAGTTTTTAGAAGATTGGTCCCAATTGAAGTTCAAATGAAAATGAAGACAAGATTCCTTCATAAAAGGAAAAGTGAAAGTTGCAGTAAAAGAAGGAAAAGAAGATTAAAAGGTAAAGAAAAGAAAAAGAAAAATAGGAGGAAGAAGAAAGAGAATAAGGGACTTACTACATATGTGATCTTTGACCAAATTACCCTTGATGAAATTGATGATTTTGAGCCTTATGTAACTTCTTTCTTCTTTAACCCATATCCTTAGCCTACATTATGGTCCAAATGAAAGTCCTGACCAGATTGGCATACATTATTGTCTTAAATGATTTGTTAGACTCAATGTTGAGTCTGAACTACATAATGACCTGATCCTGAAAAGGTATGTAGGCAGCTTGTTTAAATAACAAGTTCTGTCAACATCTTGCAAAAGCGCCTCAACTCGAACTGGGGGCATAAAACATTATTTGGGGTGGTATTATTGAGCCTTAGTTTTCCTTTTATTCTGAAATCCTACATGCCTAAGCCTACGTTTCGTCCCGAGTCTTAAAGACCATCTTGAGATCAAAGCATGGGTTGATGAAACTGGGGCAGTTGACGAGAAGGACAGTCATCTTGGTTGGGAAATTAACATTACATGACTTTTGAATACTAGTATGAATTTTTCCCTATGATAGCATTGAAACATGGTAAAACATTTATTTTGTGCGGATGGCCTTTTGATTTAGCAAGTTGATGTCATAGTTGCATAATCATGTCTCGTTCCTTAAAATAAATTAAAAAAAAAAAGGAACCCTTCTTATTCTTTAGAGCATTAAAAGAGGATGGATAGTCAAAGAGTTTCAGAATCACTAGAAATTTCTATAAAGAAGATCCTTGTGGAGAAAGAGCAGTCAAACTGGGGCAAATGTTATGTCAAGTTTAAAAGGAATCTAATAATAGAGTCAAGATCGATGGCAGATGAATTTAACTGGGAAAAATTCCGAGTTGAGTCTCAGTAGGTCCCATTCAAGCACTTTATTATCGGATTGGAATAGGAAATCAGAGTCAAGATCAGCTGTAGGTCCATTCAACTGGGGCAAATTTTGTGATTTTTGAGCCGAGTCAATCACTTTCATGACTAGATGAATAAAGAAGATTAAGCCAAGATCAGCTACAGATCCATTCAAATATGGCGAGTTTTATGTGGAGACCAAAGATGAGGACATTGATCATGAGTGCATTGGGAGAAAAGATTCATGCATTGTCATGCATTACCCCAAATTTCATGCATTGTCATACATTTCATGCATTACCTAGATTTCATATATTGCCATGCATTCCATGCATTACCATTCATCTCATGCATTGTCATGCATTTCATGCATTATGTACATTTCATGCATTATCATCCATTGCATGCATTACCTACATTTCATGTATTACCTACCATACATCTTAGCATTGACATGCATTTCACGTATTACCATATATTTTATGCATTGCCTTGCATTTCACGCATTGTCATACATCTAATGTATTACCATACATCTTATGCATTGCCATGCATTTCATGCATTACCATACATCTTATGCATCGCCATGCATTTCATGCATTACCCTATATTTCACACATTACCACACATCTCATGCATTGTCATGCATTTCATGTATTACCATGCATCTTATGCATTGTCCTGCATTTCACGCATTACTATACATTCTATGCATCGCCATGCATTGCATGCATTACCTACATTCTATGTATTACCAATACATCTCATGCATCACCATTGTGCATTTCGTACATTACCCAAAAAAATAAAAACATAAAAAATAAAAAATGCATACATATGATCACAAGTTAGCAACATGCATACATATAGCAACATATCATTGCATTCTAGCATCATAAGCAGCAATAAAGCACCCTTCACGCTTTTCTTGAGCTTTTGAATGATTATTTGACATCCTTGATGGAGAGATTCCTGTTGTGTTTAATTATGAGCTGGGGTAACTGACCCCAAGCGCACATTGATTTACTTGGAAAACTGGGGCAAGTTGACCCCAAACACACATTGATTTATTTTGAACTAGGGCAATAGATCCCAAAGACAAGGGGATTCATTCATTGACATTCGGCCTTTTACCCCAAGTGCATTTTCCAAATAGAGTAACAACTTTCCAAACTTTGCTTTCACACCTTGTTACTGGTTGAGGTGGCTCGGATCATCGTAACCGCTACGGCTCGGATTCTTACATTCGAAGCAAGCCATCATTGTGTCCCATGGCTGGATCATCGTGTCCCTACGGTTCGGATTCTTACATTCGAAGCAAGCCATCATTTTGTCCCATGGTTGGATCATTGTGTCCCTACGGCTTGGATTCTTACATTCGAAGCAAGCCATCATTGTGTCCCATGGCTGGATCATCGTGTCCCTACGGCTCGGATTCTTACATTCGAAGCAAGCCATCATTGTGTCCCATGGCTGGATCATCGTATCCCTACGGCTCAGATTCTTACATTCGAAGCAAGCCATCATTGTACTTTGGCGCTCGGGTTCTCAAACCCAGTGCAAGTCATTCTCATATACTTTGGTGCTCGGGTTCTCAAACCTAGTGCAAGTTAGTCTCATGTACTTTGGCACTCGGGTTCTCAAACCCAGTGCAAGTCATTCTCATATACTTTGGCGCTCGGGTTCTCAAACCCAGTGCAAGTTAGTCTCATGTACTTTGGCGCTCGGGTTCTCAAACCCAGTGCAAGTCATTCTCATATACTTTGGCGCTCGGGTTCTCAAACCCAGTGCAAGTCATTCTCATGTACTTTGGCGCTCGGGTTCTCAAACCCAGTGCAAGTCATTCTCATATACTTTGGCGCTCAGGTTCTCGAACCCAGTGCAAGTTAGTATCATTATACTTTGGCGCTCGGGTTCTCAAACCTAGTGCAAGTCATTCTCACATACTTTGGCGTTTGGATTCTTACATTCAGTGCAAATTATCCCTGATTAGCAAAAGCAAACAACACCTGATTGAAAAGCCCAGACAGTTGCGTGGCCTGGCTAAAATAGGTGTCTTTTATCTTTGCAGGCTTGTTACTACAAAAAACGTAGGAGAGTTCCTACCGTTACATTGAAGCAACTAAGCCTACAAAGAAGGGCAGCTGTAGACACCCTATTTTTGCCCTAGCCAAATAGAACAAGGGGTTCCCTTTTTATTATTATTATTAGTATTTTTATTATTACTTTCTTATAATTATTTATTTATTTATTATTATTGTTATTATTAATTTACTATAATTATTATTATTACCTTATTATTATTATTATTATTATTATTATTATTATTATTATTATTATTTTATTCAAAATTGATACTTTATTATTATTATTATTATTATTATTATTATTATTATTTATTACTTTTAATATTAGTATTATTACTTTATTTTTTAATATTATTATTATTATTATTATTATTATTTTACCAATAAGTATCTTAATTTTTATTTTTGCTATAATTATTTATTATTATTTACTATTAGTAGTAGTATTATTATTATTATTACCTTGTTGATACTTATATGATAATTATTATTATTATTATTTCCATTTTCATTATTACCATAAGAATAAAAGCATAAAAAAAAGAGAAAAAGAAAAATAAAATCCAAACAGGAAGTTTGTTTTTAGGGTTTTCAAAAAAATTCTTTTATAAAAGAGAGGCCAAGGGGCCAAGGAAGGGGGGGGGGGGGGCGCACACACAGGCAGCGCAGGACAAAGCCAAAGAAAATAAAAAAAATCGTTCTGCTGCACTTTTGATTCTTCTTCTTCTTCTTCTTCTTCTTCTTCCATCCTCTCTGTCTCTTTCATCTCATTCCTCTCTCTCGTCGCTGCCTCGCATCCATACCCACAGTACCACTCGCAAAGCAGCAGTCGTCCTCTCCCATTCCAGCCATCAACTCTGGCAACGACCCACTGCTCCGACCACTGCTACAACTCCGGCCAACCATTAGTCTCCTCTGCAACAGCACCCGAGTCACCTTGTTGTGTTACACAGTCACCCAAGAATCCCAGCCGGCTGTCTCCAATCTTCTTCGGCAATCCATCCACTCCGCCTTCAGTTCCCCTGCATCACACCAGTCACAGAACGCCGCAGCAAGATGACGTTACACCAGCTGGCCGGAGCAGAGCTCTTCGCACAGCCGCACTGCTGCCGCGGCACCATTGCCGAATACTCCATCGTCACCGTGGCCATCTTTCCAGAACTAGAACTTCACGGCCAGCCAGCAAAGCCACGAGCCATCACCGCTGCAACTCCCCACAGGCCACCGTCATCTCCGACGAAGCCTCCACAGCCGCGTCAGCCTCAACTCCGGCCACCGGTGGTCTCCGCTACTGCACCGACCACCCCCACAGTAGCCAACCACCAGAAACCCGAGCAACTCCATCATAGCCGCCCTCTGCTGCCCTCTGTAAGCCCCAGTAAACACACACGTGCACATATATATGTCTATATATATACATGTACATGTAAAGTTTAAATTTTTTATTATACATTTAATTGGGTTTATATATATACGTATATTGGTTTTATTTTAAGTCTTAAAGTTCAAGTTTTTATTTTTATTTTTTCTCTTTTCTTTTATTTGCATGTGGGTACGTATTAAAATAATATCTATTGTGGTATTTAGTGTGCGTATATTAATATAATATTTGTTGTAGGATTTAGAAATATTTATATCTAGGCTATGAGTATATGTATATTAATACATTATTTGCTGTAATATTTAGTTAATGTTTATATCTAGGCTATGTATGTGTGTATGTTGATATAATATTTGTTGTAGAATTTAGTTAATATTATCATTATTATTATTATTTTGTTAGTTTTGGTTTGTCCTAATATCTAATGTCTTGATTTTTGCGTATGCAGGTATATAGGTTTTTATGATTTTTATGGTTATTTTAATTTTTGGTATTCAGGGTAAGTTTTGATTGTATTATTCATATAAGTTAATTGTCTTTAATGCAGAATTTTTATAGTTGGAATTTGTCTAGATATTTAAAGTTTATCTTCATTTTATTCGTTGGATTGTTAATATTATTATTGCTTGTTTAATACGTAACTAGAATAGTTATTGTAATTATTTACTTAATCCATATGTTTAGGGCTATTTAGGGTTTTCATTGTTGATGTATGTTCAATTTTAATTACTTAGGGTTTTCTTTATTGTGTGTGTTATCTATACTGATATTAATATTTTCTGATATTTAGTATTCGTATTCTAATATTTTATCATGTTTACATATAAAGGTATCAATCATTATGGTAAGTTTAGTGTTTTGGTATATATTTTGCTATTATATTTAGTATGATATTGTATATAATATTATGGTATAATTATTATTTAGCTTCACTTATTAAGACATTATTTTTTATAGATGGTATTACCTTGTATAGTATCTTGAGTGTTTTAATATATACATACATATGGTATTTTATTGCCTATTTTGAAAGTTGTAATATTTTAACAGATATGCTTATTATCATTACTATTTTTATATGCATTGTGATAATTTAATATTTTAACTTATTATCTTATTAATATATAGTAAAACCTCCCATACTAGTATATTCCTATAAAAAGAAAACTATAAAATTTCCAAAATTTGGGAGTGTATTTTCTTAGATATTTTATTGATTTTTAATCCCTATGATTTTAATGCTAGAGTATTAGCCTTCGGGCTTCACGTACCTTTAAGCTCTGAGGGAATATATATGTATATATTATATTTATTTATTTATTTATTTATTTATTTATTTTTCATGTGTGTTTATAAATTCATAAAAAGGAGTAATTTAAAGACTTATTAGATTAACTTAGGGATAATTTCAAATTAATTAGGTACCGTTCGTAAGAACGGGCGCGTAGGGGGTGCTTGTACCTTCCCCTCGCGTAATCGAACTCCCGAGCCTAACTCTGGTAACGTAGACCGATTCTACCCCTAACGGGATAGTAATCATGTGTTCTAACCACACTAAAAGGTTAGTGGCGACTCCGATATTCCATATTTTTCTTGAAAATTGAAAATGATTTTAATTTCACCGCCCGGGGCACACGCGCTCCCAGGACGTCGCGACAGTCCCCAACGGTCAAAAATACCTCCTTGCCTATATATACCCATTCATTTATCATTATTAGTGAGGATTAGCAAACTTGATTAGGGCAAAACTTTCTCAACTCTCAAAACCCTATATTAGCCAAAAACTTCTTGCAAACACTCGCATACTCTTCAATCTTTATTTCTCTAAGCATTGTGAGTATTTCTATAAGCCTATAGTGTGTAATATCTCTAGCTAATACTCTCTTTTGGTATAAAGTTTGATTGATTTTATTTGAGAGTATAACCTAAAGTTCTTCCACGGATTTCATTTGATAAATCTTGTGTGGGAAGACTTTAAGGGTTGTGCTTCTTGCATTGTTGTTGCAAGATACCTAAACCTAGATTTTGTGTGCAAAAATTCTTTTGTGAAAAGCTAATCTTTCAAACAACTCCGTTGTGCTTTAGACATTGAAATATCGTATTGAGTTTGTTTGATCTATCTTGCTTAGCATATTTGAAACCCTAATCTGATTTTGTATTCGAATATTGTGTTTCAAATCTTGCTTAGATACACACTCTATATCTTGATTGATTATCATACTTGATTGGGTGTATAGCACACATTAGAGCACTGAGCATATCTACATATCATTCGTGCTTGCATTATTTATTGAGCTGTATTGGTGCACACATCTTCTTTTCTAGAAGCATATTTCCGTGTACAAATTTTATACACATCTGTTGTATTTCCAAGCACGGGCTTGAAGAGGGAGACTAGCCCTGGAATAGTCCCGGATTGGCTTAAACCCAGTTAGGAAAGCTAGGTGCGTCGTCTTGTTAAGACGTGTAGGTTGAGGTTAGCCCCTCTAATTGACCTGGTTAAGGTTGAAGTCAGCCCTGTATTAATTTGAACTAGTTATAAATGGTGTCGCTCCACCCTTAAGTGAGCTATTAGTGGAATCCTCTAGCTTGTAAGCTAGAGGCGGGGACGTAGGCACAGTTGGCCAAACCCCGATAACATATCGTGTGTGTTCTTTACATTTCCGCAATTTACTTACTGCACGTGTATGTTATATCATAAATGATTACGTTTACATTTGCATAGACAGACCCTAGGTTAAGTAATACTACTTATCTGGTTTAACCTAGGTGATAAATTCTAAATACCCAATTCACTCCCCCTCTTGGGATTGCACCAAAGCTAACAGAAAGTTTACATGATATAGATGTTTTAAGCTACTATACATGTATTTTACAGATTTTCTAGATCATGCAATTTTAAATACTATTATTATAATTTTACAACTCAGTCGCCACACACTAGTAATAGCATATTTCCACTTACTGAGCGTCGTCTCACCCTATTACTTTACCACTTTTCAAGTGAGCCAGCTAGGCGAGCAGATCAGGCTCGCGGACAGAGAGTTGACTTGGTTGCCCTAGTTGTAGGGTAAGTTTGTGACAAGGTTTTGTATTTTTTGGGGAGATGATACTAGAGGGAGTTATTGTATATGGCTATGGTCTGAATGTACTAAATTTTGATATTATTTAGTATATATGGTTGTATGACTTGTATATCCGCTGCATAGATATGGTTATATATATAAAAACTGGTGAGAATTTTGAGGACGGTACATTTTTCTTTGCAACAAAGTGACCTCCACACATTCCACTATGACAAAAATGCATCATAGAAGTAAATTCATCATCGAGCACACATATGCAAACCAATTGATCAAAACAATATTTAAACAAATATGGATTATCAAAATAGTAGTGTTGTACCTCTGCAAGGAACTTACGCTTGTCCTGATTTACCCAATGGTCTAGCATTCCGTCGATGACATGGTAGTTCACAATATTAGCAAACTAAGGAGCGCATGACACTGCAAAAAGACGCTCATCAGGAAAATCATCATTTGAGGGAGAAAGGGATACAAATATATCAGGTAGCTGCAAAAGAGACATATGGTCAGTTACAACATTTTCTACTCCCTTTTTATCTCAAATGGTGATGTCAAACTCCTAAAAAAGTAGAATCCATCTGATTAACTTGTGCTTAGCATCTTTCTTTGCCAACAAATATTTCAAAGCAGAGTGATCAGTAAAAATAATGATAGGAGATCCAATGACATAAGAACAAAATTTTTCCAAGGCAAACACAATAGCCAACAACTCATTCTCAGTGGTGGTATAATTTTTCTGAGCATCATTCAAGGTACAACTTGCATAATAGATGACAGAAGGCTTGTTATCAACTCTTTGACCAAGAATGGCCCCAAAAGCGAAATCACTAGCATCAGTCATAATCTCAAACGACAAGTCCCACTGAGGGGGTTGCATAATGGGTGTCGTGGTCAAATATTTTTTTAGTGTCTCAAAAGCCTGTTGGCATGCATCAGTCCATAAAAATTCAGTGTCAGTTTGCAATAAAGAACACAGTGGTTTAGCAATACTACTAAAATTATGAATGAAATGCCTATAGAAACTGGCATGGCCAAGGAAAGAATGGATATCCCTCACTGTCTTAGAGGCAGGTAATTGGAAAATCAACTCTACCTTGGCTCTGTCAACCTCTATACCACACTTAGAAACTAAATGGCCAAGTACCAAACCACTACTTACCATAAACTGACACTTTTCCTAATTCAACAATAAGTTCTTTTCTTCACATATTTTTAGGATAGCAGTCAAAATTTTCAAGCTGGTATTAAAGGACTTACCAAACACAGAAAAACCATCCATGAAAATTTCTTATATCTCATCTAACATGTTAGATAAAATACTCATCATGCAGTGCTGGAAAGTAGCAGGTGCATTGCATAATCTGAATGGCATCCTGCAAAAGGCGTAAGTACCAAAGGGGCAAGTGAAGGTGGTTTTCTCTTGATCCTCTGGTGTTATGCAAATTTGATAATACCTAGAAAAACCATCCAGAAAACAATAAAAAACATTACCAACTACTTTTTTGAGTATCTGATCTAGTAAGGATAATGGAAAGTGATCTTTTTGGCTAACCGAATTTAATTTACGATAATCAATGCACATTCTCCAACCCGTTACTTTCCTGGATGAGATCAACTCTCCAGTAGCATTCTCGATGACAGTCAAACCAAAATTTTTTTTTTTTGTACTACTTGTGTTGGGCTTACCCACTTGCTATCAGAGATGGGATAGATGATGTCAGCAGCTAATAGTTTTAGCTCTTCTTTCTTTATCACCTCTTTCATGGTTGGATTCAATCTTCGATGCATAACACAAACTGGTCTTGCATCTCCCTCCAAAAAGATGTTGTGAGTACAGATTGTAGGATCAATCCCCTTGATGTCTGCAATAGTCCAGCCTGTTGTTCTTCGATGCTACCGTAATACCTATAATAACTCAATTTCCTACTTCAAAGTAAGATGAAAAGAAATTACCACAAGAAATGAGCCCTCAATTGGGCAAAGAAAAACATATTTCAAGTCCTCAGGTAGTGGCTTCAACTCAAATGTAGGGACTTCTTTTTATGATGACTTCCTTTTCTAATGGTTATGTGTCTATCTTCTTAGAGAGGTTTAGTGAAGATATCATCCCATTGATCATTTTTATTGATAAATTTAAGAGTTATGACTTCGTTTTGAACATTTTCTCTTAGAAAATGATGTCTTATGTCAATGTGCTTGGTTCTTGAGTGTGAAATATGATTTTTAGATATGTTTTTCGCACTTGTGTTGTCACACTTAATTGGTATTGTTTGATAATCTAGATTGAAATTTTTTAACTATTGTTTCATGTATAGTGTTTGCACACAACAACTCCCGGCTACTACATATTCAGCCTCAGCAGTTGACAAAGCCTCTAAAAACCAAGATACTAATGATCTTCCTAAGAAATGACATGTGCCACTTGTACTCTTTCTATCAATTTTGCATCCGGAATAATCTGCATTCGAATAGCTAATCATTTCAAAGCCGGTGTCTTTTGGATACCATAGTCCTAGTTCAATTGTGCCTAACAAGTATCTTAAAATTCTTTTTAGAGCAACTTGATGAGATTCCTTGGGTGCTAATTGAAATCTAGCACATATGCACACACTAAACATAATATCGGGTCTACTAGTTGTTAAATACAATAAGCTTCCTTTCATTCCTCGATAATGTCTTGTGTCAACTAGTTTTCCCTTTGCATCCTTATCAAGGCTTGTGGAGGTGCTCATAGGAGTTCTTATAGGTTTACTTCCTTCCATATCAAACTTTTTCAACACATCTCTAATGTATTTGGTTTGATTTATAAATGTTCCATTTTTAGCTTGCTTGATTGGTAATCCTAGGAAGTAATTTAGCTCTCCCATCATACTCATTTCAAACTCTTTTTGCATGCATTTTTCAAATTCTTTACATAGATCTTCATTTGTAGCACCAAATATGATATCATCCACATATATTTAAACTATTAGAATGTCTTTGTTTTTAGTCTTAATGAATAGGGTGCTATCTACTTTTCCTCTTGCAAAATTATTGTTAAGTAAGAATTTACTTTATCTTTCATACCAAGCTCTAGGAGCTTGTTTTAAACCATGCAAAGCTTTAGTTAATTTAAATACATGATCGGGATATTTTATATCTTCAAAACCCAGAGGTTGTTTTACATATACTTCATTTATATACCCATTTAAGAAAACACTTTTCACATCCATTTGATATAACTTGAATTCCTTATGGGCTGCATAGGCTAAAAGCATTCTAATTGCTTCCATTCTTGCTACGGGGGCAAAGGATTCCATCATAATCAGTATTTGTTTTCTTGATTATATCCTTGAGCTACTAGTCTGGTTTTGTTTTTAACAATTATCCCATTTTCACCCTTATTATTTCTAAAAACCCGTTTAGTTCCTATGATTGAATGATCTTTAGGTTTGGGAACTAATTGCCATACTTGACTTATTTCAAACTAATTTAGTTCTTCTTGCATAGTTATAATCCATGAATCATCATTTAATGCTTCTTCTACATTTTTAGGCTCATCTTGAGATAGAAATGCATAGTGATTGCATAGATTTTTCAAGGATGACCTAGTAGTTATACCTTTTGATAGTTCTCCAATTATTTGTTCTTTTAGGTGATTTCTAACGTATCTCCATTCTTTTGGTAATTCATAATTTTCTATGGGTTTATCATTTTGGGTCCCTTCAATGATTTCCTCCTTTTCTTTTACTTCTTCTTTTGTCTCAACTATTTCTAAGTCTTCTGATTTTTGAGTGGGTAGTCCATCTTCAGCTTTTGGTGTTTTGTTGAAAGGGTTTTCTTCATCAAAGATTACATGTATTGATTCAACAATAGTAAGTGTCCTTTTATTGTATATCCTAAAGGCTTTACTTTTTAATGAATATCCTAAAAATATTCCTTCATCAGGTTTTGTATCTAATTTTCCTAACTCATCTTTATCATTCAATACAAAGTATTTACATCCAAACACATGAAAATATGAAATATTTGGCCTTCTACCTTTCCACAGTTCATATGGTGTTTTATTTAGCTTTGATCTTATAGATACTCTATTAATTACATAGCATGTGGTGTCGCGACGTCCCGGGAGCGCGTGTGCCCCGGGCGGTGACATTAAAATCAATTTAATATTTTCATGGAAAAACATGGATATCGGAGTCGCCACTAACCTTTAGTGCGGTTAGAACGCATAATTACTACCTCGTTAGGGGTAGAATCGGTCTACATTACCAGAGTTGGGGCCGAGAGTTTGGTTACGCGAGGGGAAGGTACGAGCACCCCCTACGCGCCCGTTCTTACGAACGGTACCTAATTAATTTGAAATTATCCCTAAGTTAATCTAATAATTATTTAAATTACTCCTTTTTATGAATTTATAAATACATGTAAAAAAATAAATAAATATATACATGTATATATTCCCTCAGAGCTTAGGGTACGTGATGCCCGAAGGCTCATACCCCCGCAATAAAATCATTGGGATAAAAAATCAAAAATATTTTAATAAAATACATTCCCATATTTTGAAAATAGTATAGAAATTTTTTAGTAGGAAAGTACTAGTATGGGAAGTTTTAATATATGATCATAGGATAATTATCAACTACTAAAATATCCCAAATGTTAAAATAGGTAATAAAATACCATATATATTAAGATACTACAAGAAGTAATACCCTATATATTAAAACACTTAAAATATCCCAATAAGTTATATATATGCTAATACACTAAAAATACTATAATAAATAGTCTCCTATATTTTGAAATACTAAAAGTCATTGCCAATCAATTATTCATGCTAATATACAAAAGTTACCATAATAAGTAGTCCTCTATATGTATTAAAATACTAAGAATATCAATAATAATAATAAAATACTCTAATACCATACATACTATGAAAAAATACCATAATAAACCCTACCATATTAACTTACCAAATATAAGTAATTAAAGTTCTAATATATTAAATACACAATATTACCAAAAATACTAAGATACTAAACATATAATATAGCTAAAATTTTAGAATACTAAATACAATTATAATTCTAGGATGCTATATATAATACAACTAAAAATGTCTAACCTGCTAAAGTCCTAACATGCTATTCAATGTGATTGAAACTCTAAAATACCTATGATATGATATAACTATGATTAAACATGAACCTTAGATGTCAACATATATACGATTACCTACAATAATATGTAACATAGAATGGAATACTAAAAATGACATAATATTAAAATATAACCATATTATAAACACTAAATATGAATAATAATAACCCTACATGTGGACATTAATTATAAAAAAAAAAATCCTAAAATCTAATATTAGAAATAACCCTATTGTGAACCTTGCGTATAACATACATAAACATATGAATATCAAACAATACCGCCCTTAAGTAAATAAATACTATGATAATAAACACACCCCAAAAATACATATTAAACATCAAATTATACGCCCTATCAATATAATCCTTACCATGCGAATATTAATATTTTTACAAATATAATCATAACTCTAAATGTTAGATATACAACTTGAATATTATGTACTTACATACACACAATAAACATCACCATATTTAGATACAAAGTAATAGAATACTCACCACTGCAAATAAAAGGAACCAAAGGGGGGGAAGGGTGGTTGGCCGTGACAAAGGATGGCCGGTGAGGGTGTGACGTGGTTGCAGAGAGGAGGCCTGGTAGTTGCTGCGCCGGAGAGTTGCAGCAGGTTGGCTCACGGTGGTGTTTTGGTGCTCGGGTGACTGCAGGGAGCTGCTACTTGGAGAGCTTTGCCATGGATTTTGGGTGACTGTGACGGTGGGGTTGACGAAGGAATAAAAAGAGGATTATGAAGACTCCCGAAATAGTGGTGTGTGGCCGGATCTGCAGGGAGAAGAGCAGCAGCAGATGGTGCCGGAACTGGATGGAGAATGTGCGCGTGGAAGACAACTCTGCTGCCGTGGGTGGTGCTTGCGGCTTGAATTATGGAGAACCTGGGTTGCTGGCAGCTGCCGGATGGTGGCTGGGCACGGCGGTGGAGCTGCTGCAGGCGTAGACTGGATGGTGGCCGGAGTGGTGGTGGCTGGATTGTACTACTGGGACGGTTCTGGAGAGGAGGAGAATGAAGAAGAAGAAGGAAGAGGCAGAGGTTTTTTTCCTGTGGCTCTGCCCCTACGCTGCCCCCCGGCGCTGTGTGTGCGGCTGTGTGTGAGTGCAGCGCCCCCCCCCCCCCTTTTATAAAATCTCAACCCTAAAAATTCCTTCTTCTCCTTTCCTTTTTCATTTTTATTCCCTTCATATTTTATGGTAATAATATATATAATAGTAATGACAAAAATAACTAATAATAATAATAATAATACAGAAAATAATAATAATAATAATAATAATAATAATAATAATAAGATAAATAAATAATAGTAATAATAATAATGATAATAAAGATACTAAAAATAATAGTGACAACAAAATAATAATAATAATAATAATAATAATAATAATAACCGAAATAAATAATAACAATAATAATAGTAATAACAAAGATAAATAAATAAATAAAACAATAATAATAATAGTAATAATAAAGGTAAACATACTAATAATAATAATGTCAATATAATGAAATAATAAATATAATAATAATAACCATATAATAGAATAAAAATAAAGTACTATATATACTTGAATAAATAATATATAAATAGATAATAGTAATTAGTAAAAAATACTAATGATTAAAATAATAAAATAATATGAAACAATAAATTATATAATAAAGTACTATTAATAATACTAATGAAAAATAATAATAATACAGAAAATAATAATAATAATAATAATAATAATAATAATAATAATAAAAATAACAAGATTAGTGAAGATTAATAACAATAATAATAAGAATAAATAATAATAATAATAAAGTAATAATAATAATAGTAATACATATATTGGGCCTGGGTAAAAAATGGGGTGTCTACATGTGGTATTTACCACTTCAGTCCAACAAATATTTAAGTAGATTATGTTCGTTTAACATAGTTCTAGCCATTTCTTGTAGTGTTCGGTTCTTTCTTTCCACAACTCCATTAATGGAGTTGTGGAGTTCTAGGTGCTGAAAAATTATGGCTAATACCATGTTCATTACAATATCTTTTGACATTCTTATTGTTGAATTCTCTACCTTGATCACTCCTTATGTTTGACACACTATATCCTTTTTCATTTTGGAGTTTCTTACATAAATTTATTAGTAAGTTACAAGCTTTATCTTTGGAGGCTAAAAATAATACCTAAGTGAACCTAGAATAGTCATCTACTATTACAAAGGCATATTGCTTACTTCCTAAGCTTTGGGTTCTTGTAGGACCAAACAAGTCTAGATGAATGAGTTCTAAGGGTCTACTAGAAGAGATATGTTTCTTCTTTTTAAAGCTTGTTTTAATTTGTTTACCTAGTTGACATGTGTCACAAATTTTATCCTTTATAAATTTTGAATTAGGTAGTCCCTTGACCAAATTTGTTTTAGATAATCTTGATAGTAAGTCCATGCTTGCATGTCATAGCCTTCTATGCCAAAGCCAACTAACTTCATTTATAGC
Source organism: Malania oleifera (assembly GCF_029873635.1). Lineage (NCBI taxonomy): Eukaryota > Viridiplantae > Streptophyta > Magnoliopsida > Santalales > Ximeniaceae > Malania > Malania oleifera. The sequence goes on from NC_080424.1 coordinate 79,376,037, forward strand.
AGCCAAGCATGTTACACTTTGATCAACTAGATTCAAGGTTTATGCAATACACATTATTTACCTTATAAGCTGTGAATAGGATTTCTTGTTTATTAGGATTTTGAAGTAAACATTTATCTTGCTTAAAGAATATGTCAAATCCTTTATCACTAAGTTGACTTATACTTAAAAGATTATGTTTTAGGCCATTTACTAACAACACATCATCAATAGTGAGTGAGGGTTCTTTTCCTATTTTACCGATTCCAATAATTTTACTTTTAGCATTGTCGCCGAAGGTGACATATCCCCCATGTTTTTGTACTAATGTAATGAACGTGGATCTATCTCCGGTCATATATCTTGAACACCCTTTGTCCAAGTACCACTTTTTCTTTGATGGTGTTGTCCTAAGGCATACCTACAATGAAGGATTCACGGTGTTACTTTTTGGAATCCATACTTTCTTAATTTTATTTAAATCATATCTAGTTCCATTGTTTTCTTTCCATTCATTTTAAATTTAACATACTTCTTTTTAAGAGGATAATTAAACATGATGTGTCCTTTGTTTTTACACAAGTAGCATGTGGTATGTTCATGTATATTAGTTGAGGATGTGCTAGCATAGTGTTTTGCCTTTTTTACAAAATACCCCATGAAGAAATTTCTTCTTTCTTTTATTTTTGATTCCATTAAAATCGATTCCTTCTTTATTACCATTCATTCTTTGTTGTCCAACCATCTTTTTGAAATTTTCTTTTCCTTTAGTGAAGTTGTAAATAATCTTCTCTTTATCTTCAATTGTCTTTTTAAGATCAATTATTTCTAAATCTTTCTTGTTTTGATCATTTACTTGTAGCTTAACTAATTCTTGCGACATATCATTTATTTTCTCCATTAAATTATCAAATGGGCTTCTTTTTCTTTTTCAATAGATTTAGATGCTTCTAGTTGGCTTTTAAGATTTTCATTTTGTTCCATCAAGGCTATATTCCTTTTAGAAACTTTTATAAATCTATTGTGAAGAGCAAATAACTCAGCTTGAAGTTCCTTGTAAGTTGGCATATATCACAAGAGTACTGCATGATTCATTACTTGATTCTTCTGAGGAGGAGTAATAAGAATTTACCTCTTCGTTGTGTACCATAAAGCACAAGTTTGCCATCTCTTGTTCGTTGGTTTCGCTTTTAGATTCACTCGAGCTTATGTCATTCCATGTGGCTTTCATTGTTGTTTTCTTTTTCTTCTTTTCCTTCTTGAGCCGAGGACAATCTGGCTTGATGTGTCCTACCTTTTTGCAGTGATAACACATTGGTGGATCACTTCTATTTTTGTTCTCCTTCTTACTTGTTTCACCTTTTTTGGCTTTTGCTTCTCTGAATTTTCTAGAGAGATTTTTTTTTTTTTTTTTTTAGAATTTTCCAAGTCTTTTAGTAATAAAGGCTAGTTCATCTTTATCTAAGTCACTTGATTCATTATCTTCATTATTTGAGCTTTCTTTTGATGCTTTTATAGCTATGAATTTCTTATTCTTATTTTCAGGATTTCTTTCTTTTAAGCCATTTTTGTAAGTGAGTAGTGATCCTATAAGTTCATCTAGAGATGTGTTTTTAAGATTTCTTCCTTTGGTTATGGCCATATCCTTTGGTTCTCGTATGGGTGGAAGACCTCAAAGAATCTTATGGATCATCTCATAGGCAGAGTATGTTCTCCCTAAAGCATTGAGAGAATTTATTATGTGGGTGAATCTAGTATAAATACTAGTGATTGATTCATCCGGATTCATTTTAAAAGCTTCATATTCACTAGTTAGCATGTCGATCCTATTATCTCTAACAGCTTCGGTTCCTTCATAGGTTGCTCTCAACTTGTCCCAAATTTCTTTAACGATTTTGCAAGCCATGACTCTATTAAATTCATTAATGTCTAGAGCACAATATAAAACATTAATTGCACTTGAATTTACTTTTAGCATTTTGTAATCTATTTCAGTCATGTCTTTTTCTTCCTTAGGGATTTATTTTCCATCTATTAACTTGGTAGGAATTAAGTTACCATCCGTGACAACCTTCCAAGCCTTCCAATCCATAGTTTGAAGGTAAATTCTCATATGTTGTTTCCAAAAAGTATAATTCAGTCCACAAAAATTGGTGGTCGAGTTAAGGATTGACCCTCTTCGAAGGGAGCTATTCTTAGGTGTGCCATTTTGATCTTTACCTAGCTTATAGTTAAGATTTACTATAACTTAGCTATGATACCAATTGAAACTAGTATAGTTATCCCAAGAGAGGGGGTGAATTGGGTTATTTAAAAAATTTAAGTTCTTTTTAAATTCTTTTACCTACTTGTTTAGTATTTACAGCAAAACTTAAGTAAATCAATCAATTATCAACCAAAACACACAACAATTTGCTGAAAACTTAAATAATCCAATCAACCACACAATACCAACAACCAAAATAACCAAGAAGTTGCAACTCTTTAAATTGCTTTCAGTTTTTGTAATTAGCACTGTAATTTGTATGCAAGCCCTGCTCTTTATTGATTTTTATTGCGTTTCTCTTAATTAAGATTTCTGCAAATTAACCAACGTACTCCCTTGTGGGTTTCCGCAAATGGTTAATTAAAACGTACTTTCTATAGATTAAGAGTCTTCTTTGAATTCAGTGTTTAAGCCTTGCAACCTGCACTTAACATACCCAAGAATATATATAGTGCAGAAATTAAAAGAGTAGGGTTAATAAGAACACCAAGTTTTTACGAGGTTCGGCTTATCCCAACCTACGTCCTCACCTTTGGTCAATTCCACCAAAGGATTCCACTATGCATGCTCCTTTCCGGGCAGAGCAAGCCTTTTACAACAATCCCTCTTTTTCAGGAAGAGAAACCTCTCCAAGCGATCAACCTACGTTTGGTACAACTATCCAAATCAACTTTGAACCGTCAAAGTACAACAAGAAGGCTACAAGAATCTGAGTACAATGAAACTATCAAAACAAAGCAAATTTGTACAAGTTAGAGCACAAAATATACTTCAATCAAATAATAAGATAGAAAATATGAAGCTCAAGTATAGAGATCACCTAGGGTTCTTTTAGTGATTGAGAAAACTCAGTGTTAGAACCGTAGGTTGATGATTCAGCAGCAATTTCAGAAGATATCTCCCAGATGGAGTGTGAACAATAGAGAACTTTGAGAGAGATTAAGTGTTTGAATACAAGAATGTTGTGTGATTGCTTGGTGATTAATTTCTTAGGGTTAAGGGAGTATTTATAGACTCTTTAGGATTAGTTTCCTTGTTCCCCAAGTTACTTGGAGTGTCCACCAAGTTTCTATAATATTCATATTTGAAAAACTAATTTTTAGAATTTTCCCATTGAAGTTTAAAAATTAAAATCCTGCAGAGTCAGTCGGTTGGATAGGCGACTGGGTAGTTTATTTCACAAAGTCAGCCTACTTGGCAGGCGGCTGAGGCCTTTTTGTTTGCCAAAAATTAAATTCTGTAAAATATCAGTCGGCTGACTCAACCGCGTTCAAAATGGCCATTCGGTTGGACAGACCAGGTTGTCAGTCGGCTGAGCAGGTTTATTCATTCTTGATGTTTGTCAGTCAGTTGGCCAATCTTAGCGTGTTCTAGTCAGTTGGCTGACCAGTCCATTATTTTTCCAAATATTTTCATTTTTAATTTTTTACACTCTAGTTATTTAAAAGACTCAAATATAACTTTTTAAAATCATTTTCAAGGGTTTTTCAAGAACTGGTCTCTAAGTCTTTGTATCCTAAAGAGTTTCATATTTTTAAATCATATTTGAATTGAAGTACTTACAAACAACTTTGCTGAATATGACTTTTAAGTACTAAGTCTTCAAGTCTCTTGAGGTTCAACTTGACTTCAAGTTCCACTTAACCTTTAAGCTTTTCATTTGTCTTTTATTGCTTCAATACTCTGAGAAGCTTTCACTTGATTGACTTTGATTTCCAACTTGCTTCCATGACAATATGAGTGTATTTTTACTTAATCCTGAAATAAAGTCACTCAACAACACATATTAAAATATCCCTCATTTTTTATCATCAAAACAAGATTGAAAAGCCTAGTTAGGCCAACAACATTCAAGCACAAGCTCAGATATTTGCCCCTATGCAATTTGCCCCAAAAAAAAAAAACTTCCCCCTTTTGTTCATAAACATTTTGCTTATAAAATTCTCCCCCTTTAAGTAGGGAACGTTGTGCATAAGGGTTGTTGATTCAAATTAGGGGCGGCAAGCTCGATCTTTCAAAGTTCGATTTCTAGCCGTGATTTCCTCCACTTTTAAATCAGAATCTCTAGCCAATAGGGAATCAAAAGCTAGATCGTTCTCTTCAGAATTTCTTCGACCTTCCCTCCTTAACCTACATAAAGTTCTCTCTATTTCTGGATCACACTACAAATCACCTTGAAATTCAGTCATAAACAATGATGGAGCAATCCTTCAAATTTAAATTCAAATTCAAATTTAAATTCAAATTCGTATTAAAAATGGAAAGATCTTTTTTTTTTTTTTACACAAATATTTGAAGAACAAAATAAGGATCACAAAAAGCACAAAAATAAACTAGATTCACTCCCCGGAAATGGAGCCAAAATTTGGTGTGTTGTCGTAGGCAACTAAATATAAAACTTATACTTCTAAAAATACATGTAGTGGTGTGAGTAGGAATCATTCCCATGGAGGGTGTCTAGTCTAGTTTTATTCTGCATGAACAAGGATTAGGAAGGGGCAGAATTTGAGCGCAAGGAAAATAATTTTAAGAGAAACAACTATGAAAAATTTCAAATTAATGTATCAAAATCAATCAAAAGAACAAACCTTGGTCCAAGTCAACATCCACCATCGGAATTTTACAACTAATCATTGATGCAAGTATATATCAATTCACACTTTGAATATTCACCGTTGGAACCATCTTCCTATCTCTCCTTAGTCGTAGTTAATTAGAAAACAGACAATCTAATTAACCCTAACTACTAAACAACCCAAGACAAACGCTAAAAGTTTAATCTAGTAACAGCCTTAAGAATTAGAGAGATCAATAATGCTAAACAACATAAGCACAAGCGGTTGCATTTAATTTAGTCGAGTGTTCATCCTAAGTTCTAATAATTTTTGACACAACAAATCATTAAATCTTAGTTGCTTCACAAATTAGAGGGATCAAACAATTACGGATTTGATATCTAACCTAGCAGTAGATTGTAATAAATAATAAACTAGTTGGCCTCCTAATAATTAAACAAGACAATCATGAAAATAGGCATAGAAGAACATCTGATACTCAAAGTATGAATTGAACAAATAAAAACAAATTAGATCTCACATTTTTATTGATTTTGAGGCTTCCATTTCCTTCGACGAATTATAAAAGTTTAGCCACGCAGGGGCATGATGAAAACTCGAACGAGAAGTTAGAGAAGAGGGGAGAGAGAGACATGTGAGACGAGGAGGTGTGTGAAATATGATGATTTCTCTCCCCCTTTAAATGTTCAGTCCCCCTATTAGAAGCCTAAAAAAGCTCATAAAAATATTCTAAATGCTATCCTAAAATAATAATATCCAAATCTAACTAATTAAGAAAAATATTAAAAATAAAATAAAGTACTAATATAACTAGGAAAGTGGTGTTTCCAGCTGGATTTTTTCGTGCACTAGATCTGGAAACTTCTAAAAATAAATTGCGTCAAACCCACGTATTAGAATTGCAGGCTAAGGAATGTTCCAGAACGTCAGCAGTGCAGGTGCGACAGCTTCAATCCCAATTTCTACCTTGATACAACCAATATCTCTCAAACATCAAAACACTAAAGTTGTAGATATTTGTCTTGGAGTTCCATAGCATCTTGAAGCATCTCAATCGGAGCTCGGATGAGAGAGTTATGCCTAGATTACGAAGCAATGTCGAAATTGTCCAAATCGCCCAATTAGCTTTGTTTTCCACTTAATGCCTCCATTTGCATCCTAAATCAAAATATAAGAATAATGAGTACATTTAGGCACCAAATAAGTATAAAATATTAAACATTAAGGGAGAAAAATATGACAGTTTGCATTCTCATCACATTCCATGATCAAATTGACCATGGCTTGAGGAAAATTAAGTTGTTCCAACATCTCATTCAAAAACTTCTAAGACACTAAATCATAAGATTTCTTGAGGTCTATTTTCAACATGCATCTGGGTTGCACCCTTTTTCTAGCATATTTCCTCACAAGTTATTGGACAAGGTATATTTTCTCCACCATACTCCTATGTTTAACAAAAGATGATTAAGCTAGGTTAATAATCTCCTCAAGACAAGGCTTGATCCTTGTAGCTATGATCTTCACAATGACTTTATATATCACATTGCAATAGGAAATAGGTCTAAAATCATTAACAGTTGAGGCATGACTAGACTTAGGAATTAGAGAAATAATAGTGTCGTTAATTTTACTCCAAAGTTTCCCAGTTGAGAAGAATTCTTTAACAGCATTAGCAAACTTCTTCCCCACAATATTCCATGATCTCTTCAAGAAACAAACTGAAAACCCATCAGGGCTTGGGGATTTCCCATTACCAATACTAAACAATGCTTGCTTGATCTCTTCATTAATAATAGGAGTCATAATCTGGTCTCTTTGAGAATATTAAGGATACGACCTTTTGTAATGATTTGATCATCAACCATAGTATTATGCATCTCCTTCCCCAACAACTCTTTATATAAACAAAGAAAATCCTCAGCCACCTGCATTTGGAAATTTGTTTGGTTTCCATTGTTCTTTATAACAGTTGAAATATGATTCCTGCTGGTGTGCCTTCTCATAAGAGCATGAAATAAAGACGTACTCTTGTCACATTCTTTTAAATACTTCCCCTTAGCAAATAATTGAGTTAGAAACATTCTGTTTGCTTCTCTAAGTCTAGAAGCCTCATTTTTCTTCTCAACCATCCTCTTCTAAATATCTGTATCAAAAGGATTATCATGCAAAAGTTGCTATAGGTCCATCATTTCAGCATTGGCTTTATTTGCTCTAATTGAAATACGGGAAAAGTGCACAGTGTTGACTTTTTGAGTATGATCTCTATTTTGATGTTGACAAAGCACCAATATCTTATGTGTGTTTAAGTATATGAACAAGTCTAAATTTCAGCACACATAAGATCAATGGATTTGGAAGCCAAAAGAAAAACCAAGATCATATGTATCTAGAGCATTCCATGAATAAGCAAAGAAGAAGAAGAAGAAGAAGACTTTTTAAATTGTAAATGCATTTTTATTTTGATTTGGTCTATAATATAATGCATGACATGCATGATATGGATGATAAACTCAGACAACCATAAACTGACTCTAGGGACTAGCACTTTTCACATAAACTCTTTTTCTTAAATTAGCTAATTAGTTAGGATCAAAGATTAGGGCTAAAAGGAAGTTTACAAAAACTATGGTTGACCGATGCCAGATTTTTTGGCTTAATTCAAAAGATTCGACCGTAGGGAACCAAACAAGGACCATAGCTGACCTTAGGGGCAAAATTAGAATTTCACTTGCCATGATTGACCAACCATCACAAGGTCATTCGATCTCGGTCGACCAAATTAAGAAGTTGACCAAAGTCAAAGCTTCGGTCGACCAAACCCAGCTAGTTATATTCAGCTCAGTCGATCGAACCATTTAGAGGTCAATAGTTTGACCAAGGTTCAATCGACCGAACATTTTTGAACGTATCTTTCATAATCGACCGAATTGGCACGTGTCTGATCTCCAACAACTTACTCGACCGAACTTCTAGATCATTTGTGATTGAGTCGACCAAACCATATGAATAGCAGACTGAATTTCAAATATAGTCGACCAAACCTTGAACAATTTCAAAATCGCCTTAATTCATTCGGCTATGTTTGTAGTTTAAAAGTGCCTCGGTCGACCGTACTTATCAATATAGTTGACCAAACTTAAAATACAGTCAACAGAAACTCTTGGGTTGCAATATTTTTAACTGTAGTAAATCAAGGTTAATTTTCATTAAACTCAATTAAACAAATTTCAAAATACCCTTGATGTCCCCAACGGTTATTGCACACCCTGAGCCTGGTAGTGAGACCCAAGGGTGAATTAGTAACCTAACCTGCCCCTGTACCATACAAAACATCAATGATACACCATAATGAATGAAGGTCCAATCCCGTGGGGTTCCCGTACACTCGATACACGTTCATAAACAATACATATACACAACGGAAAATGGTCTTTTTACACATATTTTGTACCATATCAGAGTCTATACAAAAGGAGTCTAAGCTCTATAACATGAACACAAACTCGAGTGCCAGCCAAAAACCTCAAAAAGACAACCCGATAAAGTCCTAGTAATTACACAAGTACTTCCCGTAGTACACCAACCACTACACTCCCAACACAAGAACGCTAGTTCCAGTTACTCGAAGGACTTAAAAAACATGTATGTACGATAGGGGTGAGACACCTCTCAGTAAGGCAGATCTAGGTTATATCGGTGTGTGGTATATAAGTGTTATCATGACATAAAACACACATAGTTCAATACAATTCCAATATTTCACAAAACAATTCCAGTATAGTGCATATCATGCACACAATCAAGTAACCCGATGTCATCACACCCTTCGGCTCGAAGCCGGCCTGCATTACATGGCGTCCCTGGCACATTGCATAGCCCCAGGCTCCCATGGCATCGTACCGATACAACTGGTGGATCTACACCCTTCGATGATCAGCCAGTAAGGCTCACTCCCTCAAATATAGAGTCGAACACTCTTGTCAAGCACTGGCAGGTGATATTTCACACCCTCAGATAGAGCCGGACACTCTTTCGCAACGCAGAACAATTTGGAATCCCATTCCTATTTCATTTTAGAAAATCACAAGCATGCATGTTCAAATAACAAATCAATCCACACCTATTTGGTAATATAAAATCATGATTTTCCAAAAATATACAGTTTAAACAAGTCAAGGAATGGCCATCTCCATAGCATAATATATATCACAATATATTCATGATTTTCCAACGAAACCAGAGATACAACCCAATGCCCCCCTTTTCCCAAAACTGTAACATGAAAAACCCATAGTTTCCACCCATTAGATTTCACCAAATGAGTAACCAAAACACACACAAGACTGTGAACCATAGTTCTACCAAGTCCGATTTCGAAAATAACCGACATAAAAAGAATCCCCTTACCTTTTCCCAAAAAAAAACCTGAACTCTACGGCCCCTAAACAACGAACTGAGTTCCCAAAACCTATAAATCACAGTATAGAACATATTCACAATTCCATTCCCTACAGAACTACAAAAACAGAATTGATAACCGAGTCTTACCTCGATTTTTAGCCAAAACCCCAAAATGCTCGAAACGAAGATCCATTCCACAAATCTTGAAGAAAATCCTTCCCTAATCCTTGTAGTAACGTCAGATCGATAAATCCAACCACGTACGACGAAAAAATCTAGAGAGAGAGAAAGAGATTCGAGTTCTTAGAGAGAGAGAGAGGATTTTGATTTCTTAGCTAAGTAGTAATGGAAAAGGATATTTATAGCCCTTTGACTCAGCCAACCTTGTCGACGAGGTGGTGTCTTCGTCGACGAGTCAATGTAGACAGTTCGTTGAAGAAGCGGTGGCCTTGTCGACAAGCCTAAGATTTTCAAATTCCCAAAACCTCTCGGCTTCTCCTCGTCAACGAGCACCTGTATTTCATCTCCAAACATCAGAAGGGCCTTCATTGACGAACTCTGGCTTCATTAACGAAGCCTGCTCAATTTACTACTTTACCCTTCTCTTATTTATTTAATTCATATATCATGGTTCGGGTTCTTACGACCTCCCCTCCTTACAAAATTTCATCCTCAAAATTTGTAATCTCTTATTCATAAACTCATTCACACTACCAAACACACATACTCGACTCTGGAAAGAATCGACGACCACTACAATGCAGTCCCGTCACAATATATACATACCCTCACTTATGGTGGAGGAATACCGTGGTTACATATATAAACCGTCTCAATAGTTCATAGTAAAATAAACTCCCAGCGACTAACCATCTATCCCAATACCACAAAAAGGTAATACACACATACTCAGAACAAATGTGGATACTTCCGACATATTTCCACTTCCAATCCCCAAGAACCTTCCTTAATCTCGTGATTCTTCCACAATACCTTCACTAACTGTATGTCCTTAGTACATAGCTTCTGAATTTTACGGTCCAGAATCTGAACAGGCACCTCTTCGTATGCTAAAGTATCCCCAATCTCCAAGTCCTCGTAACTAGCAACATGCGATGGATCTAACACGTACCTCCTCAATATGGATATGTGAAACATATCATGGATTCTCGAGAGTGTTAGGGGTAATGCAATCTTGTAGGCTACTGAATCCACTCACTCAAGAACCTCGAATGGTCTGATAAACCTCAGGCTCAGCTTGCCCTTCTTCCCGAATCTCATCACCCCTTTCATCGGTGCGATCGTCAGAAATACCTTACCCCCCACCTCAAATTTTGACTCACGGCGGTGAACATCCACATACCTTTTCTGTCGACTCCGAGCTGATCTAATCCTATCTTGGATCAAACCCACCTTCTCAGACACCTACTACACGAATTCGGGTCCTAACACCTGATGTTCACAAAACTCATCCCAATACATAGGAGATCGACACCTCCAACCACGTAAAGCCTCAAACGGTGCCATCCCGATACTAGCCTAGAAGCTATTGTTATAGGCGAACTCTACTAGTGGCAGAAATTGCATTCAACCACCACCAAATTATAACACGCAAGCTCGTAACATATCCTCCAAGATCTGCATTTTTCTCTCCGACTGTCCATCGATCTAGAGGTGGAATGTTGTACTGAAAGTAAGTTTCGTCCCCAATGCTTCTTGCGAGCTCTTCCAGAAATAAGAGGTAAACCTCGGGTCTCGATTTGACACAATGGACACTAGTACCTTGTGCATTCTAACTATTTCATGCACGTACAAGTCTGCTAGCCTATTCAAAGGGTAGCTAACATTCATCGTTAAAAAGTGAGTAGATATCATCAACTAGTCCATAATCACCCAAATAGCATTCTGCTCATGAAGTGCTGGCGGCAATCTGGTCACAAAATCCATGGAAATATGCTCCCATTTCCATTTCGAAATAGCTGAGGACTGCAACGGCCTTACTGGATTCTGATGTTCAGCTTTCACCTGCTAAAACGTCAGACACTGCTCCACGAACTGAGAAATCTGCCTTTTTATACCACTCCACCAGAACGTCTCGCGTAAATCCCGATACATCTTTGTGCTACCCAGATGTACTGTATACAAAGAACGATCTGCTTCCTCCAGAATCATCCTTCTGATCTCATTGTCTTTTGGAACACATAGTCTGGTCCCAAACCTCAACACACCTCCCTTAGAGATGTTAAATTCCGTAGTCAGCTCCTGTTGTACTTCCTTCACTGTCTTGACTAACTCCGCATCACTAGCATATGTGGCTTTAATACGCTCAAACAAAGTTAGTAGAATCACCAAACTAGAAATAAAAGCCTGACGATCACCGACCACCAACTCCATACCTAGGCTTTCCACATCCCGTTTGATGTAATGTTGAGGCTACAACTACAGATACAGCCGCATGTTCCGACTTCCAACTCAACGCATCAGCTACTACATTAGCTTTCCTTAGGTGATAACTAATGGTGCAATCGTAGTCTTTGATCAGCTCAAGCCACCTTCGCTACCTCATGTTAAACTCATTCTGCATGAAAAAGTACCTGAGGTTTTTGTGATCAGTGAAGATCTCGCACTGCACACCATACAAGTAGTGTCGCTAGATCTTCAATGCATAAACAACAGCAACCAATTCCATATCATGCATAGCGTAATTCTTCTTATATTCCTTAAGTTTCTGAGAAACATACACTATTACCTTACCTTACTGCATAAGCATACATCCAATACCCTTCAGAGATGCGTCGTTATAAATCGCAAAATCGCCATCCCCAGAAGGAATGGTCAAAATTGGACCAATAACCAGTCAGTGCTTCAACTCCTGAAAACACTGCTCGTAATCACTGGTCCATTCAAACTTTACCCTCTTCCTAGTCAGTTGAGTCAGAGGCCCAAGCAATTTAGAGAATCCCTCCACGAATCGACGATAATATCCATTGTGTTTGATACTTGAAAAACATTTTTGAGATATTTGTTTAGGGTTCTAGAGATGCTTTGAAGACTCATATTGCAAATATATTATCTTGAAATCAAAGGTCTCACTCTCACATATACATATTGACACATATTGTAGAGAGTTAACACATTGGTTAACGAAATCTCACTTGAACTTAATATCTTATCTTTCATGAGTGCATTAATTACATTGTGCATATAGTGGTACATATCTACTTAGTGTAAGAAACATACTTTTTTGTATGAAAAATTGAATATCTATTGTATTCTCGATGTGTGATCAGAAGAGGGAAACTTGCCATGTGAAAAATCCCAAATTGGTTCAGACCCAATTAGGGGAACTAGATGCACCATCCTGTTAAGGTATTGTATTAGGTGCCGCTCCATCCGTTAAACGAGTCATAGTGGAATCATCTTACTTGTGAGCTTGAGGCCAGGACGTAGGTAGTATTAACCGAACTCCGATAACATATCTGGTGCAACTTTTATTTTTTCGCATTTTTAATTTCAGCACATGTATGTTTTACGTTTCATTTATTATATGCCGTACATGTGTTTGATTGTTTGAATATTCGATTGAGTTTATGATTATATAGAAAGACCCTACGCTTGTGTAATACTATTTGTGGAATTTGAATTGACCTATGAGAAAAGTTTTAAATACCCAATTCACCTCCCTTCTTTGGAATACACCAATTCCAACGCACAGCATTAAGATTTCTCAGAGTTTTTTTTTGTAGGAATGTGGTGGTGTTTTGGATGATTTATTGGTTTTTCACTATTTCATGTTCATTTCATTAATGTGTGGTTTATAAATTGAAGAGAGAGGGATGAGTCTCCCCTGTCACCCCCCTTTCTCATTGATATATATATATATATATATATATTATTGAAATTGGAAAAAAAATATAAGGATCTCTCATTAGGTTTTAAAAGTTTCATTGACCTCCCCTAAGATTTCAAAAATGATATAAACCTTCTTTGAGATTTGTCAAAAAGACGCAAACCTCTCCACAAAAGATTTGTCTTTTTGTAAAGTACAAGTAGAGGTTTTTGTCTTTTTGACAAACCTCAGGGAAAATATTTGAAATTTTCAAAACCTCAGGGGAGGTCCCTAAACTTTTATAAACTTTAAGGGAGGTCAGTGTTTTTTATCAAACCTCAAGGGAGGTTAATGTCTTTTGTCCTATTTAAATTTAGAACAAGAGACACTAACATCCTCTAAGGTTTGACAAAAAGACAATGACCTTCCATGAGGTTTTGAAAATTCTAGGAAGCTCCTTTGAGATTTCAAAAATCCTAGGAACCTCCCATGATATTTGTCAAAAAGACACAAACATCCTCTTATGATTTGCAAACAAACAAGTTTTCCTAAGTGAGGCTTGTGATATTTTTGAAATCTCATGAGATGTTCATATAATTTTTAATGAACCTCAAGGGAGGTACCTGAAATTTTGAAATCTCAATGAAGGTGTCTATCTTTTTGCCAAATTTCAGGTGAGGTGATTGTCTCTTGTCCATAAATTTATATTGGGTAATTTCACCCAAATAAAAAAAAGTTTTCAAACCTAGGTTTTATTTTTTTTTTTAGTTTTTTTTGGGGGGGGGGGGGGGGGAGGGAATTCTAAAAGTGAAAACAAAAAACAAGAAGTTGACAAGAATTTTTATCTCCCATGTGATAAATTTTTTTGCAAAATAAAAATAATTTATTTCATGTTGAATTGATCTCTCCATCAAAGTCAAATTTTGAGTTGAGGTAGGTATCCTTTAATTAACAGAGCTATTCACTTTATAATTTTAAATGACCTCAATGCTTCGAATAGTAAACCAAATTTTAGTTAGTTGATAATTTGGGTTGAAATTTTAAAAACTGATTTTTTAAATATATATTTTGTATACTTTAAATATGTATTTATATAATATACATTCAAGTTGTAATATATAATCACAGTTTCACCATCAAAGTCAAATTTTGAGTTGAGGTAGGTATGATTTAATTAACAGAGCTATTCACTTTATAAATTTAAATGACCCGAATACTTTGAATGGTAAACCAAATTTTGTTTAGTTGATAATTTGGGTAGAGATTTTAAAAATTGATTTTTTAAATATATATTATGTATACGTTAAATATGTATGTATATAATATACATTCTTTAGTTTGTGGGTACTAATAATATGTATATAATAATATTTTCAAATTGGAGTGGAACTCATAATTAAAAATTCATAAAAATGAATCTACCTTACAAAACTTAAAACTTCTTATTATTGTTGTTATTTAATTACATATCTATTAAAAAGAGTCATACATATTAAAATATAAAAAAAATTATCATAATAACCAAATATTATAAACTTTAATTTTTAAATTTTAGTACAAAACTTTGAAAATTAATAACAAAAAATAAAAATTAGTAACATAAACAAAAACAATGTCACCCCACAGGCATGCCGCGGTGGAAAAACATTGGCATGTAAGAACGAAACATCATGTGTTTGAATCTTGATAGACGCACTCAGTGCAAATAAAGCCAACAGTTGACCAGGTTTGACAAAGTTCTGTAATTTGTAACCTAATATGGTTCATAGGCTTAGATTTAACTAATGTCTAACTGATGCCCAAAAATCGTAACCGCATCTAGATTAACATGGGAGGCGCATTAGGGGGGAAGGTCGCCGCCCCGTGGGTTTGGTGCCGCACCGGAGGGGTCCGAAGGGCACATTGGTAGGAGTCCCCATGTGAACCTAAAAAAAAATAATAATAATGTCACCGCGTGGGGTTCCCGTACACCCGATACACATTCATAAACAATACATATATATAGCGAAAAATGGTTTTTTTACACATTTTGTACCATACCAGAGTCTATACAATAGGAGTTAGGCTCCATAACATGAACACAAACCCGAGTGCTAGCCAAAAACCTCAAAAAGACAACTCGATAAAGTCCTAGTAACTACACAAGTACTTCCTGTTGTACACTGATCACTGCACTCCCAACACAAGGACGCTAGTTCTGGTTACTCGATGGACCTGAAAAACATGTATATACGATAGGGAGTGAGACACCTCTCAGTAAGGCAAATCTAGGTTATATCGGTGTGTGGTATATGAGTGTTATCATGATGTAAAACACACATAATTCAATACAATTCCAATATTTCAACAAAACAAATCAAGTATAGTGCATATCATGCACACACACATGATCAAGTAACCTGATATCATCACACCCTTCGGCTCGAAGCCGACCTGCATTACATGGCATCCCCAATACATGGCGTAGCCCAAGGCTCCCATGGTATCGTACCAGTACAACTGGTGGATCCACACCCTTTGGTGATCAGCCAGTAAGGCTCACCCCCTCGGATATAGAGTCAGAAACTCTTCCAAGCACTCGCAGGTGATATTTCACACCCTCGGATATAGAGCCGGACACTCTTTCACAATGCGGAACAATTTGGAACCTCGTTCATATTTCATTTCAGAAAATCACAACCATGCATATTCAAATAACAAATCAATCTACACCCACTTGGTAATATAAAATCATGATTTTCCAAAAATATACAGTTTAAACAAGTCAAGGCATGACCATCCCCATAACATAATATATATCACAATATATTCACGGTTTTCTAATGAAACCAGAGATGCAACCCAATGCCCCCTTTTTCCCAAAACTATCACATGAAAAACCCATAGTTTCCACCCATTAGATTTTCCCAAATGAGTAACCAAAACACACACAGGATTGTGAACCACAATTCTACCAAGACCGATTTCTAAAATAACCGACATAAACAGAATCCCCTTACCTTTTCCAAAAAAAACCAAACTCGAACTCTACGACCCCTAAACAGCGAACCGAGTTCCCAAAACCTATAAATCATTGTACAGAACATATTCACAATTCCATTCCCTATAGAACTACCAAAACAAAATTGAAAATCGAGCCTTACCTCGATTTTTAGCCAAAACCCAAAAATACTCGAAACGAAGATCTGTTCCAAAAATCTCGAAGAGATTCCTTCACTGATTCTCACAGTAACGTCAGATCGATGATTCCAACCACGTATGACAAAGAAATCTAGAGAGAGAGAAAGAGATTCAAGTTCTTAGAGAGAGAGAGAGAGAGAGAGAGGGTTTTGATTTCTTAGCTAAGAAGTAATGGAAAAAGATATTTATAGCCCTTTGACTCAGCCAACCTTGTTGACGAGGTGGCGTCTTCGTCGATGAGTCAATGTAGACAGTTCGTCGACGAAGCGATGGCCTCGTCGACAAGCCTGAGATTTTCAGATTCCTAAAACCTCTCGGCTTCTCCTCATCAACGAGCACCTGCATTTCATCACCGAACATCAGAAGGGCCTTCGTCGATGAACTCTGGCTTCATCGATGAAACCTACTTAATTTACTATTCTACCCTTCTCTTATTTATTTAATCCATATATCACGGTTCGAGTTCTTACAACCTCCCCTCCTTACAAAATTTCATCCTCAAAATTTGTAATCTCTCATTCACAAACTCATTCACACTACCAAACACACATACTCGACTTTGGAAAGAATCGGCAACCACTACAATGTAGCCCCCTCACAATATATACATACCCTCACTTATGGTGGAGGAATACCGTGGTTATATACATAAACTGTCTCAAGAGTTCATAGTAACATACACTCCTAATGACTAACCACCTATCCCAATACCACAAAAAGGTAATACACACATACTCAGAACAACTGTGGATACTTCCGACGTATTTTCGCTTCTAATTCCCAAGAAGCTTCCTCAATCTCGTGATTCTATCACAATAACTTCACTAACGGTATGTTTTTAGTACGTAGCTTTTAAACTTTACGGACCAGAATCTGAACAAGTACCTCTTTGTACGCTATAGTATCCCCAATCTCCAAGTCCTCGTAACTAACAACATGTGATGGATCTGACATGTACCTCCTCAACAGGGATACGTGAAACATGTCGTGGATCCTCCAGAGTGCTGGGGGTAGTGCAATCTTGTAAGCTACCGGACCCACTCACTCAAGAACCTTGAATAGTCCGATAAACCTCGGACTCAGCTTGCCCTTCTTCCCGAATCTCATCACCCCTTTCATCGGTGCGATCGTCAGAAATACCTTACCCCCCACCTCGAATTCTGACTCATTGCGATGAACATCCACGTAACTTTTTTGCCAACTCTGAGCTGATCTAATGCTATCTTGGATCAAACCCACCCTATTAGAAGCCTGCTACACGAGTTTAGGTCCTAACACCTAATGTTCACCAAACTCATCCCAATATAAAGGAGATCGAAACTTCTGACCATACAGAGCCTTAACGTTGCCATCCCAATACTAGCCTAGAAGCTATTGTTATAGGTGAACTCTACTAGTGGGAGAAATTGCATCCAACCACCACTGAAGTCTAACACGCAAGCCCGTAATATATCCTCCAAGATTTGTATTGTTCTTTATGACTATCCATCAGTCTAGGGGTAGAATGTTGTATTGAAAGTAAGCTTCATCCCTAGTGCTTCCTGCAAGCTCTTCCAGAAACGAGAGGTAAACCTTGGGTCTCGATCTGACACAATGGACACTGATACCCCGTGCATTCTAACTATTTCATGCACGTACAAGTCTGCTAGCCTATTCAAATGGTAGCTAACCTTCATCAATAAAAAGTGAGTAGATATCGTCAACTTGTCCACGATCACCCAGATAGAATTCTGTTCGTGAAGTGCTGGCGGCAATTCGGTCACAAAATCCATGGAAATATGCTCCCATTTCCATTTCAGAAAAGCTAAGGGTTGTAACGGCCTTGCCGGCCTCTGGTGTTCAGCTTTCACCTGCTAAAACGTCAGACACTACTTCATGAATTGAGAAATCTGCCTTTCCATACCACTCCATCAGAAGGTCTTGCGCAAATCTCGATACATCTTTGTGCTACCCGGATGTATCGTATATAAAGAACGATGTGCTTTCTCTAGAATCGTCCTTCTGATCTTGTTGTCATTTGGAACACATAGCCTGGTCCCAAACCTCAACACACCTCCCTCAGAGATGTTAAATTCTGTAGTCAACCCCTGCTATGCTTCCTTCATTATCTCAACTAACTCCGCATCACTAGCCTGCAAGTCTTTAATACTCTCAAACAGAGTCGGCTGGATCACTAAACTAGCAAAAAAAACCTAATGATCACTGTTTTCCTTACTAGGCTTGATACTCCATTTTGATATTAACAAACAAGTAGGTTTTAACATGCTTTAGTTGAGTGTTGTGTTTTCTCAGGAATTCATATTGAAGGTACTCATGTAGCATGAATCAATAACTGATAGCATGGATCAAAGTCTGAAGACCATAAGAGCATGATGATTAAAGAAGATCAACCTGAGAGCTCAAAGTTCAGAATATTCTGCGAGATTAGAGATTAGCAACAGAGAAGGTTCATAACAAAGGAGAATTTTTGAGAAATTAGGACAAGTCTCTGTAAGTACTTTATGTTTATTCAAGTATGAAGTTTTCATTTTGAAGCTTATTAAACAAAGAGACTTAGAGACCATAAGATAATAACTGGGAACATGTTTTCAAAGTTAAAATAAATTTATATTCCAAGTAAAAAGGAGAGAGAAATCAAAAGGTGACTAAGAAAGAAATTTTTTCAGTTAACAGACGACTATGTGGTTATAGACAGATGACTGACTAAATTAAAGACTTAAAATTGAAACACAGAAGCCTGACAGACGACTGTCAAGGCTCCCATAGATGACAGTCAGTGAACGGTGAGAAGTCTGTGAAAGTTTCACCAGACGACTGTCCACCTTATATGTTACTAAAAGGCTTAAAATTTCACATGGACAGACGACTGTCATCATATGGACAGACGACTGTCACCTTATATTCTGACAACTTACGACTGCCACTCAAGGGATAGACGACTGCCACTTTTCTGCCTATGATTCTTACCATTATGATTAATGGATAGATGACTATTAGGACTTCACAGTCATCTGCCTCGCGGCAACTTTCTGTTTTCCAACGGATATAATTTTTGAAATTCAAAAATTTGGAAACTCAAATAAGTTTATTTTACGGAAACAAGTTTGAGTATCCTTTGGGGAACAAGCAAAGAGGCTTTATACATCGATAAATACCCCCAAGACTCATGGAATTAAACACCCAAGATTTTTAAGAGCTCACAATCTGCTGTCATATTCTCTCTCACTCTGAAATTCTGAAAGTTCCTCATATTGCTCTCATCCTTGCTTGAAATTAAGAAGATCTTGCTGAATCTCACTGTGTTTGATCATTAAGTTGCTGATTCATTCATTGAAAGATATCCACGGTGATAAATTTCTAAGAGCTTCATTCTGAAATTCATATTTTGAATTTACTGAAGTGCATTAGTGTTTTAAACTTGTACTAATCAGCTCTTTAAGGAGCAAGTTTTTGTACGTGTTGTTTCTCTATCATTGTAATTGGGCTTGTTGACGATTTGAGTATTGAATCGTTGGACCAAACAAGGGGAGATTGTTTGGAGAAGGCAGGCTCTAGCCTTACCCAAGGAGTGCTTGTAATTGTTTTTGTTCTTGCTGATAAAGGATCGGTAGTAGTGAATCCTTTGGTGGTTTGGCCAAGGGCAAGGATGTAGGCTGTGTTGAAGCCGAACCTCGTAAAAATCCTTGTGTTTTTCTTTCTTTACTCTATTCTTTATTCTTTATTTTTCAAGGATATAATCCGCGTGGTTGTTTTTTTTTTTTTAAATTTTAATCCTGAATTTTTGATTGTTAAATAGACTGGAAGGTAATTCGTTTTGGATAAATCAGCATTGATTGCAAAAACCGAAAGGAATTACGTTGATTGATTATCCATGACCTATTAATCTGAAAGTTTATTTAAAAACTGAACATTTGGAAGAAGAATACTTGTGATACAAGGCTTATATTGAGAACAAAAAATTTTCACATATATTGATACTTAAAATTGAGAGTTTGATCTTGTTATGATGGACTGTGATTGTTTCTAAGATTTGAAACTTAAAAGAACTAATTCTAAAGAATTTTTTTTTTTAAATCAATTCTTCGCCCCTCTTGGGAAGCTATTCCTAATTTCAATTGGTATCAGAGCCTGGTTATAGTAATTCCTAACAAGAAACTATAAAAAGATCAAATGGCAAATATAGTTGTAGCACCCTTCGATGAAGGCCAATCCTCAACTCATCCACCAATATTTTGTGGACATAATTATACGTTTTGGAAAAAGAGAATGCAAATCTATCTCCAACACATGGATTGAAGAGCATGGGAAGTAGTTATGGATGGAGACCTTATTCCCTCTAAAACAGTTGATGGAAAATAGATTCGAAAAGAAAAAAGGGATATGATCAATTCAGACTATAAAATGCTTCAAATCAATTCAAGTGCTATAAATGCTTTATAATGTGCCTTAGATGCTAACGAATTTAATAGGGTCATGGCATGCAAGATGGCTAAAGAAATATGGGACAAATTAGAAGTGACATATGAAGGAACTATTGATGTTAGAGACAATAGGATAGACATGTTAACAAGCGAATATGAAGCATTCAAGATGAATTCTGATGAAACAATATCAAGTATGTACACCAGATTTACCCACATAATAAATTTCTTAAGTGCCTTAGGGAAAACTTATACTACCTATGAAATGATTAGAAAAATTCTAAGAGGCCTTCCCTCAATAGGGGAACCAAAGGCTACAACTATCACTAAAGGTAGAAACCTTAAGACTACCTCTTTAGATGAACTCATAGGTTTACTACTTACCTATGAAATGGCCCTAAAAGAAAGGAATCCTGAACCAAAGTATAAAAGATCTATTACATTAAAAGCGTCTAGCCATAGCTCCAGAGAAGAGAAAAGTGAGATAAGTGACTTAGATCAAGATGAATTAGCATTCATCACTAAGAGACTAGGCAAGTTCTATAGAAGAAATAAGAGATTTCCTAGAAAGTTTAGTAAAAAGAAACCTGAAAAAGGAGAGACAAGTAGGAAGGAAAATAAAAGTAAGAATGAACCTCCAATATGTTATCATTGCAAGAAACCAGGGCATATCAAACCATACTGTCCGTTGTTCAAGAAAGACAAGAAGAAAAAGAAGGAAGATATGAATGCTACATGGGATGATTCAAGCTCTAGCAAGATAGAAAATGAATCAAGCGGACAAGAGATGGTAAACATATGTTTCATGGTGAATAATGAAGAGGTAAACTCCTACTATTCCTCTATAGAATCTCAAAATGAGTCGTGTGATGAGTCATGTGACAGCATGCATTCTTATAAGGAATTGCAAGCTGAGTTGTTTTCTTTGCATAAGAGATTTATAAAAATTTCTAAAAGAAATATAACTTTGAAAGATCAAAATAAAGAACTAGAGAAGCAACTTGAATCATTCAAAGCTATTGAAGAATAAACAAAATTCTTGTATTAAGAAGTTGGAAGAAGAAATAAATATAGCAACTCAAGAGTTAGGCAAAACTCATAACGATAATTTGAATAAAAAGGATTTAGAAGTAAATGAACTCAAAAAGGCAGTAGAGGATAAAGAAAAAATTATCCATAACTTTGCCAAAGGAAAAGAAAACTTTGAAAAGATGATTGGACATCAAAGGCTTCATGGGAACAAAGAAGGTATAGGCTACAATGATAAAACAAATAAAAAGAACAAAAAGCTATACATGGGATACTTTGTTAAGGAAGCTAAGTATTATGCTAGCACTTCATCAAATAACAAACATGAACACACCACTTGCTATACGTGCAAGACTAAAGGTCATGTAATATTTAATTGCCCACTAAAAAGAAAGTGTAGACACCCTATTTTTGCCCAAGGCCCAATATATTAATTTTTATTTTTATTTTTATTACTATTACTATCGTATATATTATTAGTGTTAATACTTTACTATTATTATCATTATTATGATTTTTATTGTTGTTATTATCTATTATCATTACTATTATTATTTTTTTTTATTTTTTTTTATTTTTTTTTCTATTAGTATTGTTATTACTACTATTAATATTATTATCATATTATATATATATATATATATATATATTATTATTATTATTATTTTCATATATTATTGTAATTACTTTATTATTATTTTTATTAATTTTCTATTATTACAATAATTATTATTATTATTATTATTTTCATATATTTTTATTATTACTTTGTTATTATTATTATTATTATTATTATTATTATTATTATTATTGTTTTATTATATTATTTTATTATTAGTATTATTAGTATTAGTGCTATTATTATTTTTATTTTTATTAGTGGGTCTAGGGTTTTGGGGAATGCCTATATAAAGGCCTTATTCACAAAGCCAAAGGAGGGGGGTGCAGCGCACAGCGCACGGAGACACACAGAAAACAAAAAAAAAAACCCATCTTCTTCTCCGGCCAAACCCCCCGCGCACCATCACCCAACCTTGGAGGCAGATTCAAACAAGAAAGCCTAACCTCGCCCGCAACCGTCCACAGCTCTCCCTCTTTCTCTCATTCTAGCAGCACCATTGGCCCTCCACGGCAGCACCAGCAACCCTCCGCACAGCACCAGCAGACGCCTGCAGTTCCTGCCACAGCCTCCACTCCTGGTCTCCCTTCATCCCTCTCCAGCTCTCCCATCTTCTATCCTCTCCCCAGCCGAACTCCGGCCACCCCTGCTGCTCCTCTGGCTACACCAGGCTCGAAGGCCACCAGCAACAGTTCCAATCGAGGCTGTCTTAGGCAGCGCCAACCCAGACAGTCCTATACATCGTCGCCGTCGCCATCATCTATGCCTCTCGCCGTCGCTATCGCAACAGCTGTCCGCACCAGCATCTGCCAGCAGTCACGCCGGATCACCCGCCATCGCCGCCAAGAAGTACAGCAGCCCAGCCCAGCCCCGGCCTCTCCTTTGTCCGTCTTCTTCCCACGGTCACGCACAGTAACTCAGCAGCTCCGTCATCATCCTTGTCGTCGTCGTCGCCCTCTCACTCTCGCCGTCATCGTCGCGGCCACACCAGCTCCTGCTCCCGGCGAGATCCTCCTGCTACAAGCTCACGCACACAGCACCTACACATACACACACACATACACGGCTTCTACTCCAAAGGTAATATTTTTGGGCATTATATTTGTGTTTGTTATATCCTCATATATATACATATATTTTATTGTTATATTATTATGTAATATTGTGTATTCACATTATTGTTGTTATATTGTGGCTGTAGTTCAGTGGTGAGAATTCTAAGCTATTGCCGATAAGTGATTTTGTATTATTTAGCATGTATTTTTAATTGATGTTGTATTATTAAATGATTTGTATTGTTTTAGTATTATTTTACATTTTGTTTTATATGTTAAGTATTTATGTTTTTAAAGGTTAGGTTTATCATGTTAAGATGGTTTCATTTTTCTTGTAGTTTATTTGTGTTATTTAAATTCGTTCACGATTTTGGTTATGATTGACTATTATTTAAATCATTTCATATTTTATATCTAGATTTATTTAAGACTTTGGTAGTTTTCATGTTTTTAGAAGGTTGATAATTTTATATTTAAGTATTGTTTTAGGGTTTGAGTTATTTTCCTATTACTATTGGTCTTATTATTGTATATTGATTTCTGTCCACATCATTGCATATCAATTTCTAGTGTTTCTATATTATTGAACGCTCTTTGATAAAATTAAAATTATTTCCATATTTATTTTTAGGTTCCCCTCTTGTGGCATATTGATTTCTCTAGAGTTTGTGTATATATTAACTATTATTGTTGAAAGGAGTATATTGTTGATTTAGTTTAATATTAACTTCCCTTGTTTAGGTTTTGTTGTGTTTGTTAATATTCGTAATGTAGGTAATCATATTTATGTTAACATCTAATGTTCATGTTTAATCATAGTTATATCATATCATTAGTATTTTAGAATTTTAATCACATTGTATAGCATGTTAGGACTTTAGTAGGTTTGTATTTTAGTTGTATTATATATAGTATCTTAGAATTATAATTGTATATGTATTTAGTATTCTAGAATTTTAGCTATATTATATATATAGTATCTTAGCATTTTTGGTAATATTGTGTATTAGAACTTTACTTACATTATATTTGGTAAGTTAATATGGTATTGTTTATTATGGTATTTTTTTCATAGTATATATGGTATTAGAGTATTTTATTATTATTATTGATATTCTTAGCATTTTAATATATATATATATATATATATATATATATATATATATAGAGGACTACTTATTATGGTATCTTTTGTATATTAGCATGAAAAACTGATTGGCGGTATCTCTTAGTAATTTAATATATGGGGGACTATTTATTATGGTATTTTTAGTGTATTAGCATATATATAACTTATTGGGATATTTTGAGTGTTTTAATATATAGAGTATTACTTTTTGTAGCATCTTAATATATATGGTATTTTATTACCTATTCTAACATTTGGAATATTTTAGTAGTTGCTGATTATTCTATTATCATATATTAAAACCTCCCATAGTAGTACTTTCCTACCAAAAAGTTCTATACGATTTTCAAAATATGGGAGCCTATTTTATTAAATATTTTTGATTTTTATCCCTATGATTTTAATGCTAGGATATGAGCCTTCGGGTTTTACGTACCTTAAGCTCTGAGGGAATATATATGTATATATTATATTTATTTATTTATTTATTTATTTTTCATGTGTATTTATAAATTCATAAAATGAGTAATTTAAAGACTTTTTAAATTAACTTAGGGATAATTCTAAATTAATTAGGTACCGTTTGTAAGAACGGGCGCGTAGGGGGTATTCGTACCTTCTCCTCGCGTAACCGAACTCCCGACCCCAACTCTGGTAATATAGACCCATTCTACCCCTAATGGGATAGTAATCATGTGTTCTAACCGCACTAAAGGTTAGTGGTGATTCCGACATTCCATATTTTTCCTTGAAAATTAAAAATGATTTTTATTTCCGCCCGAGGCACACGCGCGCTACGAGACGTCGCGATAGAAAGTATGTTAAAGTGCAAGGAGAATGGAAAGTCAATAGTGGAACTAATAACAAAACAAAGAAAATTAAAAGAATTTGCGTGCCAAAGACTAACACGAAAAATTCTCCATTGTAGGTATGCTTTAGGACAACACCATCAACGGATAAATGGTACTTAGACAGCGAGTGCTCAAGGCACATGACCGGTGACAAGCCAAGTTCACTACATTAAAACAAAAGGATGGAGGATACGTCACCTTCGGTGATAATGCTAAAGGCAAAATCACCTTCGGTGACAATGCTAAAGGTAAAATCATTGGCATCGGTAAAATTGGTAAAGAACCTTCATTCACTATAGATAATGTGCTATTAGTAGAAGGATTAAAACATAACCTTTTAAGTATTAGTCAATAAAGTGATAAAGGGTTCAAAATAATCTTTAAGAAAGAAAAATGTGTTATTCAAAATTCTAAAAATAATGAAACTATGTTTATAGCTCATAGGATAAACAATGTCTATTGTATAAATTTTGAGAACTTAGTAAATCAGAAAGTAACTTATTTGGCAGCAATGAATGAAATAAGTTGGCTATGGCAGGACATGCCAGCATGGACCTATTGTCTAATTTATCAAAGAAAAATCTTGTCAAAGGACTACTTAATACAAAATTCATAAAAGACAAGATATGTGATGTATGTCAAAAGGGAAAGTAAGTTAAAACAAGTTTCAAAAATAAAAAATACATATCTACAAAAAGACCCCTAGAATTGTTGCATCTAAACTTCTTTAGTCCAACTAGAACCTCAAGTCTAGGAGGAAAAAAATATGCTTTTGTAATAGTGGATGATTATTCAAGATTCACTTGCGTATTATTTCTAACAAACAAAAATGAAGCCTATGACATGCTTATAACTTTATGTAAGAAATCACAAAATGAAAAGGGCTATAATATAACAAGCTTTATGAGTGATCAAGGTAGGGAATTTGGAAACAAAAATATTGAAAAATTCTGTAATGAATATGGAATAAACCATAATTTTTGCGCACCTATGACTCCACAACAAAATGGAGTTGTAGAAAGAAAAAATAGAACTGTACAAGAAATGGCGAGAACAATGTTAAATGAAAACAATCTACCTAAATACTTTTGGGCAGAAGCTATAAATACATCATGCTACATTGTAAATAGGGTATCAATAAGATTAAAAATGGACAAAACACCATATGAACTTTGGAAAGGAAGAAAACCTAATATTTCCTACTTTCATGTATTCGGATGCAAATATTTTATTCTTAATACTCAAGATGATTTAGGAAAATTTGATGCAAAATCTAATGAAGGTATCTTCCTAGGGTACTCTATAAATAGTAAAGCTTATAAGGTTTATAATAAAAGAACCTTTACTATTATGGAATCAATGCACATAACATTTGATGAATCAAACAATCATAACGATAAAAATGAGAATGATGAAAAAGAAGATACTCCACAAAAAGAAGAAAATCTTGAAATAAAAGAAGAAATCAATAATGATACTTCAAATGAAAACCTTACAGAAAATCTAAAGCTTCCCAAAGAATGGAGATATGATAAAAATCACCCAAAAAAACAAATTCTTGGTGAAACTTCAAAAGGAATAACTACTAGAGCCTCATTAAAAAATATTTACAATCATTATGCCTTTTTATCTCAAGATGAACCCAAAAATATTGAAGAAGCCTTAAATGATGATTCTTGGATCATATCTATGCAGGAGGAACTAAATCAATTTGAAAGAAGTCAAGTATGGAAACTTATACCTAAACCTAAAGACAAGTCAATCATAGGAATTAAATGGGTGTTTAGAAATAAAAAGGATGAAACTAGAGTAGTTGTAAGAAATAAAGCTAGGCTTGTAGCACAAGGTTACAATCAAGAAGAAGGCATTGATTATGAAGAAACCTTTGCTCCTGTAGCAAGAATGGAAGCTATAAGGATGCTTCTTGCCTATGCAACCTATAAAGACTTCAAATTATACCAAATGGATGTTAAAAGTATATTTCTGAATGACTATATTAATGAAGAAGTCTATGTTAAACAACCTCCAGGTTTTGAAGATTCTAAAAATCCAAACCATGTATTTAAGTTAACTAAAGCCCTATATGGATTGAAACAAGCTCCTAAAGCTTGGTATGATAGACTAAGCAAATTTTTACTCCAAAATAATTTTTCAAGAGGAAAGATAGACAACACTTTATTTATAAAAAACAAAGATAATAATATGCTTATAGTTCAAATTTATGTTGATGATATAATATTTGGAGCTACTCATGAAGATTTGTGTAATGAATTTGCTAAAACTATGCAGAGAGAGTTTGAAATGAGCATGATGGGAGAATTAAATTACTTTCTAGGTTTGCAAATCAAACAAGCTAAAAATGGAACTTTCATAAATCAAACTAAGTATATTAAAGACATGCTAAAGAATTTTGATATGGAACAAAGTAAACCTATAGAAACTCCTATGAGCACTTCAACTATTCTAGATAAGGATGAAAAAGTGAAACAAGTTGATACCAAACATTATCGAGGTATGATAGGAAGTTTACTTTACTTAACAGAAAGTAGATCAGATATAATGTTCAGTGTGTGTATGTGTGCTAGGTTCCCATCAGCTCCTAAGGAATCACATCAAGCAATAGTAAAACAAATTCTTAGATATTTGCTAGGCACACTTGATTTATGGTTATGGTATCCGAAAGGAACTGATTTCGAAATGATAAGTTATTCAGATGCAGATTATGCAGGATGCAAAATAGATAGAAAAAGTACTAGTGAGACTTGCCACTTTTTAGGACACTCATTAGTTTCATGGTTTTTAAAGAAACAAAATTTCGTAGCATTATCTACAATTGAAGCAGAATACATAGCAGCTGGGAGCTGTTGTGCTCAAATTTTATACATGAAACAACAATTAAAGGACTTCAAAATTCAATACCAAACAATCCCCATAAAATGCGATAATACAAGTGCGATAAATATTTCAAAGAATCCAGTATCACATTTAAGAACTAAACATGATGATATACGTCACCACTTTTTAAAAGATAATGTAGACAAAAAAGAAATAGTTCTTGAATTTGTAAATACCCATGCTCTATTAGCTGATATATTTACCAAACCATTAGCTGAGGATCAATTTATATTTATTCGACGAGAATTAGGCATGTTACATATAAGAGAAGTTAACTAAAAAGCGGAAGAAGCTGAGTTTGGTCAGGACAGACGACTACCAGGGAGGTGACAAACGACTGGTAGGCTACTGTCTGTGTAAAAGACAGTAGACAGACGAATGCCAGTGAGCTCGCAGTTGACTGGCAGGCTACTGTCTATGGACAGGTCTATGGACAGGCGGCTGTCCAATTAGAGACAGACGACTGTCTCGCAGTGGGTAAGATACTTTTCACTTAAAAACATGCTTTTTAAACCCTACAGACAACTGACCATTCATCTTCCTTCCTCTAAAAAATTTTCTCTTCTCTTTCATTCCAATTCTTTCTCTTCCAAGCTTCACAAAACAATTATCCATCATACCCTACACCATACATATCTAGGGTTTCTACTTGTCAAGATGGTTCATACCAAAACTGTGGGAAAGAAGGACAAAGCTTCTTCGTCTTTTTCACAGCCTACAAGCAACGATGATATTGAAAAATGGCTAGTCTCTTCACACGCAAAATTGTTGTATCAGAATCATCTATCAGCTATTGAACCTATGTTCTGTAAGATTTTAGATGTTACCATATTTGAAGAAAAATTTCCTGAAATTTTAGATACGTTCAAAGCAATAGGATGTGACAAGTTTATTCTTCATCAAGTAGGGTATTATCCAGATCAAATTAAAATTTTTTACTCTAACTTGGTTAAGAAGGAAGATGGCAGTATTTTTGAAATTTATGGTCCAAAGAAAACACCTACCCCACACTCATTACGAAAAATTCTTTATATCAAGCATGGGAATTTTGAGTGTACACCAGTTGAGAAGCATTGGACCATGGAACAAGGGTTTACACCACAAGAATTTCTGCCTCTTGTGATGAATGCTGCACCTGTGTATTTTGGACATCCTCCACCATACAAGCAGCTTAATCTTCAGGCACAAATTCTGCATAAGATCATTGCATACAACATAATTCCAAGGTCTGGATCTTTTGATCATTTTCATATTTTGATTGTTTTGTTATGTGGTGCTTACACAAAGGGAAGAAACTAGACTTATCAAGTATCATACTAAAGTGGATGGTAATGAAGCTTGAATCACCTAGAATTGGGCTTCCATACGTTGACATTCTTTCCTTAATCTTTGCCCATTTTCAAGTCCTCTCTCCTACTTCAAAAATAGTTAAAAGAACCCATTATCATGTTTTCTCATCTACTACATTGAAATGAATGGGTTACAAAAAGTATACCGAGGGTTGGATGTTCTGAAGCAATAGACCGACAAGACCTGCACCTGAGGCAAGGAGTCTAGCTCCTAAAGAAGCTGATATGCCACCTTGGTTTGTTCCTTTTTATCAAAATTATACTAGATTCAGTTCCGAAATGAGAGAAAACTTTTCTTCTCTTCGAGATAAACTCTCCGCCATTGATGACAATTACACCTCATTAGATACTCGTATTGCTAAGATAGAACATCATGTCAGTAAACATGACACTGATTCAGATAATGAGGATAGTAAAAATTCTAATGAGGAAAAAGCTGAATCCGAAGAAGGTGAAGGAGAAGAAGAAGAAGAAAAAGAAGCAGAAGAAGATGCAGGAGATAACGAAGTAGCAACTGAAGAAGAAGAAGAGGAAGAAGAAGGTTCACAGCAATCCAAAGGAAAAGGAATTGCTGAAGACAGTGACACTAACTTCTGACATATAGACTTATGTTGGTGTTTTTTTTTTTTTTTTGCTCTTTTGTATGCTTAAATTTTGGATGTATTTTTGTGTTTGTTGAACGAAAGGGGAGAATGTGTAAGCTAAAGACTATGAGTCTCTATATGTATTCTAGCTTTGAAACTCTAAACTTTGTGCATTGTTTTTCTCTTAGTTTGATGTATTATAAGTTCTATTATTAATGATAATTCTGAAAACTTTGCAAGTTTTGCTTTGAGTACGCTGCTTGATAGGGGGAGTATTATGAGTTCTCATTTGAGCATAATTCTTAATCAATTGATGTTAATACATTAAGACTGGTATGACACATACTCAAATTTCTATTTGTTCTTGATCATTATATACTCAAACTTTATTTTTTAATTGATGTCAAAAGGGGAGAAGTGTTTAGCAAAAATTTTACTTGAAATTGATAAAAGCATGAATGATATTGATGAAACTTATTGAAAGGGGGAGGGGTCTTTTTAAGGCTCACCTAAAATTTTTGTGTCTTGTTTGTCATCATCAAAAAGGGGGAGATTGTTGGCCTTACTAGGTTTGATACTCCATTTTGATGCTAACAAACAAGTAGGTTTTAACATGCTTTAGTTGAGTGTTGTGTTTTCTCAGGAATTCATATTGAAGGTACTCATGTAGCATAAATCAATAACTGATAGCATGGATCAAAGTCTGAAGACCATAAGAGCATGATGATTAAAGAAGATCAACTTGAGAGCTCAAAGTTCAGAATATTCTGCGAGATCAGAGATTAGCAACAGAGAAGGTTCAGAACAAAGGAGAATTTTTGAGAAATTAGGACAAGTCTCTGTAAGTACTTTAAGTTTATTCAAGTATGAAGTTTTCATTTTGAAGCTTATTAAACAAAGAGACTTAGAGACCATAAGATAATAACTTGGAACATGTTTTCAAAGTTAAAAACAAATTTATATTCCAAGTAAAAAGGAGAGAGAAATCAAAATGTGACTAAGAAAGAAGTTTTTTCAGTTGACATACGACTGTGTGGTTATAGACAAACGACTAACTAAATTAAAGACTTAAAATTGAAACACAGAAGCCTGACAGACGATTGTCAAGGCTCCCACAGACGACAGTCAGTGAAAGGTGAGAAGTCTGCGAAAGTTTCACCAGACGACTATTCACCTTATATGTTACTAAAAGGCTTAAAATTTCACATGAACAGACGATTGTCATCATATGGACAGATAACTGTCACCTTATATTCTGGTGACAGACGACTGGCACTCAAGGTGCAGACGACTGCCACCTTTCTGCCTATGATTCTTACCATTATAATTAATGGACAAATGATTGTCAGGACTTCACAGTCGTCTGCCTTGCGGAAATTTTCTGTTTTCCAACGGATATAATTTTTGAAATTCAAAAATTTGGAAACTCAAATAAGTTTATTTTATGGAAACAAGTCTGAGTATCCTTTAGGGAACAAGCAAAGAGGTTTTATACATCCATAAATACCCCCTTGACTCATTGAATTAAACACCCAAGATTTTTAAGAGCTCACAATCTGCTGTCATACTCTCTCTCACTCTGAAATTCTGAAAGTGCCTCATATTGCTCTCATCCTTGCTCGAAATTACGAAGATCTTGCTGAATCTCACTATGGTTGATCATTGAGTTGCTGATTCTTTCATTGAAAGATATCCACGGTGATAAATTTCTAAGAGCTTCATTCTGAAGTTCATATTCTGAATTTACTGAAGTGCATTAGTGTTTTAAACTTGTACTAATTAGCTCTTTGAGGAGCAAGTTTTTGTACGTGTTGTTTCTCTATTATTGTAACAGAGCTTGTTGACGATTTGAGTATTGAATCATTGGACCAAACAAGGGGAGATTGTTTGGAGAAGGCGGGCTCTAGCCTTATCCAAGGAGTGCTTGTAACTGTTTTTGTTCCGGATGATAAAGGAACGGTAATAGTGAATCCTTTGGTGGTTTGGCCAAGGGTGAAGACATAGGCTATGTTGAAGCCGAACCTCGTAAAAATGCTTGTGTTCTTCTTTCTTTACTTCATTCTTTATTCTTTATTTTTCAAGGATATAATCTGTGTGGTTGTTTTTTTCTTTTTTAATTTTAATCCTGAATGTTTGGTTGTTAAATAAACTGGAAGGTAATTCATTTTGGATAAATTAGCATTGATTGTGAAAACCGAAAGGGACTACGTTGGTTGATTATCCTTGGCCTATTAATCTGAAAGTTTATTTAAAAACTGAACGTTGGGAAAAAGAATACTTGTGATACAGGGCTTATATTGAGAACAACAAATTCTCACATATATTGTTACTTAAAATTGAGAGTTTGATCTTGTTGTGATTGATTGTGATTGTTTCTAAGATTTGAAACTTAAAAGAACTAATTCTAAATTTTTTTTTAAAAAACCAATTTACCCCCCTCTTGGGAAGCTATTCCTAATTTCAATCACCGACCACCAACTCTATACCCAGGCTTTCTAGATCCCATTTGATGTGATGTTGAGCTAAAACTGCAAATACAACCGCATGTTCCGACTTCCGACTCAACGCATCGACTACTACATTAGCTTTCCCTAGGTGATAACTAATGGTACAATCATAGTCTTTGATCAGCTCAAGCCACCTCCACTGTCTCATGTTCAACTCATTTTATATAAAAAAGTATCTAAGGTTTTTGTGATCAGTGAAGATCTCACATTGCACGCCATACAATTAGTGTTGCTAGATCTTCAATGCATAAACAACAGCAGCCAATTCCAAATCATGTGTAAGGTAATTCTTCTCGTATTCCTAGAGTTTCCGAGTAGCATACGCTATTACCTTACCCTGTTGCATAAGCACACATCCCAGACCCTTCAGAGACGCATCGTTATAAATCACAAAACCTCCATCCCCAGAAGGAATGGTCAAAATCGGAGCAGTAACCAGTCGGTGCTTCAACTCCTAAAAACACAGTTCGCAATCACTGGTCCATTCAAATTTCACCCCCTTCTTGGTCAATCGAATTAGAGGCCCAAACAATTTAGAGAATCCCTCCACGAATCGACGATAATATCCATTGTGTTTGATACTTGAAAAACATTTTTGAGATATTTGTTTAGGGTTCTAGAGATGCTTTGAAGACTCATATTGCAAATACATTATCTTAAAATCAAAGATCTCACTCTCACATATACATATTAACACATATTGTTGAGAGTTAACACGTTGGTTAACGAAATCTCACTTGAGCTTAATATCTTATCATTCGTGAGTGCACTAATTACAGTGTGCGCATAGTGGTACATATCTGCTTAGTGTAAGAGGCATACTTTTTTGTACAAAAAATTGAATATCTATTGTATTCCCGATATGTGGTTGAAAGAGGGAAACTTGCCATATGAAAAGTCTCATACTAGTTCAGACCCGGTTAGAAGAACTAGGTGCACCATCCTGTTAAGGTGTTGTATTAGGTACCGCTCCATCCGTTAAGCAAGCCTTAGTGGAATCATCTTACTTGTGAGCTTGAGGCGGGGACGTAGGCAGTATTGATCGAACTCTGATAACATATCTGGTGCAGCTTTTACAGTTTCAATTTTAGCACATGTATGTTTTACATTTGATTTATTATATGCAGTACATGTGTTTGATTGTTTGAATATTCGATTGAGTTTATGATTATACAAAAAGACCCTAGGCTTGTGTAATACTATTTGTGGAATTTGAATTGACCTATGAGAAAATTTTTAAATACTCAATTCACCCCCCTCCTTGGGAATACACCAATTCAAACATAGCATTAAGATTTCTTAAAGGTTTCTTTTGTAGGAATGTGGTGGTGTTTTGGATGATTTATTGGTTTTTCACTATTTCAGGTTCATTTCATTAATGTGTGGTTTATAAATTGAAGAGAGAGGGATGAGTCTCCCCTATCACTCCTCTTTCTCATTGAAATATACATTATATATATATATATATATATATATATATATATTATTGAAATTGGAAAAATATAAGGATCTCTCATTAGGTTTTAAAAGTTTCATTGACCTCCCCTAAGATTTCAAAAATGATATAAACCTTCTTTGAGATTTGTCAAAAAGGCACAAATCTCTCCGCAAAAAACTTGTCTTTTTGTAAAATACTATTAAACTGCTTCGAATAGTAAACCAAATTTTAATTAGTTGATAATTTAGGTTAAGATTTTAAAAATTGATTTATTAAATATATATTTTGTATACTTTAAATATGTATGTATATAATATACATTCAAGTTGTAATATATAATTACAGTTTCTCCATCAAAGTCAAATTTTGAGTTGGGGTAGGTATGATTTAATTAACAGAGCCATTCACTTTATAAATTTAAATGACCCAAATACTTTGAATGGTAAACCAAATTTTGTTTAGTTGATAATTTGGGTGGAGATTTCAAAAATTGATTTTTAAAATATATATTATGTATACATTAAATATGTATGTATATAATATACATTCTTTAGTTTATGGGTACTGATATTGTCAAATTGGTGCATTGGAACTGAAATAAGCAATGAGCGCATCTTCATTTAAAAAGGATGGTCGCGCACGAGGACGGGACCGCCCGCCAGACGCTTGTTGATTTTACCCTGAGAACTTTTACAGAATATTATAAAGTCAAAACCGCACCGAAGGCATTCACACTGGCAGGGTTTCATTCCCAAAGATTCTGGGCAAGTGGTCACTCCCAATAGACAATATTATTTGCTCGACTTATGCATAGTTCTTGATGCAGGGTTTATATGGAAAACGAAAAATCAATCAATTCACTTAATTTAAAACGCGATCAAATTAATTAATATACTATTTTGCCTTTTTCTCTGGGCAAATGGTCCAAAATTGTTTGATCGCGATTGTTAACCAGTCATATCTCAATCCATGTCAAGATTCAGAAAAAAGACAATTAAAGAAAATTGTAGAGTAAGTATGGATATATTTACAAAAATGAACACAATCTACTATTGAAAATTTGGTTTTCATATTAAAAAAATATATAAAATGTCAGAAGACACTTAATTGAAAGTAGGAACTGAGTTTCCAAAAGTCGGTTAGCAATTAAAAAAAGAAGAAGTCAGTGATATGCATTGGAAGTTAGAACTGACTTTCTAAAATTCTGTTATGATACTTTTGAAAAAAAACCTAGTGATTCCCCTGCGGTCGTTAGGATTGCGTCTTGTTTAAGTCAGAACCGACTTTTGAAAAGTCAATTATAATAATATTTTTTTTTTTTTAAAATCAAACAGTTTAAATTGATTCCCTTCCCCTAGGCCCCCCCTGCCCTGCTCCCCCGTGTGTTTGCCTTATCATGTCAACAAGGAAAGTCGGTTTCTATATAACAAAAAAAAAAAAAAAACCAGCAAGATTTAAATCATTTCCCACATTTTGAAATTTTAATTTTTATATGTAAAAAAATAAAAAATAAAAAATACAACAGTCAGGGTGAGCTTTTACGGTTATAAATATTTTTTTGGGTTGCTTTGGAACTAAGTTAGCAAGTTTTTTTCTCTCTCTCTCTCTCTCTACGAACTCGAACTCCACTCTCTCTCTCTAGATTTCTTCATTGTATGTTGTTAGAATTGACGATCCGATGCTACTATGGGGATCAGGGAAGGATTCTCTTCGAGATTTGTGGAACGGATCTTCGTTTCGAGCGTTTTCAGGTTTTGACCAAAAATCGAGGTAAGGCTCAGTTTTTATTTCTGTTTTGGTAGTTCTGTAGAAAATGAAATTGTAAGTATGTTTTGTACTGTGATTTATATGTTTTGGGAACTCAGTTCGCTGTTTAGGAGTCGTAGAGTTCAAGTTTGGATTTCTGGGCAAAGGTAAAGGGATTCTGTTTATATTGGTTATTTTCGAAATCGGATTCGGTATAACTGTAGTTCACGGTCCTATGTGTGTTTTAACTCCTTATTTGGGGAATTCTACCAAGTGAAAATTTTGTGATTTTCGTGTTATAGTTTTGGGAAAAAATGGGCATTAGGTTGCATCTCTGGTTTTGTTGGAAAATCGTGGATATAATGTGATATATATTGTGTTATGGAGATAGTTGTACCTTGACTTGTTTAAACTGTATTTTTGGAAAATCATAATTTTTTTTAGATTACCAAATGGGTGTGGATTGAATTGTTATATGAAAATGCATGAGTTGTGATTTTCTAAAATGAGATATAGGAACGGGATTCTGAAATGTTTCAGGTTGTGAAAGAGTGTCCGGCTCTATATCCGAAGGTGTGAAATACCACTTGCCAGTGGCAAGAGTGTCTAACTCTATATCCAAGGGCGTGAACCTTTCCGGCTGATCATCGAAGGGTGTGGATCCACCAGTTGTACCGGTACGATGCCATGGAA
Organism: Malania oleifera; assembly: GCF_029873635.1. Taxonomy (NCBI): domain Eukaryota; kingdom Viridiplantae; phylum Streptophyta; class Magnoliopsida; order Santalales; family Ximeniaceae; genus Malania; species Malania oleifera. The sequence continues at coordinate 79,412,587 of NC_080424.1, forward strand.
GTCTGGGGTTACGCCATATGTTGGGGAGGTCGTGTAATGCGGGCTGGCTTCGGGCTGAAGGGTGTGACGACATCGGGTTACTTTATAATCCGTGTGTGTGTGTGATGAGCACTATACTAGAACTGTTTTGTGAACATACTGAAATTATATTAAACTGTGTATGTTTTATGTCATGATAACACTCATATGTCATACACCGATATAACTTGTGTCTTCCTTAGTGATAGGTGTCTCACCCCTATCGTACGTACATGTTTTTTTTAGGTCCTTCGAGTAACCAGAACTAGCGTCCTTGTGTTGGGAGTGTAGTGGTCAATGTACTACATGAAGTACTTTTGTAAGTACTAGGACTATATCGGGTTGTCGTTTTGGGTTTTAGCTGGCACCCGCGTTTATGTTTTGGATTATGGATGGAGCTTAGACTCCTTTTTGTATAGACTTTGGTATGGTACAATGTATGTATAGAAAGAATATTTTTTGTTGCGTATATGTCATGTATGTGAATGCGTATAGGGTGTACCGAAACCCCATAGGGTCGGACTCTCATTCATTATTGTATCATTGGTGTTTTGTATGATATAGAGATGTATTAGGCTACTGATTCACCCCTAGGTCCCATTACGAGGTTTGGGGCATGACATAAAAAACAAAGAAAACATATAAAACTAATAGCAGGTGCTCTAAAGAAACAGGAGGGAGGCAGAGCCGCAGGCGCCAGGTAAAGGTGGTGGCTACTAGTGCAGGTTGCTGAATACTACAAAATAAACTGGTTTTTAGTGACGTATTCAATTTCGTCACTAAAGGTGGGTATTAGTGACAGATTTGAGAACCATCACTAATACGGAACTATTAGTGATGAAACTGAATCCGTCACTAATAATTTCATCACTAAAAACAAAAAAAAAAAAAATTGCAGGAAATAGTTTTTCGCGCAGAAATTATCTCGGGAAAATATTTGCGACGTTTTGACAGTATTAGAGACAAACAAGATCCGTCATTAAAAGATATTTATTAGTGACGAATAAATAACAGTCACTACTATTATTTTAAAAATAAATAAAAATTTTTCTTTCAAAGTATTAGTGATGAATTTATATATTCATCACTATTAACCAGTATTAGTGGCAGATTTGGGAGCCGTGAAAAATAGTTCAGTATTTAAAAATAAACAATTTTTTTTTTCTGTGTATTAGTGACGAATAAATAAATTCATCACTATTTGTCAATTATTAGTGATGAATTTGAGAACCATCATTAATACTTCCTGTATTTAAAAATAATCTCAATATTTTTATTTCAGAGTATTAGTGATAAATTTATATATTCGTCACTATTGCCCCAGTATTAGTGGCGGATTTGAGAACCGTCACTAATACTTCACGCATTTAAAAAAAAAAAAAGAATTTTGGTTTTAGAGTATTAGTAACGAATTTATACATTCGTCACTACTACCCCAGTATTAGTGACAGATTTGCGAACCGTCACTAACACTTCTTGTATTGAAAAATAATTTCAATAATTTTCTTTCAGGGTATTAGTGACGAATTTATATATTTGTCACTATTGCTCCAGTATTAATGACAGATTTGAGAACCGTCACTAATACTTCTTATATTGAAAAATAATCTCAATATTTTTATTTCAAAGTATTTGTGACGAATTTATATATTCGTCACTATTGCCCCAGTATTAGTGACAGATTTGAGAACCGCCACTAGTACTTTTCGTATTTAAAAATAATCTCAATATTTTTATTTCAGAGTAACGAATATATATGTTCGTCACTATTGCCCCAGTATTAGTGATAGATTTGAGAACCGTTACTAATACTTCGCGTATTTAAAAAAAAAAAAAGAATTTTGGTTTTAGAATATTAGTGACAAATTTACACATTCGTCACTATTGCCATAGTATTAGTGATGGATTTGAGAACCGTCACTAATACTTCCCCTATTGAAAAATAATCTCAATATTTTTATTTTAGAGTATTGGTGACGAATTTAAATATTCGTCACTATTACCCCAGTAATAGTGACGGATTTGAGAACTATCACTAGTACTTCCCATATTAAAAAATAATCTCAATATTTTTATTTTAGAATATTAGTGATGAATTTATATATTTGTCACTATTGCACTAGTATTAGTGACGGATTTGAGAACCGTCACTAATACTTCCCGTATTTAAAAATAATCTCAATATTTTTATTTCAGAGTACTAGTGACGAATTTATATATTCATCACTATTGCCACAGTATTAGTGACGGATTTGAGAACTATTACTAATACCTCACGTATTTAAAAATAAATAAAAAAATTTTGTTTCAGAGTATTAGTGACGAATTTCTTTATTTGTCACTATTTGCCAATTATTAGTGATGGATTTGAGAACCGTCGCTAATACTTCCCATATTGAAAAATAATCCCAATATTTTTGTTTCAGAGTATTAGTGACAACTTCATATATTCGTCACTATTACCCCAGTATTAGTGATGGATTTGAGAACTGTCACTAATACTTCCCATATTTAAAAATAGTCTCAATATTTTTATTTCAAAGTATTGGTGACGAATTTATATATTTGTCACTATTGCTCCTATATTAGTGACGGATTTGAGAACCGTCACTAATACTTCATGTATTTAAAAAAAATAAGAATTTTGGTTTTTAGAGTATTAGTGACGAATTTATTAATTCATCACTATTGCCCCACTAGTAGTGACGATTATGGATTCGTCACTACTAGTCCTTTAATTAATTTTACCCCAATCTTCCTTCTCTTCCCTTATTTCCCTTATCTCTTTCGCTCTCCTCTGCTTGTCTTTCGCTGCTCTCCCGATCCTCCCCTCCTCAATCCCCCTCCTTTCCCTCCTCCCTTCTTTTCTCCTCCCTACCCACTTAGTCGGCATCGAGTACCCCGCCTCCGGCTGCCCTCGGAGCCACAGATGTAGCCGCCGCCGCTACCCACTTAGTCTCCGTTGAGTCCTCTACCTCCCAAGCCTGCCTCCAGCTGCCCTCTCTCGAGTCAGGTATGGTTTTTTTTTTTTTTTAGTAGATTTGGGCGATTTTTAAGTTTCCCAGTATATGAGGATATACATCATGCTATGAAAACATTAATTTTAAAATTGAAAACGACAATTTTTTTTTGATTCAATGTTCTAACTCCTTTCATACATCAAAATATCAAGTTGTTGGACATGTGTTTTGCTCAATGTTCCAGTCTTTGTTGTGACTATGCACTCGTGATAATTCGTTAGTTGTTATTCTGTGTTAATAATAGTCATTGGTGACTTTCTTGGAGCAATGACAATGCCCATAAGCTCTTTCTATGAGGCTGTGGCAGTGTTATGTAAGTTTGTTGGTGATTTCTCAATGGTAGTTTCAGTGGTTCATCTCTCCAATTGTTCCAGTTGTGTGTTGCTTTCTTGGGGTTGCATTTGAGTTAGTTGGTTCCATGGCAGCCTTGTACTTATTTATTTGTAACTTGTTCATGGTGGGTCCCCTTGTTTGTGGTAAGGGACAAAAAATGGAAAATGCATAATTTCTTTTTCTGTAATTTAGACTAATGAACTTTAAATTGAAAAAAAAATATTCGTCATATTTTTGCAATTTAAATGAGTTTTCTTGATATATTAAACAAGTTGTGACCTAGTTAGACTGAAAGTCATTCTTACAAAAGCTATATAAAAAAAAAAAGTAGATTAATCTATTCCAAAAGGAAGATTTAGCTTCACTTTTTTTTTTTTTGAAGTTAATATTTGCTTTATAATTATGAATGGAAGAACATTAATTTCCACATAGCTACTACATGATTAGGCATGATGGGACAAATATGCGCCTAAGCATATTACTAGAAAATTATACAAAGTTCATCATATTTTTTCTTGGATCAGGAATGGGTTGTGCATTATGAAATTACATGAATTTTTGTGTGTGGAATAATTAGGTGAAAGAAGTGTGCTTTTCGAATCTAAGTTGTTTGATATCTTTTGTGCCTTCTATTCCCAAATATGGACTCAATTTAATATGCCATTCAGGATACTTCGTAGTGATAATGCTAAGGAGTACTTTAGTACCCAATTCAGTACTTATATGACTAGCTCTAATATGATTCGTCAGTCCTCTTGTGCCCATACTCCACAACAAAATGCGGTTGCAGAACCGAAAAAACAAACATATTGTTGAAGTCACTCATACGCTATTGTATCAAATGAATGTCTCCAAAGTTTTTTGAAGTGATGTTGTGCTCACAGCTTGCTCCCTCATCAATAAAATGCCATCCTCTGTCCTTGGTGGTAAAATCTCATTTCATTTATCTTCCCTAAAGCTCTTTTGTTCTTCCTTCCTCGTATATTTGGTTATGTGTCTTTTTCCATCAGTTAACTCTAGGAATAATTAAGTTGGATCCTCATGCTATCAAATGTATCTTTCTATGCTATTCCTATACTCAAAAAGGATATCGATGTCATAGTCCTACTTTACATTGATTCTTTGTCTTTGTTGATATCATCTTCTTTGAGTCTACACCATACTACTCTGATTCCTTAAGTTATGTTGACTTCAATAAGCCTCTTCCTCTACCATGCCTTCCAGAACCAATCCTAGTATATGTGTCCAATAGTCCTACATCGTCATCCAGTTTGAGTCCTTCTCGTTCCTTGGATCATCCCAATTTGTATGTATGCACACGGTGACTCAAGGGGGAAGTGTCTTTTCCAGTAATTTAAGGAAAAAATTATTGTTTGGTTAAAGAATAAAATAAGCTAACATTACATATAAATATCTACATCTATAGATCATTTTGTAGTAAAAATATTCTAATATCATATAAGCAATACAAAACACTCCTAAAGGAAAATATATTCAACCAAAATTTGTTAGATAAAATTACATTTATAAAATTTATTTTAGGTGTGTTAAAGTTTAAACTTAAAACGAAAATCTATTTAAATTTCATTTTAAATAGGTCAAGATTTGGATCGAAAAAATCTACTTCTTTCAATAAAATAAAATAAAATAAATGCAAAGATATTACAAATATTAGATAAAATGTATACCCCAAACTAGAATAGGTTAACTCCACTGATGTCTTTTAAAATTATATTTGGGCATCTCCTCTCATCATTCCGCCAAGAATTTTCTTCTCAACAAGAAATGTAAAGAGTGATCCTCTATATACATATATGTATAACACATATTTACTATCAATAGACATTCAGTCATACAAGTTAAACAGGCATTAGATGATAGTGTGAACAGGCCATGTTCTACACCATGTCAAAATAAAAATCTTTAGCCCATCATTTACTCCATTAGTGGCTAAGACTAGATAGCATTCTCCAATATTAAAGAGTGTTTAGAAAAGGAATTATGGCACAATGAAATGAATCATGATGCCTTGACTTTGTGCACAAGGGGAACCATTGACTTCCTATTGATCACCTCCATTAGTGGCTAAGACTAGATAGCATTCTCCAGGCACTTATCTACATCACATGAGAATGATCTGACATCCTCAAGACCGGTGGAGCCCATCGATCCTGATGCGGCGGCACCATTGTCTAAGCCATAGGCACCTCGTCCAGACATTGATTCCACTAATGCGACTGACACGCAGGGTGAGTTGCCGACCATGATGAATAGTGTTGGTAAGGATATGATTAATTTATTTACATTTCAACTATATATGTTAGTTGTTCACATGTATGATTATAATATTGTTCTTACTTTAACTATGCTTTCATCATCTACATCCACCATCAGGTCGAGCCGTGGTGCAGCGAAGAATATGTCGCTGAAGAAGCACCTGGAGAGGACAAAGTAGCAGATTCAAATCGACATTCCTCCATGCTACACCACCCCTCTTAACGATTGGTGCACCTCATGGACCTGGGAGCTCGACATTATATGCTGACAGTATGCTCCAGTCACGACCTTTAGTTGGCCGCAGGTGACTTAGGAGTAACGTATGGTTCTTTACATGTGCATTTTGGAAAGTAATCCTAAACCATTTTTTTAAAATTAAATATTTTTTTACTTTTAATATATTAGCCAATTAACATGTCTAAAAATCTAATTGTATTATGTATATATGTAGGAGGAGTTTGATATGGACATCTTCGAGGATGACCATGTGAAGAGGACGGTCGACGTCCAATTGTGCAATAAATTTAAGAGCTATTGCTTGAAAATGTGCAACCATTTTCAAGCGATGGGAGATCAAGTAGAAGCGCGGCCATACGATAAGATATCCCAATAGGATTGGGAGGTGGTGTGTCGCCATTTCCGCGACTCACGCTATCAGGTGATGTGTTTGTATTATAATCACTAATTTTTTACAATGATGTCACTAATAAACCATCATTACATCTTCCTTGTAGGCCATATATGAAACAAATGCTGCGAACCACAGAAAACTCCCTACGACGCATTGCGGTGGATTGAGGTTATTCATAAATCATCGTCAGGTAATTATTATATATAAAACTATATGACCATTACATGACATAATACTAATGATGTCTTATATGATAATGTAGCGTGATCCTGATACTGGCGCAGAGGAGTCGCTGTCGAATCTTTATCAGAGAACATACCAACGACGATGGGGGGAGTGGTGCGAGGGCTCACAAGTAAGTGAAAAAAAATATTTAGTTTATTACTTGATTCAAAAAATCAAAGTTGTAGTCTTACTTATTCCTTTTTATCATTTTCATGACTAAAATTAGGCACAAATGGTCAAGCTAAGGGATGCACCTATTTCAGAGGGGAGTCAGCAAATGACATATTTCCAAATAACTTCCTAGGTGCTTGGGGAACGAGTGGGGGGCTGGGTGAAAGGTCTTGGAAGTGGATACATCGCCCCAACAACATCATCATCCATGAGTGCGGTGGCTCGTGTAGACATGGAATGAGCGCGTCGAGACGCTGAGTCTCATGCGGAGGAGATGACTCGACGGATGCAAATGGTGGAAATGGAGAACTAGCAATTGAAAGACACGGTCTCCACCTTTCAAGCCTAGTTGTAAGACATGATGAATAGGCAAGCGCAGTTCGAGCAGACGATGTGCCAATCTCGACCAGATGATGCGGGTGGCTCCTCTCATTAAAAGGTATGTATAGTACTTATATGGCTTAATATAGTACTTGTGCAAAAGTATTTTATGATTTTTTTTGTTTTATGTATAGAAATATATGCATGTAGTTTGGAATCAATTTTTGAAACCTGTACTGAATCTTTAAGACTCAGTTCTTGATTCCCAAAATTAGGATTTCAATTCACATTTTGAATCTTGAGTTGACAATGATAAAAACAAATAAACTTGATGCTAGGTGCCATAATACACATCTAATGTATATTCCAATACAAGCCAATTTAAGAGTCAACTTGTAAACTAAATGCATCATATGGTAAGAGAATAAGGCTAGCAGTGTCTTTGACTACTATGATACATATAACTGAATATGAGCTACAAATGATAACAAACACATTTATCCTTATATGATAAGCATATTGACACTTGAACTGTTTAGTATGAATGGTGCCACTTAGCAATTTTCAAAATTTGAATCAATTTTGGATGTTTTTGCATTGCTTGCAACAGAGTTTGGAAGTTATAGTCTTCAAAATCACAGGATAGATATAGAATTATAGCCAAAAGGGATGGAAGTAATTTATCCAAAATAGAACCATGTATAAATATGGTTTTAAATTTCAACAAGTCAAAATTTTTAGTACACTTTCCAGTTTTCACCATCATCAAACCAAAAAGGTCAATTTTTTCTTACAAAATTGCCTTCAAGATGTCTACAGATTATTCATATTTTATCAAAATCTTGAAGCATTAATCGAACTTATTGTTTTGAATAAAGAGTGTGTTTGTGCACCTTATGATCATGCATACATGTAAGACAACATGTGTTAAGTATTGAAATCCTCATTTGAATAAGGATGTGTACCGAGCTTGTGGTTGCTCATTCATGTCCATATGCCTAGATGAATAACAATATTACACTGAATTCAATACTATCCTTCTCTGCTATTTATATTTTGAATTTAATGGATAGATTATGTATTGTGAATTATTGATTGCTACCTGATTGCATGCTAGTCTAGAATGCATGCAGTTGATGTGTATTGCACATTGGTAGTGGATATAGGTTCTCGTGTGCCTTGAACTGAATTATAAATGACTTATTTGAACATATTAGGTACAGGTTTTATGGGAAAATGTCTAATTTATAGACAACATGCTGCCGAAATTTCATTAAATTTTTTCCAAAAAAAAAACCATGTACAACGATAATTAAGATAAAATGAATGTTAAAATATTTTTAAAACGATGAGTGAAAGTTAGGAATCATAAGAAATAAGACATTGTAGGCTTAATTCATTTAAAGAAGCATTCATTTATATGTTTTTGGTTCGGTAAACCTAAGTCATTCATTGCCAAGCCTAAATCATTGAAAATATTAGAAACACTTAGCTAAGGATTTGAAAATTTGAAAAAGGTATAAATTGAATATATACATAACTCAGAGGGAGCATCATCTTCATAATTCTTTAAATTATATGCTCTCATCATCTCATAACGTTCATGTCCATATGCCTAGATGAATAACAACGTTACATTGAATTCAATACTATCCACTATTCTCTGCTATTTATATTCTAAATTTAATGGATAGATTATATATTGTGAATTGTTGATTGTTACATGATTGCATGCTAGTCTAGAATTCCTCTTGCATGGCGGATGCTGTTGATGTGTATTGTATGCTGGTAGTGGATATAAGTTCTTGCGTGCCTTTAACTGAATTATAAATGACTTATTTGAACATATCAGGTACAAGTTTATGGGAAAATGTCCAATTTACTGACGGCATGCCGCCGACATTTCGTTAAAATTTTTTTAAAAAAAAAACCATGTACAACGACAATTATGATAAAATGAATGTTAAAATATTTTTAAAAGGATAAGTGAAAGTTAGGAATCATAAGAAATAAGACAATGTAGGCTTAGTTCATTTAAAGAAGCATTCATTTATATATTTTTTGTCCGGTAAGCCTAAGTCATTCATTGTCAAGCCTAAATCATTGAAAATATTAGAAACACTTGGCTAAGGATTTGAAAATTTAAAAAAGACATAAGTTGAATATATACATAACTCAGAGAGAGCATCATTTTCATAATTCTTTAAATTATATGCTCTCATCATCTCATAACGTTCATGTCCATATGCCTAGATGAATAACAATACTACACTGAACTCAGTACTATCAACTGTGCTCTGCTATTTATATTCTGAATTTAATGGATAGACTATATATTGTGAATTATTGATTGCTTGCTAGTCTAGAATGCCTCCTGCATGGCGGATGCAGTTGATGTGTACTACATGCTGGTAGTGGATATAGGTTCTCGTGTGCCTTGAACTGAATTATAAATGACTTATTTGAACATATCAGGTGCAGGTTTTAAGGGAAAATGTCCAATTTACAGACGGCATGCTGCCGAAAATTTGTTAAAATTTTCCTAGAAAAAAACCATGTACAACGATAATTATAATAAAATTAATGTTAAAATATTTTTGAAATGATGAATGAAAGTTAGGAATCATAAGAAATGAGGCAATGTAGGTTTAGTTAATTTAAAGAAGCATTCATGACTAAAGATGCCTAAACGACTTTAAACACTATCACAAAAAAAAAAAAAAAAAAACAGTGACATTTTAGAATACTAATAATCTAGAAACTAAGACTTCTATTTATCTTTTAATAATAGCAATGGTAGATGGTGGATTATTACCAATTTAATTTTTTATTATTATCTTTCATCGCCGAGAAAATTTATTGAAATCAAGCAAGCTATGCAACCAAGAATGATTCATTTAAAACATAAATCAAATTTCATAACTGCTGGAAGTGCTTTCAAGAATCAAGATTATTAAGAACAACCATTCCATATAACTTTTTCAAGTTGTATACAAATTCACAAGTTGCAAATCACACTGCAAGTAACTTATCACACTTGTACACCAAGCCAAATGAACATGTTTAAGCGAAGTGTTAGAGGCTGATTTTTTGTTAGTTCGTACAATGACTAGTCAAGAATCATAGAGGCTATACAAAATAATACTCACGGGAGATATAAAACTCCCATTGAAATTGAATGGCTACAATGCATTTTACAATGAGCACATTTATGGTTTGGAGAATGTGATTTCTCCCCTATACTGTTTGTGTTTTCTGAAATTGAAGGCAATAAAAAATCTAAAGAACAATCATTATGTGATTTCATTAAATAGTCCCCTTTCTAAACATCTTTAGTCAAAGTAATCTTAGCAACTGTACTAAAACTTCAGATGATATGAAAAATTTAAGGTAGTGCGCTGATTAAGGGGCAATGTACAAACACCCATGGTTCACAATCTTTGAATCACATATTTACAAGTGAAAAATCAAGCAGTAGGTATAATGTATAAAAAGGTAGGATGCAATCAAGTCAGTTCTTTGAGAAAATAATAAAATGAAAAAGAAAAAAAAAAGAAACAACTGATAATAAATTGCAACTCGTGTTACTTCTCCCAAAAAATCATCTTGAGTAGCACTATCGTTGTCCATGATCTTCATCCTGAGTTCGGAGACCACACCAGTTATGGTGAATACAAAATTCTCATTCCATTCTGGCTGAGCCCCTTGCCCTGTATCAGCCATTTGTACATAACAGTGACCAAACTTGTATAATATACATTACAATGATTACTTTTACGATTAAGCACATAGCTTAAATGTCCATTGTAAGCACACTAATCCAGCTATTAACAAAATTTTTTTCACTTTCCTTCTATAATTTCTTAGGCATAAATTCAAACTGATTAAAGACCCACCTGATGCAATGCTGCTTTTTCTGCTCTTGAGTACGACAAAGGAGGATGACATAAGGATTCATGTTACCTGCTCATAAGCACCTAAGCTTATCAAAAGGGCAACAAAGGACACAAATATTAGACATAAATTTATTTAATTGGAGATTAGGGTAGAAGGACAGACTAACCACATGTCCTAAAAAATTAATCAACTATTTCAAAGGTCTTAAACACCATCAAAGAAAAAAATTATAAATAATTTTAATGACTAAACATGCCTAAAAGACTTTAAACACTGTCACAAAAAAAAAAAAAAAAAAAAAAACAGATAAAACAACCTCCATAACTAAAGATGTCTCAATTTTAAGATAATAATTACATGTATGGTTAATGAACAATATCAAATTTTGGTTTTCTGTTTTGGGTCTTCTTGCACTTTTGTATCCTTGGGCCTCTAACTTGAGCTTTGTTTATTAATGAATTCACTCTGTTTTACCTTACAAAAAATTAAAAGGTAATTACACATAATATATATAAGTAGTTGCAAGTATAGTTGTGTGTGTATCTTCTCATGGTTATTCAAAGACCCTTTCATCCCTTCGACTTTATAGGCTACCTTTCAAGTGTGTAACTCAATGGAAATATGTGAACTCAGTGTTTAACTTTAAATACTGACATTATTTTTTTCATTAATTATTGATATTACTGTCGTACAAATTGTATAATATTCATAATTATGAAATCTTTGCGAATTTGTTATATCACATAATTATTTTTCCTGATTATACTGAGCGCTAGCTCTCCATTTGTATATTAATTTTTTTTTAATGACTCTTAATTTGTAGGGTTCGCAACTGTCATAACATCAGCACAATGTCATGCATGCATGCACTACAGTTGTCAAATGCAACTTTTGATTATTTCTTTGTAATTTTTATTGTTATTTGAACAAATGGAATTTTTATATTTTAATTTGAATTTGTACTAGTATTTGTATTTGAATTTTGAATATTTTGAAAAAACTTTTGTTATCTGAACAAATGTTATTTCTTTATTTTAATTGAATTTGTATTTGAATTCAAAATTTTGAATGATTTACGAATTTTGTAGTAATTATGGTTTCAGGTTATGTATGCGAAAATGTAATTACAAATTTTTACATAAGAATTGATGATTAAAAAATATATTAGAATTAAAAGTTTTTTAATTTTTCTAATTATCAGCAAAATATTCAAATTTGTCACTAATACCTTACTATTAGTGACGAATTTCAATCCTTCACTAATACCCTACTATTAGTGATGAATTTGTAATTCGTCACTAATACCCTACTATTAATGATGAATTTGAGTTGAACTATTTTAGAATTTATAGTGACGGTAGTAGGGTTTTAGTGACGGTTATAATCTATCACTAATACTCCATTATTAGTGACAAAATTTTGAATTTGTCACTAAAAGTTAGTTGTAACGTTAGATATAAAAATTATTTTAAAACCGTCACTAATACTTATAAATTCATCACTAATAGTACCCTGATTTTTTGTAGTGATCGAAGCTGGGTGTTGGGCTTAGTGGGCTGGCTAGCAGAGTAGCAGAAGCAGTAGACGAGTGAGAGTTTGAGAGACGATTTAGATGAGGCCGGATGGCGGACACACAGCGCAATGGAGACGAGAGAGTGAGTTTGTGAGAGTGACGAGTGAGAGTCTAAGAGACAACTCAGACAAGGCCGGACGACGGACGCATGACGCAACGGAGTCACAGACTCACAACGAGAGTGGAGAAGAGAAGAAGAGAAATGAGGAAGGAGGAGGCAGAGGCGGGCAGCACGCACGGCAGACAGCACAACAGAGTTACAGACTTACAGTGAAGAAGAGACATGAGGATACAATCAGAGGGATGAAGAATGTGCCTAGAAACAATTGTATACTTCTCTTGGCATTTTGAGTTTTGAAGTAGTATGATGTAATTTTATTGTAATTTTGGATGCAGTTCCTTGATGGCTATGATGTAATTTTGGATGGGGTTCTTTAGTTCCCCTCTATCTGGGTATGCCCAGTGAATGTTGTACATATCCATTTTGGTCAATATAAGTTTTGCGCTTTATGATTAAAAAAAAAAAAGAAAAAAAGAGAGAGACATGAGTAAGAAGGAAGACGAGGAGGTGGGAGGGGGGAGGCGGCATGAATTGAAAGTGAAAACTGAAAAAGGTGAAAACTAAAAAAATTAAACTAAAAAATTAAAAGTTAAAAACCTAATGCTGTAAGGCTGCAACCTGTGCCGATGTGCCTATGCCTATATGGCTATATTACATATTATATTTTTACAAGCCATATTTTATATATATATATATATATCTTATATAAATTGATTTTTTGATTTTTTTTGATTCGGTTTCAACATAAAATAGAAACCGAAACCAAAAACCAAAAAACCGAACCCTTTATGGTTTTGGTTCAGTTTCGGTCCGATTTTTGATTTTTTGGTAATTTTTGTACAATGCATTTATTGTATTTTATTTTAAATATTTCCCTAAAAAAACTCGGATATTCCATGTTTTGGTGGTCTATTTGGCTCTTTGCTGTCAGGCGAAAATATGTCTGACACAGTCTCAAAGCCAAACATGGGAGGGCGGTGGTATCATTTCACAAGCTTGCATTTTCCAATTCCCTCTTGAGTTTCAGCAGGAAATATTCCAGTAGTATACTCAGTAGGTGTTAACTTCAAAGTTTTTGTGGAGTCACTATTGCTCTGGTGCTATAGCCAGAGAGCTCGTCCTTAGCAATTTCACAATGTGGCAATCAATGCAAACGTTTAATTTTCATATTACTTAAAGTTGTTTCTGTCTTCAAGCAAAAGTTGTCTATTTCATTTCAGAAAATTGCATCCTACAAACCTAGAGAGATAGGCAGGACATTGAAATTTAAAATCAATGGTGACTAAGAGGGAGAGGGTGCGCACGCTGTGTCTGTGATAAACGCACTTGAGGTGTATATGGTAGAAGTCTAGATGATCGTCTTTGTTTATATTGCCGATCCACTTATTGCAATCCTACCCTCTACCCCATTCACCTTTCCCAGTAATCATTCGGCCAGGAAAAAAAATGATAGCGTGCACCTTAGCCTCTACCCTGCTCACCTCACCTAGTCATCAATCGGCCAGGAAAAAAAATGATAGCGTGCACCTTACCCTCTACCCTACTCACCTCACCTAGTCATCAATCGGCCAGGAAAAAACTGGATAGGGTGGGCTTTGATATTTCATTCACTTGGTTGGGATGTTCCGACATCTTCGAGTAGGTTTAGGCTTTTAGTTTCAACCATGTTAGATCACAGTTTCGTAGGCTGTGACCCCGAAGCCCATCTAATATCATTCGGGGTGGGCTTTGATATTTTATTCACTTGGTTGAGATGTTCCGACATCTTCGAGTAGGTTTAGGCTTTTAGTTTCAACCAGGTTAGATCACAGTTTCGTAGACTATGACCCCGAAGCCCATCTAATATCATTCGCAAGTCGCAACCTGCTCAAGTTGACGGAGCCTTAAAGATCCGTAAACAAAACTAGCTGATTTCTTGGCGATGTTTGAATAATACTTGTCAATATGCCTATATAACAACTCGCACCTCAATTGTTGGGACAACTCTCCTGGCCCCTTAGCTTCCTACTCCCACCACACACACTCTCTCAGGGCACTAACACCTTCTGCTACACCATGGATATCTTATACTGTTATCTTGCTCTCTTCTTGTCACTTCTCATTTTCCGACTTCAACTTCGTCCCCGCCGAATTTCACCACCGACCCCATTTGCTCTTCCAATAATTGGCCACCTTCACCTCATTAAGAACCCACTCTACGTAGCACTCGAGAGACTATCACTCCGATACGGTCCCATACTAAATCTCCGACTCGGTGTCCTGCCTATCGTCGTCGTGTCTTCTCCCTCTGCTGTTGAGGAGTGCTTCACCAAGAACGACATAATATTTGCAAACCGACCGCAATCTCTTGCTGGGGATGTACTTAGTTACGATTATACATCCCTCACATTTGCTTCATATGGTCACCTTTGGCGAAGTGTTCGTCGCCTCACAGTCAATGAAATGTTCTCCTCAAACAGCATCCAGAAAATTTCTGCCATCCGTAAAGAAGAAGTTCGTGACTTTCTTCGCCGACTTTATGAAGTCTCAAAGAGTGGAAGCCAAAAGGTGGAGCTGAAGTATTTTTTCTCCCTTCTAACGTTCAATGTTCTCATGAGGATATTTGCCGGAAAGCGCAGCATTGAAGGAGAGGCTGCAACCACCGTTATGGGAATCAGGCAGCATCTGCAAGAACTCAGAGAGATTTTCCTTCCGTCCCAGTCAATGAACATGTGTGACTTCCTGCCAATATTGAGGTGGGTTGGGTACAAAGGATTGGAGAAGAATATGGTCAAGATGTATAGGAAAAGAGATGAATTTCTGCAGAATTTGATAGATGAGGTTCGACAAAAGAAAGCTACTAATTCATTCAATTGCACTCCCAATATGGAAAGCGGAAAGAAGATGACAGTGATTGAAAATCTATTGTCCCTCCAAGAATCTAAACCTGAATTCTATTCAGACAAACTCATCAAAAGCATAATAGCGGTAAGAGCTATGTAACAAACACTTCGACGTTATTTTTTACACTTTGCTTGCACACTTACCAGGAAGGCGTTGATGTTTTCATTCTAGCATTGACTAGCATATGTGGTCCAGGTTATGTTTGTTGCAGGAACTGATACATCAGCCCTCACTTTAGAGTGGGCAATGTCTCTTCTACTGGATCACCCAAAGGTATTAGAGAAGGTGCGAGCGGAGATTGATAACCATGTCGAACATGAACGCTTAATTGACGAGTTGGACCTTTCCAAACTTCCTTATCTCCGTTGTGTAGTATATGAGGCTCTTAGATTATATCCTGCAGCGCCGCTATTACTTCCCCATTTTTCATCTGGTGATTGCACACTCGGAGGATACGACATACCGCGACGGACAGTCCTGTTGGTGAATGTTTGGGCTCTTAACAGAAATCCCAAAGTATGGGAGGAGCCCGAAAAGTTCAAGCCAGAGAGGTTTGAGGACACTGAGGGGGACAGAGAAGGGTTCAAATTTATTCCTTTTGGAGTGGGGCGGAGGGCGTGTCCGGGAGCTGGCATGGGCATGCGGACAGTTTCATTGGCATTGGGTGCAGTGATTCAGTGTTTCGAGTTGGAAAAGGTTGGGCAGGAGGTGAACATGAGCTGTAATTTTGCCACGACTATGGCCAGGGCTGAGCCTTTGGAGGCTGTGTGCGCCCCACGCCAGAATTTTTTGAAACTACTATCCCAACTATGAACTAAAATCGTGTTACCTTTATCTATTATTATTATTATTATTATTATTATTATTATATCTGGGGTTTGTATACTCTTATTTGTCTTACTTGCTATTTCTGAGTGATAATAATAAATACTCTTTGTATTTGATGACTTTCAAGTTTGTGTACAAGATTATACTGACTGAATCACATTGATAGCATGTAGCAACTTGAAAAATTATGAAGACTCGGCATGTATATATATCATTTGTTGTAATATTATTGGATCTATAATAATTTAATTTCAAGGATTTGTCATAATTAATGTCCTACTTGCATGATAGGATAGATAAGTTTAAGACCATAGATGGACCTTAGGGGCACCATTTGCTCGACCGAAGGTCAACCGACGTAAGATATTTAGGGTATATGCTCAAAAGCCTTAGATCGACCATAAGACTCATAATATTACATGAAAATGGCCCCCATAATCTTAGTGTATCATATGAATAGGGGTAACTTTATAAAAAGAAAAATACCGAAATGCCTAAAGATTGCACGTTCGGTCAACCGAACTCAGTTACATTGACAGGTTCTAGGTTGTGTAATACTGCAAATGTCTGGTAAAACCTAGAGAGAAATTTTAAATACCCAATTCACCCTCTCTCTTGAGATTGCACCAAAACTAGCAAAGTACTTCATTCTAATTGATTAAATAAGAGAAAGGAAACTCTTTCCCTTTAAATCACTTCTTTGAATTGTATTTTATGAAATAAACATATATATATATATATATATATATATATAGAGAGAGAGAGAGAGAGAGAGAGAGAGAGAGAGAGAGAGAGAGAGAGAGAGAGAGAGAAAAGAGTAGATCCTATCATATTCTTTTTGAATATCATTAAAAGTGGAGAAATAGACATTCAATTTTGACTGGATTGAAATTTTTAAAATTAATTGAAGAATATGAAAGGATAATTGATCAAATAAAGTTAATTGAGGCTTTCTCATCTTGCTCTAGTCCATATTATGTGCAATTTAAAATTGGTATACTCAATTTCACTTTTCGAAAGTACATTGGTTTTAATTGAGTTAATTGTGAAGTTATCTTAAATTGGGATAAGGTTGGACGAGAAGAAAACTTGTTTTCAAATATCCTAATAGGACAAAAAAAATTTTCTTGCTCTAAAAGAGCATTTTTGAAATTTGAAGGTTCATGCAATATCACTTGTTTCTACATAAAAAGGAGGCTATAGCCCTTGGCCACACACACACATTCATTGAACCATGAAAAGGAGCGTCCATTCAATCCAAGAGGAGACTCCAAGGAAAAGCTTGTGTGTGTGTGTGCGCGCGCGCGAGAGAGAGAGAGAGAGATTCCATTGGTAAAGGGAACTCAAAGCTTGAAGAAATAATATTCAAACTTAAAGAGGAGAATCAAAAATGGCTTTAGTTCTTGGAAGATTCAATTTTGTAAAGGAAAACGAGATAAAAAAAAAATCATCGTTAGTAAGAGAATCTTTGTCGTAAAAAACTTTAACGATTCTATAAAATATTATTGTTGCTCGTCGTTATAGGCTTCACTATAAAAAAATTTAGTGTCGACTTTACAAAAATTGTCATTAATGATTAATAACGACGAAAATGAATATTGTCATTAATGTACAACAACGACTACTTCATTACACCTTAACAATGATGTTCTCACTATTATTTTTTGAATTTATTGTCAGTTCATTTACAATAACATTCATCATTTTCTTGTTGTTAAAAAGAATAATAATTCAAATATCTTTTAGCAACAAAATAATTTGTCGCTGAAAGCTTAAAAATTTGCAAGTAAAAGTTTTTATATAAATTCAAAACACAAATAGTTCTTGTAAGTCATATAACCTATCCAATTATATTATCAGCACATTCAAGAACTATGTATATGCTTATACAAATAAAGTAAACCAAAATTTTGATTTGTTGAATTAAAAGTATGTTACATTGTCCAATGCAAAAATATCTATAATCAAAAAATAAATTAAATTAAACAAAAATTTAAAATATTTTTACATATAAAGTTGAGTATAAAAAAATAAAATTGCACACTTCCTTGTATCAATGTTTTATATATATATATATATATATTGGGCAGGAGGTGAACATGAGCTGTAATTTTGCCACGACTATGGCCAGGGCTGAGGCTTTGGAGGCTGTGTGTGCCCCACGCTAGAATTTTTTGAAACTACTATCCCAACTATGAACTAAAATCGTGTTACCTTTATCTATTATTATTATTATTATTATTATTATTATATCTCGGGTTTGTATACTCTTATTTGTCTTACTTGCTGTCCCTGAGTGATAATGATAAATACTCTTTGTATTTGATGACTTTCAAGTTTGTGTATAAGATTATACTGACTGGATAACATTAATAGCATGCAGCAACTTGAAAAATTATGAAGACCCGGCAAATAAAAATATTATGAAGACCCGGCAAATAAAAATATCTATGATCAAAAAATAAATTAAATTAAACAAAAATTTAAAATATTTTTACATATAAAGTTGAGTATAAAAAAATAAAATTGTACACTTCCTTGTATCAATATTTTTTATATATATTGTGCTCAAGCCAATGTATGACACTTTTCCAAATTTTGACACTCATTGTTTTCTGTCGACGCTAGATTTTGTCTGAAGGTGACGATGAAAAGGGATTGGCGGTCCCCAAATGAGAAAGAAATAGTTTTGATGAAAAGGAGGTAAAACATTTAAAATGAAGTTGGCACCTTATTTATTTATTTATTTTTATATAGAGAAAAAATAAAGAAAAACCCTGTAAGAGGTCAGAAAA
The DNA here is from genome assembly GCF_029873635.1 of Malania oleifera. NCBI lineage: Eukaryota > Viridiplantae > Streptophyta > Magnoliopsida > Santalales > Ximeniaceae > Malania > Malania oleifera. Next base: position 79,431,620 of record NC_080424.1, read on the forward strand.
AAAACCATATTTTGAGTTCAGGACTATACTTGTGCGGAGGGAAGGTAATCAACCTATCGTCTTAGTAATGATTAGTCTCTCTGCACCCCTAATGACTGGCATTTGTAGAATGGTTACTACAATTATGTATATGTTTCCTTCAAAAAAGACACCAAAATTAAGAGATAAAAGACCATTTGTGGTCATCCAGTGATAGAATCATTGTCTGAACACTTTGACATAACCTCAAGGAGCTTAGAGCATTGCTCGATCTAAATGGGGTTGGCCTCAGAACCCTAATTTTTGATGAAAATATTATGGTGATGGTGATTAATGACAAGAATATGTTGGTTTGAAAAATGTCGAGCTTCTATTACAGGCATGAGAAACTAAAATTTAAGAAAATGGGACTGGGCTTGTATTATCGTTATTTGAAAAGAGTGAGTTTGAAAATGAGAAAGAGTTTAGCTGAAATGTGGTGGTATGCATGAGTTTTGAAAATCTAGGGGTTCATGATCGATCTTATAGAAAATCGAAAAAACAAAGGAACACACAATTTTTTTCTTGGAACTTTTTGAAAATATATTTGAGAAAAAGGAATTTTGTGACACCCCGATTTTTCTTACAATTTTTTTTTATAAGTAATCAATAAATATTCAAACATCGGCCACGTCAAAACTCTGATATCATTTAAAAATAACTCTACCCGACTCGAAGTGGGATACCAGGTAATCAATCATTCTTATATAACAACCCTATCAGTGGACATCAATATATTCAAATCATCCTGAATACAAATAACCAGAGTACTATACTTCTATATATATATATATAACACATTCCCAAAATCAATCAAAACTCTAGGGGAATCCTCCATTCGTAGCTCAAAACACTCACCCTTTCTAATCAGAGTATCAGCTCCCATTTATCTCGGAACTCTATCTCCAGGCCTGTTACGGATCCCTGAAATATTTAGATAATTGGGTGACACATCTCAGTAAGATGAAATAAATTATTTACAGTGTAGCAGTATGAGTTTCATTATATCATAATATGCATGTTGGCCTTACAAGGTTTAAAATTTTGTAATCTTGTTTTGATGCAAACAAACAAGTGGAATTTAACATATTTGTGTGAGTAATGTTATTTCAGGGCTCACATAAGAGAAAGTAAGGTCAAAGTGCTCACAAGGATCAAGTATGGATCAAGTGAAATTCAAGAATAGATCAAGTGTGGGTCATCAAGGAACATAAACTAACCTATAATCCAAAGAGAAACTAAGGCATTTGCAGATAAAGCTAGCTCAAGCAAATATCCAAAGAATTTCAAGAGCAAAGAATGAGAATGATCTCAAGCATGACATATAAAGTCTTAGGAAACATATTGTAAGTATTTCAAAGCTAAATATCATTTGAAATATGTTTTGAAGCTTTTCCAAGAGATTATGAGGACCTAAAGACCTATTTAGGATTATTAAAACAAGTCTTGTGAAAATCAGAATAAGAGAGCAAATCATTTTTAATGGAAAATAATTTTAAAACAGCTTTTTGTCTGTTCAGATGACTAAACTTTTAGTCCAGATGTCTGAAGAATTACTTAAGATGTCCGAAGAATAAGTGCAGAAATCTGAAGATTTTCTGGGACAAAACTGAAACAGGCAGTAGCTGTTCAGACGTCTGAACTCGACACTTCAGACATCTGAACTCGACACCTCAGACGTCTGAACCCACTCTTCAGTCATCTGACCCTGTGTCCAATTCATTTTTTAAGGGGTTTTAGGAACTTCAGATGACTGAACTCAACTCTTCAGTCACCTGAACACTATTCAACGGGAAAATTTTTTTAAAGCTAATATTTTAAATAATAACCGTTTTGAGCTCCCAATTTTCTAACAACTTGGGAAACTCTCAAAGGAAACTTTTCTAACAAGGAAACTTGTTTGAAAGTCTATAAATACATGGTTTTTGTAAATCAAAATCACACCAAGCATTGAAAATCTCTCATAAGCTCTCTTACTCTCAAAGCCTCAGCTTAATCATCTCTTGCAAACTGAAAGTGTTGTGATTCTGAGATTCTAACTCATCAATTCCTAAAGTTAGATTACTGATTTCTCATCTGGAGAAAAGGAATTTGGTGAAATCCTTGTTAAGCTTCAAAAGTGTATTTCTTTCTTGATATTTATCTTTTGAAGTACATAGTTTCAATTTGTACTAACCTGCTCTTTGTGTGAGCATCTCTTGTACACCAGCTTCTTGTTATTTCTTTTGTAGATTTTGAACGATTCCAGACTATTGGATCGTTGACCAAATGAGGGTATATTGTTTGGAGAAGGCGGGCTGTAGCCTATGTAAGGAGTGACTGAACAAGGGGACATTGTTTGGAGAAGGCCGGCTCTAGCCTTAACCAAGGAGTGTTGTAAAGGTTTGTTCTGCCCGTTAAAGGAATAGGTTTAGTGAATCCTTTGGTGGTTTACCAAAGGCGAGGACGTAAGTTGGATATAAGCCGAACCTCGTAAAATCCCCTTCTCACTCTCTCTTTCCCTATTCTTTATTTTCAGTTCATATACAACTACATGGATGTTTTAAATATCTAAATTATACATACTAAGTATATTTGGAAATCAAGTAAACTTAAAGTCCAATTTTGATTTGGGTTGCGGAAACTGAAAGAGAGTACGTTGGTTACACCATATCTTGCGGAAACCATACGAGAGTACATTACTTGGTTAACATCCCAAAGATAAATTTATCAAGATTTTATTTGAGTTCTAAATATTTGGAAATAGTGGTTGGATTCATCTATACAGGGTTTTACATCAGTAAGCATAAATTTTCATTCATTAGAGGGTTTGGTTCAAATTTCGCTAATATCAGCAAACAATCATTTTGAGTTTTTATATTACGTAAGTGTTGTGTATTGGCTTGATTTTTTACTTTCTAATTATAATTGAATGGTTTGATTAAATGATTGGATGTTTGTATAGTTAAGAATTAAATAAAGAAACTAAGTTCTTGAGTGCTTAACAAATTAAACAAATTAGTTTGAGAATTCTACAAAGAAATTAAAAGAAATTTTTAAAAAGACAATTCACCCCCTCCTCTTGGGAAGCTATTCCTAATTTCAATTGATATCAGAGCAGGGATATAACAAATCCTAACAAGTAGTTGTAAAAAGATCTTAATGGCTAACTTAGGCATAGCTCCCTTTGGAGAGGGACAATCTTCAACTAGGCCTGCTATCTTTTGTGATTTGAACTACACTTTTTGGAAAAAGAGAATGCAAATCTATCTCCAAACGATGAATTGGAAAGTATATGTAGACACCCTATTTTTGCCCTAGCCAAATAAAACACGGGGTCCCCTCTTATTTTCTTATTTTCATTATTATTATTATTATTATTTTATTATTATTATTTTCCTATATTATTAGTACTTTACTAGCACTTTTATTATCTTTATTTTTATTTTACTTTTCTATAATTATTTTTATTTTTCATTTATTTTATTGTTTGTGATATATTATTATTATTATTATTATTATTATTATTTTATTCAAAATTGATACTTTATTATTATTATTATTATTATTATTATTATTATTATTATTATTATTATTATTATTATTTGTTTATTATTATTTATTATTATTATTATTATTATTATTTATTTTCCTACATTATTATAAGTAATTTATTATTATCACTATTATTTATTTATTATTATCATTATTATTATTTTATCTTTATTATTTTTATTTTTACTATAATTATTTATTACTATTTACTATTTAGTAGTATTATTATTATTATTACCTTATTGACATTTATATTATTATGATTATTATTATTATTATTATTATTTCCATTTTCATTATTACCATAAGAAAAATAAAATCCAAAAAGGAAATATTTTTAGGGTTTTCAAAAAAAAAAATTTTTATAAGAGGGGATGCACAATATAGCCAAGGGAGGAGGCAGCGCACACACAGAGCATCGCAGCCGAGCAAAAAAAAAAAAAAAAAAAAACCTTCTTCTTCTTCTTCTCTTCCTCTTATTCTTCTTCTTGGTCCCGAGCCCTGACAAACAGCCTCCATCGTTTTGTTTTGCCCTCTCTCATTCTCTCATTCTCTCTTGAAGTCCTTAGCTCCGCTCTCTCCGGCGTCACCCCCCAGCTCCGCCGTCAGCCCACCATCTCCGGTCATCTTCATCCTCTTCCAAAAACCAGTCACGCCCAACTCTGCAAGTCCCCCATCTTCATCACCTGTTCCACTCTCCTGCTGCTCCACCACCGCCTGAACCTGCTCTTCACGCCGCCGACACCAGTTGGGGCCACAGCAACTCCACGCCCTCCGAGGATCTGCTTTCGGGCCGCCAGAACCTCCACGCATGGCCACCAGCTGTCCCTGCAATCCCCTCTGAACGCAGCGCCAACAACTCCGCAACACTGCACCACCGGAGTTCCCCTGCTTCTCAGCCACAAGCTCTTGCTCCCGGTGAGTCCCTCTGTAAGTAACCACTGCCAGCCCCAGTGTACACACTGCACACACACCGCACACACACAGAGCACACACACTGTCACACACATGAATTTTGTTTTATTTTTATTTACTTGTTTATTTATTTATTTTACATCTTTATATTTGAGACACTAACAATGTGCTTACTTTTGCAGGCACATATATATGTCTATACATATATACATATACATGTAAAGTTTAACTTTTTTTTTTATATGCATTTAATTGGGTTTATATATATACACGTATATTGGTTTTATTTTAAGTCTTAAAGCTCAAGTTTTTATTTTTATTTTTATTTTTTTCTCTTTTCCCTTATTTACATGTGGGTATGTATTAAAATAACATCTATTGTGGTATTTCGTGTGTGTGTATTAATATAATACTTGTTGTAGCTTTTAGTTAAATATTTGCATATAGGCTATGTGTATATAGGTATATTAATACATTATTTGCTGTAATATTTTGTTAATGTTTATATCTAGGCTATGTATGTGTGTATGTTGATATAATATTTGTTTTAGTATTTAGTTAATATTATTATTATTATTATTATTATTATTATTATTATTATTATTTTTGCTAGTTTTGGTTTGTCCTAATATCTAATGTCTTGATTTTTGTTTTTTTTTTCTTTGCGTATGCAGGTACATAGGTTTTTATAATTTTTATAGTCAATTTAATTTTTGATACGCAGGGTAAGTTTTGATTGTATTATTCATATAAGTTAATTTTCTTGAGTGCGGAATTTTTATAGTTGGAACTTGTCTAGATATTTAAAGTTTTGTTGGATTGTTAATATTATTGTTGCATGTTTAATACGTAGCTAGAATAGTTATTGTAATTATTTATATAATCCATATGTTTAGGGCTATTTAGGGTTTTCATTGTTGATGTATGTTCAATTTTAATTACTTAGGGTTTTCTTTATGTGTTATCTATACTCATATTAACATTTTCTGATATTTAGTATTCGTATTCTAACATTTTATCATGTTTACATATAAAGGTATCACTCATTATGGTAAGTTTAGTGTTTTGGTATATTTTTTTGCTTAGTATGATATTGTATATAATATTATGATATAATTATTATTTAGCTTCACTTATTAAGGCATTTTTTTTTATAGATGGTATTACCTTGTATAGTATCTTGAGTGTTTTAATATATTCATACATATGGTATTTTATTGCCTATTTTAAAAGTTGTAATATTTTAACAGATATGCTTATTATCATTACTATTTTTATATGCATTGTGATAATTTAATATTTTAATTTATTATCTTATTAATATATAGTAAAACCTCCCATACTAGTATTTTCTTATAAAAATTTTATATACAATTTCAAAATTTGGGAGCGTATTTCTTAGATATTTTATTGATTTTTAATCCCTATGATTTTAATGCGGGGGGTATGAGCCTTCGGGCTTCATGTACCTTAAAGCTCTGAGGGAATATATGTATATATTTATTTATTTATTTATTTATTTATTTTTCATAGGTATTTATAAATTCACAAAAAGGAGTAATTTAAAGACTTATTAGATTAACTTAGGGATAATTTCAAATTAATTAGGTACCGTTCGTAAGAACAGACGTGTAGGGGGTGCTCGTACCTTCCCCTCGCATAACCGAACTCCCGAGCCTAACTCTGGTAATGTAGACCGATTCTACCCCTAACGGGGTAGTAATCACGTGTTCTAACCACACTAAAAGGTTAGTGGCGACTCCGACCTTTTCCATGGTTTTTCCATAAAAATATTAAAAATTGATTTTTAGTTCGCCGCCCGGGGCACACGCGCTCCCGGGACGCCGTGACAGTATAGGAAGTTGTTATAGATGGAGATCAAATTCCCACTAAGATAGATGGGAAAAAAATCCCAAAAGAGAAGAAAGATATGATTGATCAAGTTTATAAAATGCTCCGAACAAATTCAAGTGCTATAAATGTTTTATATTGTGCCTTGGATGCTAATGAATTTAATCGAGTAATGGCTTGTAAATTAGCTAAAGAAATATGGAATAAGCTAGAAGTTACTTATGAAAGAACAACGGATGTTAGGGATAATAGGGTTGATATGCTCACAAGCGAGTATGCAGCCTTTAAGATGAACCCAGATGAATCAATTACAAATATGTGTACTAGGTTCACTCACATAATCAATTCCCTAAATGCACTAGGAAAAACCTACACTACTTATGAAATAATAAGAAAAATTCTTAGAGGACTACCAACCATATGGGAACCAAAAGCCACTGCCATAACCGATGGAAGAAATTTAAAAAACACTTCCTTAGATGAACTTATAGGTTCTCTCCTTACATATGAAATGGCAATGAATGAAAAGAAAGGAAAAACCAAAGCCCAAGAATCAATAGCCTTTAAAGCCTTAAAAGAAAACTCAAGTAGTGAAATGGATGAAGATGAAGAAGCCTTCATATCTAAAAAGCTTGCACGGATACTAAGAAGAAGAAACAAATTGAAGAGAAGAAATCAAGACTCCAAATCAGAAGAAAAAGATATTAGCAAAAAGAAGTCAAAGAATAAAACTCCTAAATGCTACAATTGCAATAAAGATGGACATTTAAAACCAGAATGTCCACTATTAAAGAAATAGTTAAAAAAAAAAAAAAAAAGAAGGCCATGAAAGCCGCTACTTGGGATAGTACAAGTAGTTCGGAGAATGAAATAAGTGACCAAGAGGTTGCTTACACGTGCTTTATAGCATGGGATAACGAAGAAAGCTCCTCAACTAAATCTTCAAATAATTCTTGTAATAATGAATCAAGTGATAAGGGTATGCCATCTTATGATGAACTTCAAAATGATCTATTCAAAGTACATAAGATGCTGATGAAAGAAAATAAACACCATATGCTATCAATGCAAGAAAAAGGGGTATATAAAGTTTTAATGTCCATTTAAGAGGCAAGGTGTTAAAACCAAACAAGTATAGAAAATAAAAGAAACCTCCCTTGAAAAATCATCTGGACCCAAGAAAATATGGGTACCACGAATGAAATAATGACTTCACACATATATAAAATAAAAAATGACATTGTTGGCCAAAATCATAGGATGACTTTTTACAAGGCTTAACTTAAGAAAATATAAAGAAAATATCAAATCTGAGCGTATTATATAAGCACCTTGATGTTACATGCTACATACTTACTTACCTACATGTGATGTGTTGATATGCTACATGTGTATTAATTAACTTGACTTGATTAATATTGAAAAGTATGGCTCACTATGTTGAAAATTGAGAATGAAATTATTAATCTTAAGCATAAATTTTTTATATAAGGATAATTCTTGAACATGCATGATTTTTAATGAATCACATAGATAAACATACTGGTCTTTATCTACGAGTTATGAAAGATATAGCAGCTATATTGGTATCAATGAACTATACATTATGTGATATTAAGCTTTGGTATCTATAAAGTATTTTTGGTATGACATGTCAAAAATTTCAATAGATATCAAATCTAAAAGCTCATTTGGTATCACAAAGTCAAATTATTTATGAGCATGATTATGTCTATGAGCATGATGTAACATTGATGATCTTAGCATGATATTGATATTTGATACATGATATGATTCAATATTTTACATGGGATGATAAAATAAAAATTAATAACAAAACTGAATGTATTGAATTCAGGGGGAGTGTCATAAATCATCAATCAATTGATATCATGAATTAGATTTTAAATTTTAAATTGGTAAAATAAAAAACCATCAAATTAATTTCAGTTGGCATCTTAAATAAATGCTATGTGCTACACACTACCCATGCTATATTAAAGAACAATAACTTGAGTGTGTACATATGTTTGGAATACATGGTTAGTAATATGCTTAAAATGATTTGTATTTGAATTTAAATCATTTTTTTTCTTTTTGATTAATGTCAAAAGGGGGAGAAGTTGTGAAGCAAAAATTGAGCATAATTGAGCATGAACATTATATCTATTCAAAAGAAATATTTAAGTATTTAATATTGATTGAAAAACCTTGTAAAACCAAAAGAAAGTAATGAGCATGATTGATGAAATTAATATTGATTTTATTAAGATGAAGCTTGTTGAAAGGGGGAGCCTTTTTAAGGCTTACTCATATTTTTGCTCTTTGTTTGCCATCATCAAAAAGGGGGAGATTGTTGGCCTTATAAGGCTTAAAATCTTGTTATCTTGTTTTGATGCTAACAAACAAGTGGAATTTAACATATTTGTGTGAGTAATGTTATTTTAGGGCTCACAAGGATAAAGTATGGATCAAGTGAAGTTCATGAATGGATCAAGTGTGGGTCATCAAGGAAGACAAACTAACCTATGATCCAAAGAGAAACTAAGGCCTTTGCAGATAAAGCTAGCTCAAGCAAATATCCAAAGAATTTCAAGAGCAAAGAATGAAAATGATCTCAAGCATGGCATATAAAGTCTTAGGAAACATATTGTAAGTATTTCAAAGCTAAATATCGTTTGAAATATGTTTTGAAGCTTTACCAAGAGATTATGAGGACCTAAAGACCTATTTAAGATTAGTGAAACAAGTCTTGTAAAAATCAGAATAAGAGAGCAAATCATTTGTAATGGAAAATAATTTTAAAATAGCTTTTTTTCTGTTCAGATGATTGAACTTTTAGTTCAGATGATTGAAGTGGTAACTTAAGATGGCTGAACTTCATGTTCATATGTCTGAAGAATTAGTGCAAACATTTGAAAATTTTCTGGGACAAAACTGAAACAGGCAGTAGCTGTTCAGACGTCTGAACTCGACACTTCTGACATCTAAACCCGACACCTCAAATGTCTGAACTCACTCTTCAGTCATCTGACCCTGTGTCCAGTTCATTTTTTAAGGGGTTTCAGGAACTTTAGATGACTGAACTGGACTCTTCTGTCATCTGAACACTGTTCAACGGGTAAATTTTTTAAAAGCTAATATTTTAAATAATAGTAGTTTTGAGCTCCAAATTTTCTAACAACTTGGAAAACTCTTTATGGAAACTTTTGTAACAAGGAAACTTGTTTGAAAGTCTATAAATACATGGTTTTTGTAAATCAAAATCACACCAAGCATTGAAAATCTCTCATAAGCTCTCTTGCTCTCCAAGCCTTATTTTGATTATCTTTTGCAAACTGAAAGTGTTGTGATTCTGAGATTCTAGCTTATCAAATCCTAAAGTTAGATTACTGATTTCTCACCTTGAGAAAAGGAATTTGGTGAAATCCTTGTGAAGCTTCAAAAGTGTATTTCTTTCTTGATATTTATCTTTTGAAGTACATAGTTTCAATTTGTACTAACTTGCTCTTTGTGTGAGCATCTCTTGTACACCAGCTTCTTATTATTTCTCTTGTAGATTTTGGACGATTCCAAACTATTGGATCGTTGACCAAATGAGGGTATATTGTTTGGAGAAGGCGGGCTCTAGCCTATGTAAGGAGTGACCGAACAAGGGGACATTTTTTGGAGAAGGCCGGCTCTAGCCTTAACCAAGGAGTGTTGTAAAGGTTTGTTTCGCGTGTTAAAGGAACAGGTTTAGTGAATCCTTTGGTGGTTTACCAAAGGCGAGGACTTAGGCTAAATATAAGCCGAACCTCGTAAAAATCCCCGTCTCACTCTCTCTTTCCCTATTCTTTATTTTCAGTTCATATACAACTGCGTGGATGTTTTAAATATCTAAATTATACATAGTACATATATTTGGAAATCAAGTAAACTTAAAGTCCAATTTTGATTTGTGTTGCGGAAACCGAAAGGGAGTACGTTGGTTATACCATATCTTGCGGAAACCATATAAAAGTACGTTACTTGGTTGACATCCCAAGGATAAATTTATCAAGAGTTGTTAGAATAGGTGTATTCCCAAGAGGGGGGGGGGGTGAATTGGAAATTTAAAATTTTCTCATAGGTTAATCTATCCAATAACAATATATATACAACCTAGGGTCTGTCTATGCAATTTCCAAATGCATAGATAAATATGATGTGGAAATTAAATCAAAAACATCATTCACACCATAACATACATATGCGGTAAATATAAAGTACAGAAATATAAACAAGGCACACGATATGTTATCGGGGTTCGGCCAATTGTGCCTACGTCCCCGCTTCAAGCTCGCAAGCCCGAGGATTCCACTAATAGCTCACTTAAGGGTGGAGCAACACCGATTACAACCAGGTCAAATTAACATAGGGCCGACCTCAACCTTAACCAGGTCAATTAGTGGGGCTGACCTCAACCTACACGCCTTAACAAGACGACGCACCTCGCTTTCCTAACCGGGTGTAAGCTAATCCGGGACTATTCCAGGGCTAGTCTCCCTCTTTAGGCCCATGCCTGGAAATACAAAAAATGTGTATATAAACAGATGGTATAGTGATTGTACTTTCGTGTAAAGAAGATATGTACCCAAATGCGCGCAATAATATACACCACAACATGATTCAATATGTAAGCTCAATGTGGTCTAAATAGTTCAACTCTCAAAGGTATTTTCTATCTGTGTAATGCGTACGTGAGAGTGACAAACAAGCAATCTTTGTATCACAAGATATTTCGCAAATAAGTTCACACAAAGAAGTCAAGTGTCAAGTATTTCAATCAGCAAGATATCTCAAGCATGTAAGTATCAAAAGATGTATATGCTTGGTTTGCAAAAGATGTGTAATCTTTGTATTGAACAAATAATGTATGAGTGAGTGAATATTGCAACAAAGATCACTATCACAAATACAAATATCTTTTCACAAATATATCAATATAAATCACACAAGATATTTGAGTATGTTTTGAAAATGATTTTGCAACCCAAAGACAAATACAAGTTTCCTAAGATTTTGCAACACAAATGCAATACTCAGAAGCATAAGCAAGTCTTCTTAGGATAGACTTATTAGCGAAAGCCCCCTACGAATACTTAGGTTTAGCTCTCGTAAAAATCGAATCAATCAATCAAGAATGGGAGAGCAAACCTATTTAGACTAACACTCAAACAACTTACAGAGGGTTTAATCAGTATGAGAAGGTAAGTATGAGTGTAGGAGGCTCAAGAATGAGTAGTATAGGCTTTTGGATTTTTAGAGAATTTTTCCTTAGTCAAAGTAGCTAATTTGTTCTAATTTTCTTAAATGATCTCATATATATAGGCATGGGAGAAAATATGATCGTTAGGGACCTATTGAGTATTATTAGGGAACTTTAATGATGTTTAAAGCATTTTAACTCTATTTAAAAAATATTTAACTGTATTAAAAATCAGGGCAACCCAAGAGTTCCGGTCGACCAGAACAAGTTCGGTCAACCAAGTCTCATATGGTTCGGTCAACCAGGGGACTTTTGAATTGCAGGCTCGGTCGACTAGAAGAGGGTGATTTCTCAATTTTCTGAGGTTTGGTCGACCAGGCCATTTTGAACTGGCTAGTTCAGTTAACCAAACCGTTGGGATTTCTCCCGAGGACCCTCGGTCGACCAGGTAGTTGGGGAACAAAACTAGCTCGGTCGACCAGATGGTCAAAGTATTGACCCAGCAAGGTTTCGGTCAACCAAGAGTTTTTGAATTACCTAGTTTGGTCGACCAGAGCCTTGGTCAGTTGTTGACCTAGGCCTGGTTCGGTCGACCAGGGCAGAATGAACTATTTGATTCAGTCGACCGAAAGTGCACCAAGTGTGTATTTCGGTCCCGTTTCGAATCATACAAACCCTATTGAAGTGCCTAACAAACATATGTGCAAATATGTGTGTCCTAGGGTCACTTGGGGTCTAATTTGAAGACACCGAAAAAGTCCAGTATCGGTCGATCGAAGAGAAAACCCTAAGGTCTTTCTAAGGCCTTTCTCATTCACAGTTTGTTTGAGCTTACGTATTATCATACATGTGATGTGTGTGAGCTGATTACAAACCAGAGCTCTATTTACTATTACAGACCAATTTTCACAAATAAATTGTGTTACAATAGAGAACGATAATTGGTCTTCAGGCTTTGCTTGCTTTGTGCCCATCTTGATCTTAACATTTCTTAGTTCCTACACAAAAGCTTAAACACCCATTAATTGCAATGAGTATTTGTCATAATCAAAACCGAGCTTGACCTATAAGGTCAACAAGAGTTTATTTGAGTTCTAAATATTTGGAAAGAGTGATTGGATTCATCCATATAGGGCTTTACATCAGCAAGCATAAATTTTCATTCATTACAGGGCTTGGTTCAAATTTGGCTAATATCAGCAAACAATCATTTTGAGTTTTTATATTACATAAGTACTGTGTATTGGTTTGGTTGTTTGCTTTCTAATTATAGGTGATTGGTTTGATGGAGTGATTGGATGTTTGTATGGTTAAGAATTAAATAAAGAAACTAAGTTCTTGAGTGCTTAACAAATTAAACAAATTAGTTTAAGAATTCTACAAAGGAATTAAAAGAAATTTTTAAAAAGCCAATTCACCTCCCCTCTTAGGAAGCTATTCCTAATTTCAATACATATACATTTCAGTGATAAAACCTTATGAGAAAAATATACCAATTCCACATTCATAATCGTATAGATATTAAACACAAGCTTTTATAAGCTTTATTCCATTTCTCAAATTCATTCACATGCAACCTATATTTATCAGCGAAGGTTTCCGATGATAAGGGAGATTACATGCTCATACATGTAGCTCCCCTCTGCTCTGATATCATTTGTAACCCTGTTCAAATAACTCAGGTACGACTAGAGCCGATACTTATCAGAGCACTCACCTTACTCAGTAGGTCTTTAGTCGGAGAGTTTTACTTCGCCCTAATTATTTATATTATTAAACTCACGCTATTTCATTTTTTTCATTTCCATGTTTCCATTTGCATTCTCATTTCCATTTCACATCTAGCTCATGAGTGTTCTTAGTAACCATTACATGCACGTCTGTAACTCATGGCTGCTTTGAGGATATTCTCCACGCCATGCTTCACCCCATGGTCGAGGTTGTGCTTTTGAAAATATTCTCCACGCCATGCTTCACCCTATAGTCAAGGTTGTGCTACTCTGAAAATATTCTCCATGCCATGCTTCCCCCCATTGTCGAGGGTTTGCGACTCAAAAGCTGGATCTAACTGTGGTTGGCCTACTCGGTTACATCAAAATAGGAAATCCATCCATACGTCTATAGTACGATTGACCTGCCATAACCCTGGTGAGGACCTAGGGGGTAAAACTACCCTTCTCAATGGCTCAATCGACTGCTCACACCACACTCATCACGGGATTGTGTGGTTGCACTAACACCTCACTAACAATGGTACCGTTCTCAATATCAACAATCGTCCATCAGGGTTCTCATTTCCACATTTTATCGTTCACATTTTACATTCACAGTTTAGTATTCATATTGTAGCATTCACATTGCAATATTCACATTTTTATATTCTTATTTAGTATTCACATTGCAGTATTCTCATTGCAATTTGCACATTTCCTGTATTCACATTTCTGTATTCTCATTTCAGTTTTCGCAATTCAGTATTCCCATCTCAATATTCACATTTCAATATTAACATTGCAGAATTCACATTACAATATTTTCATTTTCAGCATTCACAATTCATCTCATCATATCAATGATATTTTCATCTCAAAGCTTTTCACTTTATTCAACATTTCTCATTAAAGCCTTTCCATATTTCATCATTTATCAGAAGATACTCTTCAGTACATATTACTTTTCAATGTTTCTCAATAAAGCAATTCTCATATCTTTATAGTTTAGTATATAAACATCACTAGTTTCTCTTATATTCATTACTATACAAAACATTTCCATATATGTTTTTATCGTATTCTTATTAATCTCCATGAACATTACATAAGCCAGTTTCTCTTATATTCATTACGCCAATTGTTAGCTTTACCGTGATCCTAAGAGGGGGAGTGAATTGATACTTTTAAAATTAATCCCCTAGGTCAATAACCTAACAATAGTATATTCAAAATCCTATGGTCAATCTAATGCAGGTAAAGTAAATCAATTATAATATGTACCAGAAATTAAATAACGTAATTTAATTAACTACGCATGCATCAGAAAGTAGCAAAGAGAAGTGACATGCAGAAATGTTATTGAGGTTCAGCAAACTGGCTATGTCCCCACCTTGGCTAACAAGTTCAAGGATTACCACTATAATGCTCACTTAAATGGGTGGAGTGGCATCTAAACAAACTAGGTCAATTAGCACAAGGTTGACATCAACCTTTACAACCAATCCTTACTGGACTGAATTATCGCCCCCTCAGGCCACACCTAGAAACACAATAGTATGTTCACAATAATGAAATTAGTACAGTGATTATGCTTTCATGTAAAGCATATGTGTACCCAATCTAAGCAATCACAGACACTACCAAATGATATGATGAAGTAAGCTCAATGTGGTCTTAGATGTCTACTCTCAAATATTTATACAAGCATTGCAAACAGTGTGCGAAAGTGCAAATATTATGATCTTTGTATCACACAATATATTCAATCACAATGCTCAAACAAAGAGATTAGCAACACTTCAGATATCTCAACGAATAGTTTTTCTCAATGTATAAAGCTCAAAAGATGTATACATTTTGTTTGCAAAAAGGATTTGATCTTTGTGTTCAACAAATAATATTACTCAAGGAATATTGCAACAAAAATTTTTAGCACATAAACAAATATCTCTGAAAGAAATTTTCTCAAAATGAAACACACGAGATATTTGAAAATGATTTGAAAGTATTTTAGCAACCAAACTCAAATAAGAACTTCTTAAGATATTGCAATGATAGTGCAATACTCAGAAGCTCAAGTGAAGTCTTCTTAGGAAAGACTTATTAATAAAGTCCCTTAAGAAAACTTGAGGTCTTGCTCTCAAACAAAATAATATCAAACAAGCACAAACTTGAGAAAGCAAACCTTTAGAACAACAACACTCAATTCAAACTTACAAATGGCTTTTTGGCAATATGGCAAGGTAAGTATGAGTATAGGATACTTGGAAGCGAGAGAGAATGATTTTAGAATTGAGAGAAAAATCACTAATCATGTTTGCTAATCTCATACTAATCATTCCAAATGAAGGGGTATATATAGACTTCCCCTTTATTATGGCCATCTAGGACACATAAGAAATTATTATAAATGTTTTAATATATTTTAAGCAAATTAACCCCGTCTAAATATTTTAACCATAGTAAAAACAATGGGGCAACCTGAGAGCACTAGTCGACCGAAGGAGGTTTAGTTGACCGAGTTGTGCAGAGTTCGGTCGACCGAATAAGAAATGAACTAGAAGTTTGATCGACTGGTCAAAGAGGTTCCGGGGCGTTTTGCCTTTTTAGTACGATTCAGATGACCGGGAGCTTTTTAACTAACTAGTTTGGTCGACTAGACTGTTGAGTTCTCACACATGGGAACTCGATCGACCAAGGCACTGGCATGCAATTTGGGCACAGTCGACCGTAACGTCAATTTGTTGACTCCTAGGGATTTTTGTCGACCGAGTGGAATATACTGAGCCGGGCTTGGTCGATCGGGCAGTGGTCAAAGTGTTGACCTGGTCTCGGTTTGGTCGATCGATAGATATAGTACTAGAGCAGTACGATCAACCGAACATGCAACTTAAGTGCATTTCGGTTCTATTTAATCATGCAACCACCCTATCCTATATATATATATATATATATATATATATGCATGTGTGAGTGTCCTAGGGTCATTCTAGGCCTTTTTTATTTTTGAGCTTACCTATCATACCATGCAGATGATGCATATAATTATCAAGTCTAGACCCATAATAAATGAAGAAATTAAATACAACATAAGTAGGGTCTTCAGGGCCTTCAACTCGTCCTTGTGCCATCATTTTGATTTGCCAAGTGTACACCTGTGCATAACCTCAAACACCCATCAAATACAACAAGTATTTGTCATTATCAAAATCGAGCGTGACCTATAAGGTCAACAAAGATTGTACCTCGTGGTCTTCGTGAGCCATCAAACACATATTTCCAATTTCGTCATCACTATATTCAGATTCTGAACTACCGGTATTGTGAGTATCCCAACCAAACTTTAGTGCCTTCTTCTTCTTCTTGGACGCTTTCCTCAGCTGGGGGCATTCTAGCTTGATATGCCCAACTTCTTTACAGTTATAGCATATAGGAAGATCTTCCTTTCGCTTTGTTCTACTTGTTTCTCCCTTTTATGTTTTTGAGCCCTTGAACTTTTTGGTGTATTTCTTGTTCTTTCTCATGAACTTTCCTAATTTCTTAGTGAGAAGAGTCATGTTATCATCCGATTCTGAATCACTTCCTTCACTGGAGTTGTTAGATGATGCCTGAAGTGCTGTAACTTTCCTTACTTTATCGGGCTCATTTTTCCTCTCATTTATCGCTAGCTTATAAGTGATGAGCGATCCGATCAGCTCATCAACTGACATCTCCTTCAGATTCCTTCCTTCAGCTATTGTAGTAGCCTTAGCTTCCCAAACTGGTGATAGTCCGCTGAGTACTTTCCTGATCAACTCATAAATAGGGTAAGTTTTACCAAGAGCATTTAAAGAATTTGTGATGTGTGTGAATCTAGTGTGCATGGATTGAATAGATTCATCAGCAGTCATTTTAAATGTCTCATATTCACTAGTAAGCATGTCTATCCTACTATCTTTTACTTCCTTAGTACCTTCATATGTAACTTTTAATTTTTCCCAAATCTCTTTAGCAGTGTTATAGGCCATCACCCTATTAAACTCATTTACATCTAGTGCACAGAATAACAAGTTCATTGCAGTAGCATTTATTTGCACATATTTCCAATCTTCTTAAGTATACTCATCTTCAGTTTTGGGTACATTTATCTTATCAACTACTTTCATAGGGACATGGGTTCCTTTTGAAACTATTTTCCATACTTTCCAATCTACATTCAATAGACATATACTCATCCTTCATTTCCAGTAGGTGTAATTTATACTGTAGAAAATTGGTGGTCTAGTGGACGAGTGTCCCTCACTGAATGGGGTTACACCGATGTGTGCCATGTGATCTTTTTACAACAAGAACGGTTAAGTCTAAGTAAATCTAGCTTTGATACCAAATGTGAATTATGGTGTTATCCCAAGAGGGGGTGAATTGGGTATTTTAAAAACTAGATCCTTTAGTTTCTAATTTTGTAAACGATAATTTCAAACTTGCATGCTGCCAATTACTATTTCAATCAATTTTATTAATCAACCCAATGCGCAATTTTAAGTGTCTTTATCAAGCATACAATGTTACCCAATTATTCATAAATACACCAATTGATCAACACATACACAATATGTAAAGACTCAGAAATTTAAAAGGATTAAAATAATTTGAACAAAAAATAAATGAATAAAATAACAGATAAATAAATAAAAGGAATGGCATGGGAAAAAAGGAAAAAAAAATTAATTAAGGAAAAAAATTAAATTAAATTAAGATAAATTAAATAATTAAATAATTAATTATTAAATTAAATTGGTTTAAAAAAAAACTACCTAATTGAAATAAGAGAAATATATATATATATATATATATATATACACACTTATATAGTAAGTTAATATAATATAAAAAAAAAATATATATATATATATAGTGAAAGAAGAAAGTAGAAGAAAGAAGAAGAAGAAGAAGAAGAAGAAGAAGAAAACGTCAGAACAGAATGCCCCCCCCCCCCTCTGAACTTTATTCTTGTAGCGTGCTCCATGTCCGTCTCCGTCTCTTTCTCTCTCAATTTCTCGACGAGTTTGCAATAGATCGGGAAACAAAAGGTGCTGTTGGATTCCTGGTTCCGCTACCGACATTTTTACTGGAGCAGAGGAATGACTTAGGAACTGCTCCTGGGGAAAGGTAATTTTTTCCCATTTTCTTAATTTCACTATTAATATGTGATTAAATCGATGATCAGACACCACCATGGGGTCATAATCGTCGTTGTCGTCATTTTGGCATAGGTAATTTTCTAGTTGGGATTTTCTAGGTCCTACTCCAAAGCGAGAGTGGGATTTGGGAAATTTGGCTATATTTGAGGGTATTATTATTTATTTAGGAATTATGGCCCTAGGAAATATTTAAATAATATTTTATTCAGGAATAATTTATTGGAACTAGAAATGTTATTTCAGGGTCCGGGTGAGTGCCGCAGGTATTTTTCGGAGACCCTATTGGTGTAGTTCAAGAAATCAGGTAAGGGGAAAAATATATATTGTCGCGACGTCCTGGGAGCGCGTGTGCCCTCGTGCGGCGAAATTAAAAAATCAATTTTAATATTTTCATGGAAAAACATGGATGTCGGAGTCGCCACTAACCTTTAGTGCGGTTAGAACACATGATTACTACCCCGTTAGGGGTAGAATCGGTCTACATTACCAGAGTTGGGGTCGGGAGTTCGGTTACGCGAGGGGAAGGTACGAGCACCCCCTACGCGCCCGTTCTTACGAACGGTACCTAATTAATTTTAAATTATCCCTAAGTTAATCTAATAAGTCTTTAAACTACTCCTTTTATGAATTAATAAACACACATGAAAAATGAATAAATAAATAAATATATACATATATTCCCTCAGAGCTTAAGGTACGTGAAGCCCGAAGGCTCATACCCCCGCAATAAAATCATAGGGATTATAAAAATCAATAAAATATCTAAGAAAATACGCTCCCAAATTTTGAAATTTGCATATAACATTTTTATAAGAAAATACTAGT
Source organism: Malania oleifera (assembly GCF_029873635.1). Classification (NCBI taxonomy): domain Eukaryota; kingdom Viridiplantae; phylum Streptophyta; class Magnoliopsida; order Santalales; family Ximeniaceae; genus Malania; species Malania oleifera. The sequence goes on from NC_080424.1 coordinate 79,450,885, forward strand.
ATGGGAGGTTTTACTATATATTAATAAGATAATAAGTTAAAATATTAAATTATCACAACGCATATAAAAATAGTAATAATAATAAGCATATCTATTAAAATATTGCAACTTTCAAAGCAGGCAATAAAATACCACATGTATATATATATATATATATATATATATATATATATATATATTAAAACACTCAAGATGCTATACAAGGTAATACCATCTAAAAAAAAATACCTTAATAAGTGAAGCTAAATAATAATTATACCATAATATTATATACAATATCATACTAGGAAAAATATATACCAAAACACTAAACTTACCATAATGATTGATACCTTTATATGTAAACATGATAAAATATTAGAATACGAATACTAAATATAAAAAAAAAATGTTAATATGAGTATAGATAACACATAAAGAAAACCCTAAGTAATTAAAATTGAGCATACATCAGCAATGAAAATCCTAAATTGCCCTAAACATATGGATTAAGTAAATAATTACAATAACTATTCTAGCTACGTGTTAAACATGCAACAATAATATTAACAATCCAACGAATAAAATTAAACTTTAAATATATAGACAAGTTCCAACTATAAAAATTCCACACTCAAGAAATATTATCTTATATGAATAATACAATCAAAACTTACCATGCGTATCAACAATTAAAATGACTATAAAAATTATAAAAACCTATGTACCTGCAAACGCAAAGAAAAAAAAAAAACAAAAATCAAGACATTAGATTTTAGGACAAACCAAAACTAGCAAAAATCATAAAAATAATAATAATATTAACTAAATACTACCACAAATGTTATATCAACATACACGCATACATAGCCTAGATATAAACATTAACTAAATATTATAGCAAATAATGTAGTAATATACATATATACACATAGCCTATATGCAAACATTTAACTAAAAGCTACAACAGGTATTATGTTAATATACACACACGAAATACCACAATAGATATTATTTTAATACATACCCACATACAAATAAGAGAAAAGAAAAAAAAAATAAAAAATAAAAATAAAAACTTGAGCTTTAAGACCAATATACGTATATATATATATAAACCCAATTAAATGTATATATAAAAAAAAAAAAATTAAACTTTACATGTATATGTATATATATATAGACATATATATGTGCCTGCAGAAGTAAGCAACAATGTTAGTGCCTCAAATATTCCCAAAACAAATAAAGATGTAAAATAAATATATAAACAAGTAAATAAAAATAAAACAGAATTTATGTGTGTGACAGTGTGTGTGCTGTGTGTGTATTTTGTGTGTGCAGTGTGTGCTGTGTGTGTGTGTTTTTGTGTGTGCTGTGTGTGTGTATTTTGTGTGTGCAGTGTGGGCTGTATGTGTGTGTTTTTGTGTGTGCTGTGTGTGTGTATTTTGTGTGTGCAGTGTGTGCTGTGTGTGTGTGTTGCTGTGTGTGCTGTGTGTGTGTGTTGCTGTGTGTGTGCTGTGTGTGTGTGTGCAGTGGGTGTGTGCGTTTCTGTGTGTGTATGCTGTGTGTGTGTGCAGTGTGTGTGTGTGTGCAGTGTGTGCTGTGTGTGTGTGTTTTTGTGTGTGCAGTGTGTGTGTTTTTGTGTGTGCTGTGTGTGTGCAGTGCGGGCTGTGTGTGCTGTGTGTGTGTTTTTGTGTGTGCTGTGTGTGTGTATTTTGTGTGTGTGCAGTGTGTGTGTGTATATACAGCAGAGGGGCAGGGAGCTCCTGGAGAAAAGAGGCCGGTGGAGCTTACAGAGGTGCAGAGAGCCTCTCCGGTCTGCTGGTATGGTTAACAGCACCAGCTGTGTTCGGCTGGAATTGGGTGGAGTTGCCGGAGATCTGCTGGAAGGAGGAGTAGAGGAGGAACAGCTCAGCTGCTGTGGACTGGTGGTGGCTCGAGTGCGCAGAGGTTGTGCAGTAGAGGAGGATTTTGTTGCTGGTGCTGGGGCGGCTGGTGTTGCAGAGGGTAGCCGGCTGTTTGCGTGTAAGAGAGGATGAAGAATAGTTAGGGTTTTTTTTTTTCTTTTGCTCTCCCGTGCCCCCTTTGGCTGTGAGCTGTGCCCTCTTCTTATAAAAAAATTTTGAAAAACAAACCCTAAAAAAAAATTCCTTTTTCAATTTTTGGTATTTTTCTTTTTTTGGAAATAATATATACTACTATTATGGTTGTAAGGAAATAATAATAATAATAATAATAATAATAATAATAATAATAATAATAATAATAATAATAATAATAAGTATAGCAAAATAATAGCAAAATAGTAATAACGAAAATACATAAATAAATAATAATAGTATAAAAAATAATAATGATAGCAAAATAATAATAATAGTAATAACAAATAAATAAATAATAATATAAAAATAATAATAATGATAGTAAAATAATAATAATAAATACTAAAAATGTTAACAAAATAATAATAACAAAAAAAATAAATAAATAAATAATGATAATAATAATAATAATAATAATAATAATAAGGTAATAATAATAATAATAATAAAATAATAGTAATAAATAAATAATAATAATAATAGTAAAAATAATAATATTAAAAATAATGTCAATAATAATGAAAATAATAAATAATGATAATAATAATAATAAACAATATAAATAAAAATAAAAGTAATAATAATAATACTAATGAAAAAAAAAATAATAATAATAATAATAATAAAAAATAAAATAATAGTAATAATAGTAATAAAAAATACTAATAATAATGATAATAAAAATTAAAAATAATAATGAAAAATAAATAAATAATAATAATAATAAAATAGAAGTAAAAATAAGTAATAATAATAATACTAATGAAAAATAATAATAATAGTAATAATAATAATAATGAAAATAAGAGGGGACCCATTTTTCTATTTGGCTAGGGCAAAAATAGGGTGTCTACATATATTAAATCAAAATTTTTATGAATTTAATGAAAAAATAAATTGTGTTATATGTACGTTTATATGTTTCGGTATGAGTAAAATGCCAACTGTTTAAATTATATTTTTTTCGAGTTTAAGGTTGTTTATTAGATATGTATATACGAAAATGAACTGATGAAAGTGGAAAATATTTTTAGGATAATTATGTAAGAAATGAAAGGTATTTTCAATATATAAACATTAAATGTTGGTTAGCTTATTTTACAGGCAGTGTATGAATTTTATTGTTAAATTGTGTGGCATGAGTAAATAGAATGTTGCGTGAAAATATATGTTAAATGTATGAGATGCAAGTTAAGTAAGTAATGCATTGTGAATAAAACATGACATGGACTATGTTGCTTGTGTGTGTTAATGCAACCATGTAAACAGCAGAAAGATGCTGGGTAAAACAGCTGAAAGATGCTGCGTAAATGTACAACAACTGAAAGCCGGGTTAGTAGATTTAACTTATTTCTATGTGGACTAACTATTAGCAGATTCTAGCACATTTCTATGTGGACTAACTGATGATGGCTAAAGAGCAGTTGTAGTACGAAGGAATGAAATGAAAACGTTATGCAATTAAATGACAATGGAATGATAATGCAATGAAATGAAATGTGAAACGTGAATGATACGAATGGGAAAAAGTCACTTAAAGTGAAATGCAATGCAATGTTACGGTATGAATATTAACAGATGTGTATGATTGAATAATGATAGAAAAAATGATGTATTATGATATTAGAAGTATGTATCTACGTAGAACATCTTATGATTGGGCGAGGCGTACCTTTCGCCTGAGAGCTTGCTGAGTAAGGAGAGTGCACTAGTAGCTACAGATGTGGCAGTAGCCGCATAACGTACTAGGGCAGAGGGAACCTACTTGTATGGGCGGGTAGATTTCCCTATCCTTAGGGATTTTGCCGGTAAACTTTTGTATGAACTGTGTGAGTACGAGATCAATTTATCACTTGAGGGCTTATTGAGTAAGGTGAGTGCCCTGGTATGCTTTAGTTGTGACCTTTGGGTTGCCAAATGTATCATAGCAGAGGGGTGCTATTTGTATGGGCGGGTAATCACCCCTATCCTTAGGTAATCTCGTGGGTAAAATATCTTGCATGTGTTTGAATAGGATCAAGGAATATTTCATAAATTATGTTAACAATTTTCAAATGTTAAATAATATGTCATATATAAATTCATGTTTGCCACACACTATTTTAATATATTGTTTCTTCCCTTACTGAGATGTGTCTCACCCGAATATGAATGTATCTTTTTTTTTTCAAGTTTTCCTTGAGATCGAACTTTGAGAGCTCGAGGTTTTTATAGCATTATTGGGAAATAGAAAAAGAAAATGGTATATTTCTATGTTAATTTTAGGATGCAAATATTTATGTTTTACGTCCTTATATTTTAAGTCTGTGGAGAAAAGAAAGTTTGTGAACATACTAAAATTTTTTGGAGATATATGTATATATGGAAATGCAGGTGTTGGATGGATACTTTGGATTATAGATAGAAATTAATAAACTCTGGTATTATGTTATATGGAGATTTTGTTTATATTTTCCACTACGTATGTTATGGATCATGATTTATCAGGGATATGATCAAGTATAATGCACCGGACCCGAGTTTAAGGGTTCGGGGCATTACACAATATGATTATATGAAATTTAATTAGAGATAAGGGTAAGAGAGATGCAAACTTGATTTTACGAGGTTCGGCCTACCCCAGCCTACGTCCTCGCCTTGAGTAACCCACTCAAAGATTCCACTAAATAATACGCTCCTTTAATTAGGATGGAGCTTCCCTTACAATCCACTACTTACAAGAGGTACAATTTCCACCTACTCCGCTGCTTACCAAATGCATAACTTCCTCCTCACGTGGTTCACAACCTAAACCGGGATTACAATATAGAATTAGAATTTTGCACAAACTCAATATTACTTCTCCACAAGCAAGTGAGTACAATAGAAATCCTAACACATAATCATATGATAAATACTTGAAACTCAGCATGTATGTAAAAATGTGACTTTTATAAGTCGAATGATATGCTTCACAAATCTACCCTTCAAGCAATATCTCCCAAAAATTAGTTTTTTTTTTATAAATAAATACTTTAGAGATCTTGTATTTTGATTTCGAATCACTTTATGCAAGAATATCAAATAAGATCCTTAAAAAAATAGATTTGAATATTATGTAGATCTAAGTTCTTGCTATCAAATAACTTGTAAGATTAAATCTTTGAGTAAACAATAAAACTTGATAGTTTTTCAAAGATTTGAACAATATTTCTCAAATACTTTTTGTACAAATAAAGTAGGTCTCTTTAAATAAAAATATACTTTTGAATATTATAGGGTTTCAACACTTTAGAATACTATTCCCAAAATATTTTTTTTCCCCAAATAATGATCTTCACAAAATGTATATATAATAAATCAAGATCAATCTCTCAAATAAAAATATTCAAGAATACATTTGTTAAAAAAAAAGAAAACTTTGAGAATAAACCAACAAGAAGTTTGATCACCCAACCTCAATACCCATGTAGTTTGTGCAATATTCGCAGGAATGCCTTTTGAGAATCAATGTAACTCAAGCTTAGATTTCATGTGAATGCTTTGAAAACACAGGCAAGGGCTTAGCAATGTGTTCAATGCTTTCCAGAGATGTGTATATGTTCAAGGCTCTCAATAATATGCAAAAAGTGAGGCACTGGGGTTCTTAGGTTAGTTTTATAAGTGTTCTCGACCCTAGATTTCATCCTTGTCGTTGGATCAAGTTAAAAACAAGAATTTTCTTCTGTGTCCATGCTGAAACGTGAATCAGCGTCCTGATCTTCGTCGCCGAGTGGGTAAGTTCGTCGATGAGTCTATAACACTTGTTCATCGATGAGGCCATGAGTTTGTTGACGAGATCATTGTCTGAACTTTTTAGGCTCTTGGTATTTGTTCGTCGATGAGACAACACTATTGGTCACCAAGTGGCCTTCATACGTTCATCGACGAGGCCATTGGGTTCGTCAACGAGGCCTCTTAAATTTGCCTCAAAAAATTTATTCAACCTGGACTAATGTAAATGAATTTTTCATGAATGCATGAGTTCTAAGGTATATTTGAGCTTCAAAATATATCATATTACATGTAAATACATTTAATTCTAAATATCCATTCCCATTGACTATCTCAAACTTGAAGCTTGCTTCTCCATTCATTTATTCTTCTAAATCCATGGATTGAGCCAAGTCATGTGTATTTTAGGTTCCTTGTGGCTTCCACCTCAAGATCACCATTTTTGCATTCTAAATCATGATCTTGTTCACAAAATTAATTGCATAGGTCAAATACCAAGTGATTTGTCATTATCAAAATAGGATTGGACTCATAGAGTCAACAGGTCTCATACGCATGAAATGCTTAATCGTGCAGCTCCGCTCCCCTAAACCTCTAGCCATCATTTCCATCACTTGTTGGGTGACACTACGTAATATTGTATCAGGGTCTCTTTCATCCATACTAGAAGGCCCAGCATCATCACCTCCAGTATGTGCACTACTACTCCCTGGATCCATCCTTGCAAATAATATAAAACAACCTTAGAACTTTATCATTTCAACATCACTTAATATAGTCAACAAACAAAACTCATAAAATGTTCCTCTATAATCATCCATCTCCAATATCCTTGATCCCAATTTAAGATTCAGTCCTACTACTTAGAAACAAGAACTGGCGATTGATAACTCGTACCCAGATGAACATGAGTACCATAGTGATTGATAACTCGTACCAGGATAAACTTAAGTACCATAGTGATTGATAACTTGTACCAAGATGAACCCAAGTACCATAGTGATTGATAACTCGCACTAGGATGAACCTAAGTACCATAGTGATTGATAACTTATATCAGGATAAACCTCAGCACCATAATGATTGATAACTCGTACCGGGATGAACATGAGTACCATAGTGATAGATAACTCGTAGCAGGATGAACCTAAGTACCATAGTGATTGATAACTCGTACCAGGATGAACTTGAGTACCATAGTGATTGATAACTCGTACCAGGATAAACCTGAGTACCATAGCAATTTGGAAAATTCTAGAAAAGATCATTGTAATGTTGAAGACATATTTTGGGATTCGAAGACCTGTGTCCCTATCTCAAAGTGGTCATTCTATGTCAGGGTTAGCTGCCTCGGTTTCAAAGCATGTCATTATGTGCTTGGGGTCAATTGTCCTTGTTTTAAAGGATGTCACTTTGTGCTTGGGGTCAATTGCCCTAGCTTCAAATGTGCGATTCTCTACCTGGGTCAATTGCCCAAGTTTCAAAGCATGTCATTCTATGCTTGGGGCCAATTCCCCCAGTTTCAAAAGATGTCATTCTGTGCTTGGGCTCAGTTGCCCCAGTTTCAAATATTCTCAAGACAAGAATGACTCAATAGAGGATGTCAAAATATTATTCAAAAAGCCTATTCAATAAGACAAATATGAATAAATGGTGCTTTATTGCTATATGCATGCATGTTGCCAACTATGATCTAGAATGCAAGGACGTATGCATGTTGAATGATACAATGTGTATGCAATGTATATTTACTTTTTTTATGCAATGCATGAAATGCATGTTGAAGCATGAACTTTCTTCTTCCAATGCGCCGGTAATCGACAATCCCAACCCTAATCTTGGCCACTTTTAAATTCCAATCTAATATGAGGGTCCTTGAATTGGTTCTGTCATTTGCCCTAGCTACATTTACCTTGTCCAAGCTTTCAACTTCTTCTTAGATGTGTAGGCACTGGAACTAGCTATTGTGAAGCTCATCATGGAGTTTGCCCCAGTTATATGCATCTACAACTACTCCTAGCTATGCTTTCTAACTCTGACGTGAAGGCACCGAGAATGGCTACAAAGAAACTCAAATTGGATTTTGCCCCAATTATATGCATCCGCAACTGCTCCTGGCCATGCTTTAAAATTCTAACTCTAATGTGAAGGCATCGAGAATGGCTACTAAGAAACTCAAACCAATTTTTGCCCAAGTGGCATGCATCTGTAACTGCACCTAGCCATAATTTCAAATTCTAACCTTGACATGAAGGTACCGAGATTGGCTACAATGAAGCTCAAATCGGAATTCGCCCTAGTTACATGCATCTGTAACTTCTCCTAGCCTTTTTTGCAAATTTCTGAATTGGCTCTTGAAAAATCGATGAGCTTTACAGGATACTTTACTGATTATCAAATCATCTTTTGGAGCTTTTGAAGGATAAAAGGGGTTTTGAGGGTGAGTGATTATGCATTTGGACATCAATTTGTAAAATCAAAATATCATATGCACGAAATAGATGTTTTGCCATTGTTGACCTAACAAGGTCTTTCAATCAATTTTGGTGATAACAAATAAAGGACTATTTAACTTGGAAAGGTTGAGTTTTTGTGTTTCAGGAAATATGGATCAAGTTTGCTTCAAAGTAAAGATTAAGTATGGTTCAAGTAAAGATCAAGTGTGGTTCAAGTGAACACCAAGTATGAATCAAGTGTGGGTCAACTATTCAATGATTCAAAGAGAAACCAAGACATTTGCAGCTTAAGCAAAGAACATCAAAAGCAAAGATTGAGGAAGATGTCAAGCTTGGCATACAAAGTTCTAGGAAATATATTGTAAGTATTTTCAAAGTTAAATATCGTTTGAAATATGTTTTGAAGCTTTTCCAAGACATTATGAGGATCTAAAGACCTATTTAAGAATATTGAAACAAGCTTTGTAAAAATATGAATAAAAGAGCAAATCAGTGTTAAAGAAGAATATTTTCTAAAGCAGGTTGTTGGCAGATCAGATGACTGAACTTTTCAGTTTAGATGACTTAAGTAGCAACTTCAGATGACTGAACTTCATGTTCAGACATCTAAAGAATTACTTCAAACTTCTGAAGAATAAGTACAAATGTCTGAAGATTTTATGGATCAAAACAGAAACAGGCAGTAGCAGTTCAGACGTCTTAACTCGACACTTCAGATATCTGAACCTCGCACCTCAAACATCTGAACCCTCTCTTCAGACATCTGACCCTATGTCCAGTTCAATTTTTAAAGGGTTTTAGGAACTTCTGACGTCTGAACTCGAATCTTCAAACATCTGAACACTGTTCAATGGGAAAATTTTTTAAAAATCTAATTTTTCAAAATTATAGCCGTTTGAGCCCCAAATTTTCTAACAACATGGGAAACTCTCTAAGGAAACTCTTGCAACAAGGAAACTTACTTGGAAGCTTATAAATACATGGTTCTTGTAAATCAAAAATACACCAAGCATTGAAAATCTCTCAAGCTCTCTTGCTCTCAAAGTCTCACCTTGATCAATCTCTTGCAAGATGAATGTATTGTGATTATGATATTCTTACTCATCAATTCTTGAAGAAAGATTACTGATTTCTCATCTAGAGAAAAGGAATTTGGTGAAATTCTTATTAAGCTTCAAAAGTGTATTTCTTTCTTGATATTTATCTTTTAAAGTACATAGTTTAAATTTGTACTAATCTGCTCTTTGTGTGAGCATCTTTTGTACACCAGCTTTTTGATATCTCTCTTGTAGATTTTGGATGATTCAAGGTTGTTGGATCGTTGACCAAACAAGGGTATATTGTTTGGAGAAGATGGGCTTTAGCCTTGGCCATGGAGTGATTGTAAATAGGCATTGTTTCGCCCAGTAACGAAACTGCTATAGTGAAACCCTTCGGTGTTTTGCCAAGGGCGAAGACGTAGGCTATGTTGAAGCCGAACCTCGTAAAAACCTTGTGTCTTTCTCTCTTCTTTACTTTCTATTTTCTGTACTAGCTGTTATTGTGTGATTTAAAGTGCATGTTGTAGGTGTTAAAGTTAGACATAAACAAAGACTCTTGATATTTAGAAAGTACGTTTTGATTGACCGTTTGCGGAAACCCAAAAGGGAGTAAGTTGGTTAATCTGCGGAAATCTTGATCAAGAGAAGTGCATACGAAGAGGTTACTCAAAGAAGATGGTAAACATTCACAGGGAAATTGACAAAAGTACTAATATTCTTGGTTGAGTGGTAGAATTGATTGGATTGTGAATTTAAATTTCAGTATTTTCAAGTGTGATTATCAGTTGTTAATTGTGTTTTTCTTGGTGTCAAAAGCTCAAAAATTATTAAAATAAAAAAGAATCCAATTCACCCCCCCTCTTGGGAAGCTATTCCTCATTTCAATTGGTATCAGAGCGTAGTTATAGAAATTCCTAACGAGAAACTATAAAAAGATATAATGGCAAACATTGGAGTAGCACCCTTCCGTGAAGGCCAATCCTCAACCCATCCACCAATCTTTTGTGGACACAATTATACCTTTTGGAAAAAGAGAATGGAAATATATCTCCAACACATGGATTGGAAAGCATGGGAAGTTGTTATGGATGGAAATCTTATCCCCACTAAAATAGTTGATGGAAAATATATTCCAAAAGAAAAAAAAAGATATGACCGACTTAGATTCTAAAATGTTTCAAATAAATGCAAGCGCTATAAATGTGTTATACTGTGCATTAGATGCTAATGAATTTAACCAAGTCATGGCTTGCAAAGCAGCTAAGGAGATTTGGGACAAATTAGAAGTAACTTATGAAGGAACCGTTGATGTTAGAGATAATAGGATAGATATGTTAACAAGCAAATATGAAGCATTCAAGATGAATCCTGATGAAATAATATCAAGCATGTACACCAGATTTACCCATATAATAAACTCCTTAAGTGCCTTAGGAAAAACCTATACTACCTATGAAATGATCAGAAAAATTTTAAGAGGTCTTCCCTCTATTTGGGAACCAAAGGCTACAACTATCACAGAAGGTAGAAATCTTAAGACTACCTCTTTGGATGAACTAATAGGCTCACTTCTCACCTATGAAATGGCCTTGAAAGAAAGAAATCCTGAACCAAAGCATAAAAAATCCATAGCACTAAAAGCATCTAGCCACATCACTAGTGAAGAAGAAAGTGAAACAAGGACTTAGACCAAGATGAATTAGCATTCATTATTAAGAGACTAGGAAAATTCTATAGAAGAAATAAAAGGTTTCCTAGAAAGTTTAATAAAAATAAAACTTAAAAAGGAGAGATAAGTAGGAAAGAAAATAAAGGTAAGGACGAACCACTAATTTGTTATCATTGCAAAAAACCAGGGCATTCAAACCGGACTGCCCATTGTTTAAGAAAGACAAGAAGAAAAAGAAGGAAGCTATGAAGGCTACTTGGGATGACTCAAGCTCCAGTGAAAGTGAAATCGAAACAAGTGAACAAGATATGGAAAATATATGCTTCATGGCAAATGACGAAGAGGTAAATTCTTACTACTCTTCAACCGAATCACAAAATGAGTCTTGTGATGAGTCGTGTGATAGCTTGCCTTCTTATAAGGAATTACAAGCTGAGTTATTCTCACTATATAAAAGATTCATAAAAATTTCCAAAAGAAATATAACTTGGAAGGATCAAAATCAAGAACTAGTGAAGCAACTTGAATCATTCAAAGCTATTGAAGAAGAAAGAAATACTTGTATTAAGAAGTTGGGAGAAGAAATAAATACAGAAAAACAAGAGTTAGAGAAAACTCATAAAGATAACTTGAATAAGAAGGATCTGGAAATAAATGAACTCAAAAAGGTAGTTGAGGATAAAGAAAAGATCATTTATAATTTTACCAAAGGTAAAGAAAATTTTGAAAAGATGATTGGACAGCAAAGGCTTCATGGGAACAAAGAAGGAATAGGCTACAACGGTAAAGCAAATAAAAGGAACAAGAAGCTATACATGGGATACTTTGTTAAGGAAGCTAAGTATTATGCTAGCACTTCATCAAATAACAAATATGAACACAACACTTGCTATATGTGCAAGATTAAAGGTTATGTAATGTTTAATTGCCCATTAAAAAGAAAATATGTTAAAGTTCAAGGAGAACGGAAAGCAAATAGTGGAACTAACAACAAAACAAAGAAAGTCAAAAGAATTTGGGTTCCAAAAACTAACACATAGTATCCCTCATTGTAGGTTTGCCTTAGGACAACAACGACAATGGACAAATGGTACTTGGACAGGTGCTCAAGGCATATGACCGGTGACAAGACCAAGTTCACTACTTTAAAACAAAATGATGGGGGATACGTCACCTTCGACGACAATGCCAAAGGTAAAATTATTGGTATCGGAAAAATTGGTAAAGAACCTTCGCTCACTATAGATAATGTGCTATTAGTGGAAGGACTAAAATATAATCTTTTAAGTATTAGTCAACTAAGTGATAAAGGGTTCGAAGTAATTCTCATGAAAGAAAAATGTGTTATCCAAAATCCTAAAAATAAAGAAACTTTGGTTATAGCTCATAGAATAAATAATGTCTATTGTATAAATTTTGAGAAATTAGCAAATCAAAACATAACTTCTTTGACAGTTATGAAGGAAGTAAGTTGGTTATGGCATAGGAAACTAGGTCATGCTAGCATGAACCTACTATCCAAATTATCTAAGAAAAATATTGTAAAAGGACTACCAAATACTAAATTCATAAAAGACAAGTCGTGTCATGCATGTCAAAAGGGAAAACAAGTAAAAATAAGCTTTAAAAAGAAAAAATACATATCCACCAAAAGACCCCTAGAACTCTTGCACCTAGACTTACTTAAGCTTAGGTGGAAAACAATATGCTTTTGTAATAGTAGGTGATTATTCAAGATTTACTTAGGTAATGACTTTTTTAGAGTTGTGCTTCCAAGTGCAGAAGTGTCAAGTTGTATCAAGGATAAGTCTAGGATCGTATTCCACAGGGACCACTAAGTATCAAAGTATTTGTGAAAGTTTAGTGAAATCCTATTGCTGTAAAATGTAGTTTGAAAATACTTTTGGTCTTTTTATAATTTTGAAAACAATAAACAAAGTGGGAGATGCTTGAGTAAACTATCAAAACGAGACTAAAGTTTTATCGATTTTCCAAAAATGTAAACCTACTAACGCAAACAAACTAAACAGATTAACTAAAGCAATTTACTAGACACTCAGATTAGGGATTCAATGTTTGATTGCTTCCACCGTTTACTAATTCCCTATGTCTTACTCCTCTTCTTGTTAATCCAATCAAGGCATTAATAAGATGAAATTTTATTACTAAAGCTCGAGTAAATTTGCCACATCAAAAGGGAAGAAAATATAAACTCTCATTAAGCATCAACCTGTCATGTAAACTAGTTGATGAAAATCCTAGATTAAATTAAGGTTTTGATGTGCCTAACGTCAACAACAAAACAATAAAAAAGAGCCAGCGATTTATCAACGATGCCTTAAATTTTCGATTTCAACCAAATAAAAGTTTATCAATAATTTCTTAGGACAACTAAAAAACCATGGAAAGCAAACGTTATTGACCAACAACCCGAGTTACCGAACTTAGCCACTCATGCTTGCAATAGCAAAAACAAACGAAAACCCTAGGTCTAATCACGCAAGTATCGAAACATGAGTTAACTAAAAACGGTAAGTTTAAACACAACTAAAACATGCACGAATGGAAACCCAATCAAATACATACGCAGACTATAAAAACCGAACATTTAACAAAATTATGAATAAACATAATTAAATTAATATGAATAAAATTAACTGCAAAAATTACTTGAGAATTCAAATAAATAATTGATATACAATAACATTCAAAATCAATTTTTTTTCAATTAACTTCAAAAAATAAAAACAATAATCATAATTTACTTAATAATGAAAGAAGAAAGCAAAGAAAAGCAAAGAGAGAGAGATAGAAAAGGAGGATAGAGAGATGCAAAGGTTCTAGGGCTGGTGTGTTGCTCTCAGGTTGCTGCTGTTTGGTGTGGGAGTGGAGGATGGATGGCTCCTGTTTTCTGCTGTGGAAGGTCGAGAATGGAGTTGCAGCTGCTAGAGTTCGGAGGCAGGAGAAGAAGGCTAGTGCCGTGGTCCTGAGCCCGGCTAGAGTGGTGTTGTGGAGGCTGCTCGGCAGTGCTGGCCGCTGGCGCTTGCAGAAGGCTGGCTGGAAAGCTTAAGCAGCAGCAGGTTCTCATTGGAATTCTGGAGCAGAGCTGGCAGCAGAGTGGCCTGGATGGTGCTGGAAAGTCATGGCTCCTCGGCTGGATTGCTGTGGTCGGCGACTGGGACTGGAGAAGAAGATGGTGGTCTGGTTCATGGTAGCAGGTTGCTGCTGTGGCTCACGACCATGGCTGGAACAAGGGAAGAGTAGGAGAGGGGGAAAGAGTGGTGCTGGAGGCACACTGTAAAGAGAGGGGAAGAGAATATTTTTAAGGGAAATAGGAAGACCTAGATTTAGCTAACCCAACCCAACCCAGCCATGCATGGCCGGGTCACATCAAAACAAATATATATATATATATTTTCAGTTTTTGTTCTTTGCAAACATGGTCCATTTTGACCTTCCTGGAGCCTGTTTCTCTCAAAACTCAAAACACGGAAGTTGTAGATAGTCCTCTTCTCCTTCTTTATAAATTCTAATCATTTCGATCGAAGCTCAGACTGACAAGTTATGCGCAATTTACGAACAAGTGCCGGTTTTGATTCTTAGGACTTTTCTTGCGACAAAAAATTACCAAAAATTCTTAAATTATGCAATAAAACTCAAGAATGATAAATTTGGAACTTTATTAAAATATTGGATGTAATTGGACATTTAATTAGAAATATAAGCCGTAAAGCTTAGATTAGAACGCCTAATTACGCAGTTTTAGCGCGTAATCACACCCCCCCAACTAACATTTTGCTAGTCTCTAGCAAATAACATGAATGAATTTTAGGGTAGTGCCCACAACTAGGAACTCTAGTGAACATGAAATTAATGCACATGCGACACAACCAAACCATTTCACATACAAGAACATAACTGAATTTCACACTAGCTCGTTCATATTCAATGCACACAACTCTGACGCACGTCATTCATGCAAGTTTCATTGTTTAAATGTCATTAAAGAACAACATACTCAGATTAAGTTAACTAGCGGTACAATTCAAAGTTAATACGGTCATATAAGTTCGAGTATAGACAGGTAAACTCTCGAGGTGTGTGTGATGTGTGTGACTCAGTACACCTAAGATACCAGTGACACCTACACAACGATTGCTTTGACTCGGCTTGACTTGTATACCCTCAAGAACACTCAAGGAAAATGGGTTCACTCATCATATGTGAGGAGGAGTGTCACGATCAAACATCCCACATACTGAAAGGAATAGCGCTATGTATATGGAGTGGACTAGTCTGAAAAGGATCTAACCTATCTATGAGGTGTTGGGTCCTTCACCCTAGCATCTTCTCACCTACTTGCCATATCCAACCGAGACCACCCTAAATCAACTTATTCACAAAATTTGTTGTGAGTACATCTGAGACATTAACCGGTTGAAGAATCTTCATATGTGGAAAACATGTGTTGTGTCCTTGAATTTTTTGTGGTATTTCTATGGAGTAGGTATTAGCATTTCATTTCATGCACATGTTTATTTCTTATTCTTTCTTTTGCTCATTTTTCATTTTCTGTCTTTTCTTGATGAATTAGGACAATCTTTACACTTCTTTTGTTATCTTCGTACCGCCAATGGGAATTGAGCTCGAATAGCGGTCCATGGACTAACTCTATTTCTAGGGGTGACTCAGCCTTTACATCTTGAGTAGGCTACAAGACCTAGGTTTCTATCTCCCCATTAAGTGTCACCTCTAGGCTAGAAAATCAAAGACAAAGATTAGTGTACAAGGAATCATCCAGAAAAAAGAGAATTGAGTTCCATGAACTCTGATTTGATGTTAACGCTCAGAAGGATGATCAATAGCTCAAGGATATCTCACAAGGTGTCATAATCGCCACAGGTATTCTTTTAGTTCTCCCAGGAAACCCTAAGTGCAATGAATCATGTGAATGTGTTTATTCAGCCTCGTGAGCTGTCGTGCAAATACAAGAAATTATATAGCCAGATTAACATGAGTGTACTACCAATCAATTCTTCATGGAGTCACGAAGTCATATAAAGAGAAACTATGCATAAATGACTCAAGTGTGTAGTCCTTAGGTTATATACAAGTATGTGAAGGGTACAAGTCAGTGTTAAGCATGACATAATTCAATGTAATTCCTCACTACTCTTCCTTTCTTTCTTTCTTTCTTTTTGATTTTTGATGATTTTTTTTTAAATATAAAACTCAGTACGTATACGTGCACAGTGTCACATGCAAATGCTCACCCTCCCCCCCCCCCAACTAAAATGGAACATTGTCCTCAATGTGAAAGTATAGGGGAAATAGAAAAATTGTGCACGAGAAATGTGGGGTGTACTCGTGTGGAGAAATAATGGAAAAGGAAAACTGAACTAAAGGAAAATGTACCTATCAATAAATTGAAAATAAGACAGAATGAAACAAAATGAAAACAAAGGAAAGAAAAACATCACTGTGTGTCTAGAGGAGGCTCGGGAGGAATTTCGTCTGGTGGGTGCAGATTTATAAATTGAACTGGCGAGTCTCCAAATTTGACTCGCCACAATAAGTCAGTTTTGTTATCTACACATAAGTGATCTCTAAATAAATCAATGCTCTCCACAATATCAAACATCACATTTTCAAATTGTCTTTCTTGTTTTAACAAGAAAGGATCCTTATCCAGTATAGTTTTCAGAAAATATACTTCTTTAAGAACCGGTTTTTACGGAAACGTTTTCAGAACTATTACCTTTGGTTCTTCATAACCATCAACATTAAAATTTGTACCTGGTTCCTTGAAGGTTAAACTCTCACCATTCTGCTCAATTTCTTCATTTGGTGCATCAGTCACCTTACGACTACTAAGATTTGCTTCGGCATTGCAGTCATTGGTATTTGCTTCAATAGAGGATGACAGTTCCATGATTGCAATCTGCACTCGAGTCTCTGGCTGGGCTTGAAATTGGGATTCATCTATCTCGAAAGCATTCAATAATGTGTTTAGCCTAGTTAAATCGGTGCTTATCTCATTGATGGCTTGAGAAGTTTGAGAGTTGATCACATTTTGGCTTACCATGAATTGTTGCAAGCTAACGGTTAGTTGTTGTATGGGATCTTCCATTTCCCTTCTCTGCAATGTAGGAGCCTGATTTGCAAAGTAAGAGGGTCTCGAGTCTTGGCTAGATGCTGCATAAGGAATGTATTGACTTTGTTCTTGTGGAGATGGCCCCACTTGGTCATTTTTCCAACTGGAATTTGGATGACTCCTCCAACCTGCATCGAAAGTATCAGAATAAGGTTCAGAAGAAATTTCAGAAACCATATACACTGGGTTAGATTGATCAAGAAAAACTTCCTTAAAAGCAGGAATAGTTGGATATGCATCAGTCGTATGCCCTGGATCCTCACATATGCTGCATTTTTTAGAAAATGAAGGGAAAACATGCATTTCATTTAATTTCTCAAGCTCAATGGAATCTAACCTTTTGGACATCAATGCAAGCCTAGCATTCAAATCATCAACTTCTTTCAATTGATACTTACCACCCCCTACTAATACATTTTTGCTTTTCAGATCTATCATACACATTAGAGACATCTCAAGCTTGGGCGTTTTCAGCCAAATAATGAAAATAGTCAAAAGTTTCTTCGGGCCCTTTATTGAAAAACTCACCATTGCACATTGTTTCTACAAATTGCCTCATTTTTTGTGGCAACCCCTCATAGAAAAAACTAATGACCCTCCAATTCTCATACCCCTGGTGAGGACATGCATTTAAGAGGTCTTTGAAACGTTCCCAACACTGATAAAATGTTTCCATATCCTTTTGGCAAAAATTCATGATTTGTCTTTTCAAAGCATTAGTTCTTTGCATGGGAAAAAATTTCTTTAAAAACTTGGTTTGCATTTCTTGCCAAGTCTTGATGGATCTAGGTCTTAAGGAATTCAACTAGGTTTTTGCCTTGTCTTTTAAAGAAAATGAAAACAATTTCAGTCTTATTACCTCTTCCATGCATGTTCTATCCATGAATGTGGAACACACTTCTTCAAACTCTTTGATATACAAATATGGGTTTTCAGATTCAATGCCATGAAAATAAGGTAACAATAGAATCATCTCAAGTTTAAAATCAAAAGCATTTTGCATTCAAAGGTAGAATAATGCAAGATGGGGTACTGGTCCTAATGGGTTGCAAATATTCTCTGAGTATCCTATTAAGGTTCTCCCTATCATGAGGTTCATTCTCAGCCATGATGCTAAGCATGTCAAATGGTGATTCAAGTGATTCACATGAAACAGATTCACTCGAGGATGAGGTGGATGAGTTTGTCCTGACTAGTCTAAATGTGGTATCTCTAGCCCAACCAGTCATACAAATTCAGTATAAATACAATAAAAGCAAATAGGTCAAAGGAGGGGAAGTAGATATCACCAAGGCTGTGAAGACGTTCACAACTCTATAAGTATCCTCTCTGAAATCTGAGAAACACTTTGATGACACCAATTGATCCCCAATAATGGCGCCAAATACTTGACTCGTTCTGAGTTGCGCTTCCAAGTGCAGAAGTGTCAAGTTGTATCAAGGATGATTCCAGGATCGTATTCCTCAAGGACCACTAAGTATCAAAGTATTTGTGAAAGTTTAGTGAAATCATGTTGCTATAAAATGTGGTTTGAAAATCTTTTTGGTCTTTTTACAATTTTGAAAACAGTAAACAAAGTGGGAGATGCCTGAGTTAACTATCAAATTGAGACTAAAGTTTTATCAATTTTCCAAAAGTGTAAACCTACTAACGCAAACAAACTAAACTGATTAACTAAAGCAATTTACCAAACACTCGGATTATGGATTCAATGTCTCATTGCTTCTACCGTTTACTACTTCCCTATGCCTTACTCCTCTTCTTGTTAATCCAATCAAGGCATTAATAAGATGAAATTTTATTACTAAAGCTCGAGTAAATTTGCCACATCCAAATGGAAGAAAATATAAACTCTCATTAAGCATCAACTGAATGTCATGTAAACTACTTGATGAAAATCCTAAATTAAATCAAGGTTTTAATGTACCTAACGTCAACAACAAAACAAGAAATAAGAGCCAGCGATTATCAACAATGCCATAAATTTTCGGTTTCAACCAAATAAAAGTTTATCAATAATTTCTTAGGAGAACTAATAAACCATGGAAAGCAAATGTCATTGACCCACAATCCGAGTTATCGAACTTAGCCACTCATGTTTGCAATAGCAAAAACAACAGAAACCCTACGTCTAATCAAGCAAGTATCAAAACATGCATTAACTAAAAACGGTAACTTTAAACACATAACTAAAACATGCACGAATGAAAACTCAATCAAACACATACGCAGACAATAAAAACCGAACATTTAACAAAATTATGAATAAACATAATTAAACGAATAAAATTCACTGCTAAAATTACTTGAGAATTCAAATAAATAATTGAAATACAATAACATTCAAAATCAATTTTTTTTTTCAATTAACTTCAAAAAATAAAAACAATAATCATAATCAACTTAATAATAAAAGAAGAAAGAAAAGAAAAGCAAAGAGAGAGAGATAGAAAAGGAGGATAGAGTGATCCAAAGGTTCTCGGGCTGGTGTGTTGCTCTCGGTTTGCTATTGTTTGGTGTGGGAGTGGAGGATGGATGGCTTCTATTTTCTGTTGTGGAAGGCCGAGAATGGAGTTGCAGCTATTGGAGTTCGGAGGCTGGAGAAGAAGGCTGGTGCTGTGGTCCTGAGCCTGGCTAGAGTGGTGTTGTGGAGGTTGCTCGCCAGTGCTGGCTGTTGGCGCTTGCAAAAGGCAGGCTGGAGGGCTTGAGTAGCAACAGGTTCTCATCGGAGTTCTGAAGCAGAGCTGGCAGCAGGGTGGCCTGGCTAGTGCTAGAAAGTCACGGCTCCTTGGCTTGATAGCTATGGTCAGTGGCTTGGACTAGAGAAGAAGATGGTAGTTTAGTTCGTGGTAGTAGGTTGTTGTTGTGGCTCACGATCGTGGCTGGAACAAGGGAAGAGTAGGAGAGGGGGAAAGAGTGGTGTCGGAGGCACACTGGAAAGAGAGGGGAAGAGGAGATTTTAAAGGGAAATAGGAATACCTAGACCTGGCTAACCCAACCCAACCCGGCCATGCATGGCCCGGTCACATCAAAACAAATATATATATATATATATATATTTTTTTTCAATTTTTGTTCTTCGTGAACACGGTCCATTTTGACCTTTTAGAGCTTGTTTCTCTCAAAACTTAAAACATGGAAGTTGTAGATAGTCTTCTCCTATTTCTTTAGAAATTCGAATCGTCTTGATCCGAGCTCAGACTGAAAAGTTCTACGCGATTTATAAACAAGTGCCGGTTTTGGTTCTCGGGAATTTTCCTGCGACAAAAAATTACCAAAAATTCATAAATTATGCAATAAAACTCAAGAATGATAAATTTGGAACTTTATGAAAATATTGGATATAATTGGACATTTAATTAGAAATATAAGCCGTAAAACTCAGATTAGAACGCCTAATTACGCAGTTTTAGCATGTAATCAGGTAATCTTTTTAATAAACAAAGATGAAGCTTGTAACCAATTAATAACCTTATGCAAGAAATTGCAAAATGAGAAAGGTTATAATGTAACATGTTTTAGAAGTGACCAAGGAAGAGAGTTTAAAAACAAGGAAGTTGATAAATTTTGTAATGAACGTGGAATAACTCATAATTTTTCAGCACCTAGAACTCCATAACAAAATGGAGTTGTTGAAAGAAAAAATAGAACTCTACAAGAAATGGCAAGAACAATGCTTAATGAAAATAATCTACCTAAATACTTTTGGGCAGAAGCTGTAAATACAACATGTTATATTGTAAATAGGGTATCAATAAAATAAAAAATAGATAAAACACCATATGAACTTTGGAAAGGTAGAAAACCTAATATTTCCTACTTTCATGTATTCAGATGTAAATGTTTTATCCTTAATACTAAAGATGATTTAGGAAAGTTTGATGCAAAGTCGGATGAAGTTATCTTCCTAGGTTATTCTACAAATAGTAAAGCTTATATGATTAATAATAAAAGAACTTCTACTAGTATGGAATCAATTCATATAACTTTTGCGGAATCAAATAATCATGACATTAAAGATAAGAATGATTGAAAAGAAGACACTTCACAAAAAGAAGAAGACCTTGAAATAAAAGAAGAAAAGAATAATGATGCTCCAAATGAAAACTTTACAGCAAATCTAAAACTTCCTAAAGAGTGGAAATATGATAAAAATCACCCAAAAGAACAAATTCTTGGTGAAACATCAATAGGAATAACCACTAAAGTCTCACTAAAAAATATTTGCAACCATTATGCCTTTTTATCCCAAGATGAACCCAAAAACATTGAAGATGCTTTAAATGATGATTCTTGGATTATAGTTATGCAGAAGGAACTAAATCAATTTGAAAGAAGTCAAGTATGAGAACTTATACCTAAACCCAAAGATAAAACAATCATAGGAACTAAATGGGTGTTTAGAAATAAGAAGGATGAAAATGGAGTTGTGAAATAAAGCAAGACTAGTAGCACAAGGGTATAATCAAGAAGAAGGAATTGATTACGATGAAACCTTTGCCCCTGTGACAAGGATGGAAGCAATTAGGATATTTTTAGCTTATGTAACCCATAAGTATTTTAAGTTATATCAAATGGATGTAAAAAGTGCATTCTTAAATGGATATATAAATGAAGAAGTGTATGTCAACCAACCTCTAGGTTTTGAAAATTCTAAAAATTCAAACCATGTATTCAAATTGACAAAAGCCCTTTATGGTTTGAAACAAGCTCTAAGGGCTTGGTATGATAGGTTAAGTAAATTTTTACTTAAAAATGAATTTACAAGAGGAATGGTTAACAGTACTTTATTCATTAAATCCAAAAACAAAGATATGCTAATAGTTCAAATATATGTGGATGATATTATATTTGGAGCTACAAATGAAGATCTATGCAAAGAATTCGCCACATGTATGCAAAAAGAATTTGAGATGAGTATAATGGGGGAGCTAAATTATTTTCTAGGATTACAAATTAAACAGGCTAAAAACGGAACATTTATAAATCAAACTAAATACATCAAAGAAATGCTTAAAAAGTTTGATATGGATCAAAGTAAATCCATAGGAACTCTTATGAGTACAACCACAAGCCTTGATAGAGATGAAAAAGGAAAACAAGTAGACATAACACACTATAGAGGAATTATCGGTATTTTACTATATTTAACTGCTAGTAGGCCTGATATTATGTTTAGTGTGTGTATGTGTGCTAGATTTCAATTAGCACCTAAGGAATCCCATCTAATAGTCATTAAGAGAATTCTTAGGTACTTGGTAGGATCACTTGATCTAAGTTTATGGTATCCAAAGGACACTGATTTTAATATGATAAGTTACTCCGATGCTGACTATGCCGGATGTAAGATTGATAGAAAAAGTACAAGTGGCACATGTCACTTTCTAGGAAAATACTTAGTGTCATGGTTCCAAAAGAAACAAAATTCTATAGCTTTATCAACCGTCGAAGTTGAATATGTGGCAGCGGGAAGTTGTTGTGCTCAATTCTTATACATGAAACAATAATTAAAATATTTCAATCTAGAGTATAAAACAATACCAATAAAGTGTGATAACATAAGTGCCATAAACATATCTAAAAATCCAATTTCACACTCAAAAACTATGCATATAGACATAAGACATCATTTTTTGAGAGATCATGTTCAAAAAGAGGATATAATTCTTGAATTTATAAATACAAGTGATCAATGGGCTGACATATTTACAAAACCCCTAAGTGAAGAAAGATTTATACATATTAGGAAAGAACTTGGGCTAATCTATAGTAGAGAAGTATATTAGAAAAGAAAATTCAACATTTTTATGCACTTTAGACATCTGAACTTCACACCCCAGACATCTGAACACTGTAGCAGACAGGTTTAGATGACTAAACTTGGGACTTCAGACGTCTGAGCACCTACTGACTTTTCAAATTTGGCTTTAAAATCTTTAGACATCTGAAGTCGCGGGATTTAAATATTTCTTGCGGACTAAACCCTAATTTCAGACTTTTGAAGTTGCTTGCTTCACTCATCTGAACACCTCCCTCTTCATCTTCTCTCATCCTTACTTCAATTTGAAGCTTCTCCTCTTCAAAGAATCACCTCATGAAACCTAGGGCATCCAAAATCTAGTATCTTCATGCCTCGACTCAAGCAAACTACCAACAAGGGTTCTTCATCAGGGAAAGATGCTCAAAATATTGACAACTGGTTGGTTGCTCCTTGAGCTCGAATCCGTTATCGTACTTCACTAAGTACTGTAGAACCAATCTTAGGTAAAATTATGGATGTTTCATTCCTCAATATTGAGTTTCCAGATAGCATTTCTTTATTTCATGACATCAGATGGCTTGATTTCATCACTCAACAACCCAAAGGTTGTTTTCCCCATCTTGTAAAAATTTTCTATGCTAATATGACTAATGAAAATGGGATTTTTTCTTTAGAAGTTAACGGAAAGAAAATTTTATTGAACTCTGAAATATTGTCTCCCATTTTCAAAATTACTCCAGGAGATTTTAACTGTCCTCTGTTTGCTCAATATTGGATCCTGGAACAAGGATTCACTCCTGAAGCTTTTCTTCCAATGATCATGGAGGATGAACCTATCTATTTTGCACATCCTCCGCTATACAAACAATTGAACCTAAAAGGCCAAATTCTACATAAACTTGTTTCAAACAATATCATACCTAAACAAGACTCTTTTGATCATCTTTCCTATATTGAATGCTTTGTTCTTTGGTGTCTTCCTAAAGGAAAGAAACTAGACTTGGCTAGTTTAATCATTCGGTGGATGTGGACCAAACTGGAATCTTCTCAAGTCATTCTTCCTTATGGAGGAATTCTTACTCTTCTCTTTACTCACCTTAATGTTACCAATATCTCTAAATTTTTCATGAAAAGAACCCGATATGATCTTTTTAATGAGACTTCCCTCAAGTAAATGGGGTATGACAAGGGAAGTTCAGGATGGTACTTCAAAACAGGAAGGACTACACATGCACCACCTGCCTCTGCAGTAGCCTCAGGTTCAGCTTCAACCTCAGCCTCAGTATCAGTATCAACAGCAGCACAATCTTCTTCTACATAGGACCTTGGTTCATCTCAAGACACACCTTTATGGTTCTTATCCTTTCAAAGGGATTTCTCCAGCTTTTCGTCTGAAGTATGCACTGGACTTCAGAATATTAAAGAAAAAGTCACATCACTTGATAAGCGGGTCACTCATATAGAACAATATCAGGAAAAATCCTCTAAGTGAAGTGATCCTATGGACATTAGCTCTTCTCCTATGAGTGGAGATGATGATGATGACTCTGCAGAAAAAGAAGGAGATTCTGAAGAAGAAGGATCCCAAGAAGAAGAAGAAGAAGAAGAAGAAGAAGAAGAAGAAGATTAGGATAGTTAGAAACTACCTAGCTTATGTCACTATGAAACTTTTTGTTTGTCGTAAAAGTATCAAGACTTATGTACCTCAGATGTCTGTAATCATGATATAATGCAGCTTTTTTTGTTACATTTCTTTTTCTGTATGGGAACACATGAAACTTCTATATATTTTCTCTTGTACTGATTACCTTTTGATTATAAGAATGACTTCTTTAATGGTTTTTCATAAATCTTGTTACTCTTTTTGACTAATGACAAAGGGGGAGAGAGTGCTCAGAAAAGATAAAATAAATAAAGAAATGAAGGAAACACATGAGAACTTGATGAATTATATGAATCTTAACATATGATGAATGGACACATGTGATGAATGGACACATATGAATTTAAAATGAACTTAACATATATGGACACATGTGAACTTGGATTGACATGGACATATGATGAACTTTCTATGGCTTGCAACATATATGGAACACATGATAAATTTTCTATGGCTTATAGTAAGGGGGAGTACTTCATTATATATGGCTTGCTTATTAATGTTCATAGTAAGGGGGAGTACATCATTTTTCATAAAACCTGAAATTTGGAATAGCTTCCCAAGAGGGGGGGGGGGGTGAATTGGCTTTTAAAAATTTCTTTTAATTCTTTTTTAGAGTTCTTAAACTTATTTTATTTCTTTTAACCAATTTGTGACTTATTTGTTTAATTTGTTAAGTACTCAAGAACATAGTTTCTTTATTTAATCCTTAACCATACAAACATCCAATCATTCAACCAAACCAATCAACTATAATTAGAAAGCAAACAAACAAGCCAATACATAGCATTTATGTAATATAAAAACTCAAAATGGTTGTTTGTTGATATTAGCCAAATTTGAACTAAGCCTTGTAGTGAATGAGAGATTATGATTGTTGATGTAAAGCCCTGTATAAATGAATCCAATCACTCCTTCCAAATTTTTAAAATTCAAAATAACTCTTGGTAAATTTATCTCTGGGATATTAACCAAATAACGTTCTCCCGTATGGTTTTCGCAAGATATGGTAAAATCAACATACTCCCTTTTGGTGTTTGCAACCCAAATCAAAATTAAACCTTAAGTTTGTTTGATTTCCAAATATACGTAGTTGATATGATTTTTAAATTTAAACCATCCACGCAATTTAAATATGCACTGAAAATAAAGAATAGGGAGAGAGAGAGTGAGACAGAGATTTTTACGAGGTTCGGCTTATACCCAGCTTTTGTCCTCGCCTTTGGCAAACCACCAAAGGATTCACTAAACCTGTTCCTTTGATAGGTGGAACAAAACCTTTACAAGCGATACCCTATGCTCAAACACTCCTTCCGTAGGCTAGAGCCCGCCTCTCCAAACGATGTCTCCTCGTTCGATCACTCCTTAATTAGGCTAAAGCCCACCTCTCTAAGCAATGTCCCATTGCTTAGCCAACGATCCAAATGAACCTTGGAACGTCAAAGAACTACAAGAAACAAGATATAATATGCGTACAAATATACTCTCACAAAGAGCAAGTTAGTACAACTTCCGCATTATATACTTGAATGTAAAATATCAATATGAAATACAATGAAGCTCAAGTGTAGAAGTCACCAATATCCTTCTTAGATGAGAATTAGCAGTAGGAATTTAAAGAAAGAAGGATTAGCACTTGTAAAAATATTTTTCAAGTATTTTAAAAGGTATCTAGGTCCAAGAAGTTAACCTAAGAGCTTCATAATATTTAAAATAATATTTAAACATTAAAGCACTTACATGAGACTTCTAAAACATTAACATTGTAGGTTCTTGAGTCTTCATGCTTTGTCCTTGGATTGAGTCCATTTTTTCTTCAAGCTTCCATATTCTTTGAGCATTATCACTTTGCCTTTCTTTGGCTCTTTTGACTTTAAACATTCCTTGGCTTTCAAAAAATTATGTATGACCTCATATTCTTCAAGGTTTAATATATCATCTTTAAATCCATGCTTTGACTCATTTAAGTTTCATTTGATCCTTGTGAGCACTTTGACCTTACTTTCTCATATGTGAGCCCTGAAATAACATTACTCACACAAATACGTTAAAATCCACTTGCTTGTTAGCATCAGAATAAGATAATAAGATTTTAAGCCTTGTAAGGCCAACAATATCCCCCTTTTTGATGATGACAAATAAGGAGCAAAAATGTGAGTAAGCCTTAAAAAGGCTTCCCCTTTCAATAAGCTTCATATTAGTAACATCAATATTAATTTCATCAATCATGCTCATCACTTTCTTTTGATTTTACAAGCTTTTTCAATCAATATTGAATGCTTAAATACTTCTTTTGAATAGATATTATGTTCATGCTCAATTATGCTCAATTTTTGCTTCACAACTTCTCCCCCTTTTGACATCAATAAAAAAAAATGATTTAAATTCAAATACAAGTCATTTTGAGCATATCAATAACCATGTATTCCAAACATATGTACACACTCAAGTTATTGTTTTTCAATATAGCATGGGTAGTGTGTAGCTCACAACATTTATTCAAGACACCAGCTAATATTAATTTGATAGTTTTTATGATACCAATTTAAAATTTAAAATTTAATTCATGATATTAATTGATTAATGATTCATGGCACTCCCCCTGAATTCAATATATTCAGTTTTGTTATTAATTTTGCTTTCATCATCCCATGTAAAATATTGAATCATATCATGTATCAAATATCAATATCATGCTAAGATCATCAATGTCACATCATGCTCATAGACATAATCATGCTCATAAATAATTTGACTTTGTGATACCAAGTGAGCTTTTAGATTTGATATCTATTGAAATTTTTAACATGTGAAACCAAAAATACTTTATAGATACCAAAGTTTAATATCACATAATGTATAGTTCATGGATACCAATATAACTACTATATCTTTCATAGCTCATAGATAAAGAGCAGTGTGTTTATCCATGTGATTCATTTAAAATCATGCATGTTCAAAAATTATCCTTATATCAAAAATTTATGCTTAAGCTTAATAATCTCATTCTCAATTTTCAACATAGTGAGCTATACTTTTCAATATAAATCAAGTCAAGTTAATTAATACACATGTAGCATATAGCATATCAATACATCACATGTAGGCAAGTAAGCATGTAGCATGTAACATCAAGGCACTTATATAATAAGCTCAGATTTGATATTTTCTTTATATTTTCTTAAGTTAAGCCTTGTAAAAAGTCATCCTATGATTTTGGCCAACAATGTCATTTTCTATTTTATATATGTGTGAAGTCATTATTTCATTTTTGGTACCCATATTTTCTTGGGTCTGGAGGATTTTTCAAGAGAGGTTTCTTTTATTTTCCCTACTTATTTGGTTTTAACACCTTTCCTCTTAAACGGACATTCCAACTTTATATGCCCCTTTTTCTTGCATTGATAGCATATGGTGTTTGTGTAGGCATTAGAAAATGTGCAAGTATAGCCTTTGGATTCTTTTGAGAAATATCCAATGTAAGAAATTTTTTTCTTTTTATTTTTAATTCCATTTAAACCAATGCCTTCTTTATTTAAAGACATTCTTTGTAAGCCAATCATCTTATCAAGGTTTTCCTTTCCTTTTGTGAAGTTATAAATAATTTTATCCTTATCTTTGATTTGATTTTTGAAATCATTTAACTCTATGTCTTTCTTATTATCAACCTTCTTTAATGATTTCTCTAATTCTAGAGATAATTTTCTAATTCTATCCTCTAATTTAGAAATATACATATCTTTCTCATATACAGTAGAAGATAAGGATCGAAGGTCTTCTATCATTTGGTCATTCTTGCTTTCTAGTTTCTCAATTTTCAAGTTGTTTTCTTTTCTCAGCAAGATTTTTGGATTCTATTTCTTTCATTATTGATTCATACTTATGTTCTAATTTCTTGATTTTTGAGTTTTTATCTCTTTCAGCATTCTTTAGAAATTCTAATTCTTTCATTAAACTTTCATTCTTTTTCTTCAATGAGGTGTTTTGTTTATCAGCTTTCATCAGCATCTTATGTACTTTGAATATCTCATTTTGAAGTTCATCATAAGATGACATACCCTCATCACTTGATTCATCACTACAAGAATTATTTGAAGATTTAGTTAAGTAGCTTTCTTCGTTATCCCATGCCATAAAGCCCGTGTAAGCAACCTCTTGGTCACTTATTTCATTCTTCGAACTACTTGTACTATCCCAAGTAGTGGCTTTCATAGCCTTCTTGTTTTTCTTTTTAGACTCTTTCTTTAATAGTGGACATTCCGGTTTTAAATGTCCAACTTTATTGCAATTTTAACATTTAGGAGTTTTATTCATTGATTTATTTTTGCTGATATTTTTTTCTTATGATTCGGAGTCTTGATTTCTTCTTTAAATTTGTTCTCCTTCTTAGTATCCTTGCTAGCTTTTTAGATATGAAGGCTTCTTTATCTTCATCCATTTCACTACTTGAGTTTTATTTTAAGGCTTTAAAGGCTATTGATTCTTGGGCTTTGGTTTTTCCATTCTTTTCATTCATTGCCATTTCATATGTAAGGAGAGAACCAATAAGTTCATCTAAGGAAGTGTTTTCCAAATTTCTTCCTTTTGTTATGGCAGTGGCTTTTGGTTCCCATATGGTTGGTAGCCCTCTAAGAATTTTCCTTATCATTTCATAAGTAGTGTAGGTTTTTCCTAGTGCATTTAGGGAATTGATTATGTGAGTGAACCTAGTAAACATACTTATAATTGATTCATCCATGTTCATCTTAAAGGCTTCATACTCGCTTGTAAGCATATCAACCCTATTATCCATAACATCTGTTGTTCTTTCATAAGTAACTTCTAGCTTACCCCATATTTCCTTAGCTGATTTACAAGTCATTACTCGATTAAATTCATTAGCATCCAAGGCACAATATAAAGCATTTATAGCACTTGAATTTGTTTGAAGCATTTTGTAAACTTGATCGGTCATATCTTTCTTCTCTTTTGTGATTTTTTTTCATCTACTATCTTAGTGGGAATTTGATCTCCATCTATAACAACTTTCCATACTTTCCAATTCATCATTTGGAGATAGATTTGCATTCTCTTTTTTCCAAAAAGTGTAGTCCAAACCACAAAAGATAAGAGGCATAGTTGAAGATTGTCCCTCTCCAAAGGGAGCTACGCCTAAATTAGCCATTAAGATCTTTTTACTACTACTTGTTAGGATTTTTTGTAACCCCACTCTAATACCAATTGAAATTAGGAATAGCTTCCCAAGAGGGGGGGTGAATTGGCTTTTAAAAATTTCTTTTAATTCCTTTTTAGAATTCTTAAACTTACTTTATTTCTTCTAACCAATTTGTGACTTATTTGTTTAATTTGTTGCCCTCAAGAACTTAGTTTCTTTATTTAATCCTTAACCATACAAACATTCAATCATTCAACCAAAGCAATCAACTATAATTAGAAAGCAAACAAACAAGCCAATACACAACACTTATTTAATATAAAAACTCAAAATGGTTGTTTGTTGATATTAGCCAAATTTGAACCAAGCCCCGTAGTGAATGAGAATTTATGCTTGTTGATGTAAAGCCCTATATAAATGAATCCAATCACTCTTTCCAAATATTTAAAATTCAAATAAACTCTTGGTAAATTTATCTTTGGGATGTTAACCAAATAACAAACTCCCGTATGGTTTCCGCAAGATATGATATTACCAACGTACTCCCTTCTGGTTTTCGCAACCCAAATCAAAATTAAACCTTAAGTTTGTTTGATTTCCAAATATACGTAGTTGATATGATTTTCAAATTTAAACCATCCACGTAATTTAAATATGCACTTAAAATAAAGAATAGAGAAAGAGAGAGTGAGACGGAGATTTTTACGAGTTTCAGCTTATACCTAGCTTATGTCCTAGCCTTTGGAAAACCACCAAAGGATTCACTAAACTTGTTCCATTGATGGGTGGAACAAAACCTTTACAAGAGATCCCCATGCTCAAACACTCTTTCAGTAGGCTAGAGCCCGCCTCTCCAAATGATGTCCCTTCGTTCGATCACTCCTTAATTAGGCTAGAGCCCGCCTCTCTAAGCAATGTCTCCTTGCTTAGCCAACGATCCAAACAATCCTTAGAATGTCCAAGAACTACAAGAAACAAGATATAATATGCGTACAAATATACTCTCACAAAGAGCAAGTTAGTACAATTTCAACACTATATACTTGAATGTAAAATATCAATATGAAATACAATGAAGCTCAAGTGTAGACGTCACCAATATCCTTCTTAGATGAGGATTAGTAGTAGGAATTCAAGGAAGGAAGGATTAGAACTTCAGAATATCTTAGCAAAATAGATTTGCAATGAGTGAGCAAGAGAAATTTGGAAGAACAAGAGTGCTTTCAGCTTCTCAAAACAGATTTTTCAATTCTTAGATGTGTTTTGATTTGCAAAACCATGTTTTTATAGGCTTTCAAAATTGTTTCCATGTTGCAAAAGTTTTCTTAAAGAGTTTCCCAAGTTGTTAGAAATTTTGGAGCCCAAAGGGCTATTTTTAAAATATTAGATTTAAAAAAAATTTGCCCGTTGAACAGTGTTCAGATGTCTGAAGAGAGGGTTCAGACGTCTAAAATGTCGAGTTTAAATGTCTGAAGTACCGAGTTCAGAAGTCTAAACAGCTACTACTTGTTTCAGTTCTATCCCAGAAAATCTTCAGACATTTGAGCTTATTCTTCAGACATCTGAGGTCGTTCTGTGTGTTGCTCAGATAGCTGAAGTTCCTCCCGTAAACAGTGTTCAAATGGCTGACAACTGTGACCCCATTTCAGTGTTTTGGACATCACGTTTTTTTTTATAACTCCAAATTTCGTGTTCTTGGTGTAAAACGAAAGCTAAGCAAAAAACCTACAATTTTTATATTAAACACATTTTAAAATAAGGCGATTGTGATTGAGAAAAATTCACCTCAATGCGGATGTATAAAAACTGACAGCATTTGGAAATTTTCTTTTTGGTGCTTGTCATTCCAAAAATGATTCTAACCCTTCTAAAATAATTTTTGACCTTATAAAATTATTTTCTAAGTATTTTAAAAGGTACCTAGGTCCAAGAAGTTAACCTAAGAGCTTCATAATATTTCAAACGATATTTTAAACGTTAAAGCACTTACATGAGACTTCTAAGACATTAACATTCTAGGTTCTTCAGTCTTCATGCTTTGTCCTTGGATTGAGTCTATCTTTTCTTCAAGCTTCCATATTCTTTGAACTTTATCACTTTTCCTTTCTTTGGCTCTTTTGACTTTAAACATTCCTTGGCTTTCAAAAAATCATGTATGACCTCATATTCTTCAAGGTTTAATATATCATCTTTAAATCCATGCTTTGACTCATTTAAGCTTCATTTGATCCTTGTGAGCACTTTGACCTTACTTTCTCATATGTGAGCCCTAAAATAACATTACTCCCACAAATATGTTAAATTCCACTTGTTTGTTAGCATCAGAACAAGATAATAAGATTTTAAGCCTTGTAAGGCCAACAAAACCTTTATCTTTACTCCTTGTTTGTCATCATCAAAAAGGGGGAGATTGTTGACCTAACAAGGTCTTTCAATCATTTTTGGTGATAACAAACAAAGGACTATTTAACATGGAAAGGTTGAGTTTTTGTGTATCAAGAAATATGGATCAAGTTTTGTTCAAGTAAAGATCAAGTATGGTTTAAGTAAAGATCAAGTGTGGTTCAAGTGAAGACCATGTATGAATCAAGTGTGTGTCAACTATTCAATGATTCAAAGAGAAACTAATACATTTGCAGCTTAAGCAAAGAACTTCAAAAGTAAAGATTGATGAAGATGTCAAGCTTGGCATACAAAGTTCTAAGAAATATATTGTAAGTATTTTAAAAGTTAATATCGTTTGAAATATGTTTTGAAGCTTTTCCAAGAAATTATGAGGACCTAAATACCTATTTAAGAATATTGAAACAAGTCTTGTAAAAATCAAAATAAGAGAGCAAATCAGTTTTAAAAAAGAATATTTTCTAAAACAGGTTCTTGGCATATCAGATGACTAACTTTTCAGCTCAAATGACTGAAATAGCAACTTTAGATGACTAAACTTCATGTTCAGACATTTGAAGAACATCTGAAGAATAAGTACAGACTTTTGAAGATTTTATGGATCAAAACAGAAACAGGAAATAGCAGTTCAGACATTTGAAGTCGACACTTCAGACATCTAAACCTGGCACCTCAAAAGTCTGAACCATCTCTTCAGACATCTGACCCTGTGTCCAGTTCAATTTTTTAAGGGTTTCAGGAAATTCAAACGTATGAACTTGAATCTTTAGACATCTGAACACTGTTTAACGAGAAAATTTTTTAAAAATCTAATTTTTTAAAATTATTGTCGTTTGAGCCCCAAATTTTCTTACAACTTGGGAAACTCTCTAAGGAAACTCTTACAACAAGGAAACTTACTTGGAAGCCCATAAATACATGGGTCTTGTAAATCAAAAATACACCAAGCATTGAAAATCTCTCAAGCTCTCTTGCTCTCAAAGTCTCACCTTGATCAATCTCTTGCAAGCTAAAAGTATTGTGATTCTAATATTATTACTCATCAATTCCTAAAGAAAGATTACTGATTTCTCATCTGGAGAAAAGGAATTTGGTGAAATTCTTGTTAAGCTTCAAAAGTGTATTTCTTTCTTGATATTTATCTTTTGAAGTACATAGTTTAAATTTGTACTAATCTACTCTTTGTGTGAGCATCTCTTGTACACCAGCTTTTTGGTATCTCTCTTTTAGATTTTGGACGATTCCAGGTTGTTGGATCGTTGACCAAACAAGGGTATATTGTTTGGAGAAGGCGGGCTCTAGCCTTGGCCAAGGAGTGATTGTAAACAGGCGTTGTTCCACCCGGTAACGGAACTAATATAGTGGGACCCTTCGGTGTTTTGCCAAGGGCGAGGACGTAGGCTGTGTTGAAGCCAAACCTCATAAAAACCTTGAATCTTTCTCTCTTCTTTACTTTCTATTTTCTGTACTAGGTGTTGTTGTGTGATTTAAAGTACAGGTTGTAGGTTTTAAAGTTAGACATAAACAAAGACTCTTGATATTTAGAAAGTACGTTTTGATTAACCGTTTGCGGAAACCCAAAAGGGAGTACATTGGTTAATCTATGGAAATCTTGATCAAGAGAAGTGCATAAAAAGAGGTTGCTCAAAGAAGGTGGTAAACATTCATAGCGAAATTGACAAAAGTACTAATATTCTTGGTTGAGTGGTTGAATTGCTTTGGTTTCATTGATTGGCTTGTGAATTTAAATTTTAGTATTTTCAAGTGTGATTATCAGTTATTAATTGTGTTTTTCTTGGTGTCAAAAGATAAAAAATTATTAAAATAAAAAAGAATCCAATTCACCCCCCTCCTTGGAAGCTATTCCTAATTTCCGCCATGTTTATGCAATTTTGAAAAAAGGAAAGTTTTATACCAGTATTTAAAAGTCGTGTGATATTGATGTTAATTTATCAGGTTCGATGACTGGCTTTCTCCCTTTGTTGATTGCCCTAGTTTTGTCGAAGGAAATACTCCCCCTTCTATCTTTTGATGGGGAACCATTATCACTTTCTTTTTCCGGTTATTGTCCATAGTTTAATGAAACTCTACCTCTATTTTGACCTCGAGATGGACTTTGAGACTCGGGACGAAACGTAGGCCTAAGGGTATGGTTTCTTAGAAAAATAAGGAAATTAAGACTTAAAATTCCCTTCCCTAAATGATATCTTCCTGCCCTAGTTTGTGGCGAGGTACACGCAAAGTATTAACCAAACCTGTCCTTTTGAACAAGCTGCCTATGTTCCCTTTCAGGATCAGGTCATTACATAGTTTAAACTCAACATTGAGTCCGAGAATTCATTTGAGACAACAATATGTGTACTAATCTAGTTAGATCTTTCTTTTGGATCGTAATGCAGGCTTGGGGAACAAATCATTGAAAGAAATGGTACAATAAGGATCAAAATTTGTTGAATTTTTAAAGGGTTATCATTGGTCAAATTTCGCATCTTAAGCATGTGCCTTTTCATTTGCTTTCTTTTTCTTCTTTTTTCACATCTTCTTTTTCTCTTTTTTCTTTTTCTTTATCTTTCCATTTTATAGAGGAGTCTTTATTTTCATTCGATCTTCATTCGGGACTAAACCTTCTAAAATTGCCCTAGTGTGGGGTGTGATCCTTTGACTAGTTAAATAAAGAATTGAATATTTTGAGCTCGATGGGGTTTGCAAAGGGGTTTTTCATTTCTCAATCCTCTTTCTAGGTAGCAGAAAAATGGTCTGCCATCATTTTAGGTAGTCAATTATTGTCTCATATAATTTTTCGGATTCTTGAAATCCCGAACCTAGTTTGATCTTTAGGAAAATGACTTTTTAGAAGAAAAGTTTTGTCATTCACTCTCAAGTGGTGTAATAAGTGATAAATTAGTGCTTGGTTCTTTTTGTGGGAAAACTGGTCGGCCAAGGATGGCCATCTGTCATTTGATAAAAAAAAAAAAACTGGTGAGCATCATAAACTTATGGAATAAACAACACCATTTCATGCTTTTTGACATGTGCATTCATAGGGTGAGGAAAAATTGTTTCAATTTTTATCCTCCCTTTTTTGACTTGAACTTTCATTATTTTATGGCTCATGAATATTGTTATTGTTGTTTGTTTTCCCTAATTCTGCATGAAAACCGAGCAAACAAATTTTGCAGTTGAGCTCATGATGCAAATGATATACGAAAATGCATAGCTTCATTTCTATGATAGGAACGAAATCCTCTGAGACGGAAACGTCACAGGATTACAAAGAGAAAATGAAAATGGAAATAAGGAAGACAAAAGCATCATATGAAGTGGACGAGATAGTCAAAATTTTGCCAATTTGTATTTCTGTTCTAGCAACAAAAAGGTAAGGTAGTTCATTCAGACGAAATATGATACATTACTATGCCTAACCCTAGTTCCCAAATCTTTTCATAACATGCTAACCACTTCCTTCCTCACGATTGGGGAGGGGACCGCCCTGGAATCTTGGCTGCTTTCCTTCAAACACTATCCATCTTGCATCCTTTAGTGATTGAACTTTATACTTGAAGGCCCAACAACACTCAAAGGTGTGCCCGGGAGAGTTAGCGTGGTACTCACAATGGGCCTCTGGAACATACCACCCCGGGGGAGGGTTAGTGACTGGAATCTTGGGAATAGCGGATATCATTCCTCTTTCCAACAACTGAGGAAACAACTCGGCATAGGCTATAGGGATTGGATCCATCCTTTGGAAGTTTCTGGGGACGTTTTCTGCATTCTTCTGTAGATTTGACTGGCTGGCATAGTCATGTCTTTCCCTTGACAAGAGCACTTGCTTGTCTTCTCCTCCATGCTTTTTGAAGTTAAAGTTTTATTACGACTATAATGAGTGACAAAATTGTGAGCTAAGTCCTTCCATGCATGAATTTTTACTCAGCTATGCCAGCTTAAGGCTTCGCCAGACAAACTATATTTGAAATAGTAGGTGAGCAAATCATTGTTGTCGGCATGTGCCACCATTTTATGGAAATACATCCCTAGGTGAGCTAAAGGGCATTCAGAAGCACTAAACTTCTCAAAGTATGGGATGTTGATCTTCAAGGGGAGAACAGAGTATGTTACCAATCCAGGATTACCAGTGGCTGATGAATTAGAAACGCTTACTCCCTCCAAAGCTAGTAGCTGCCTTTTCTCCATTCCCCTTTCATGATTCATTCCCAAGATGGGAGCTTGTCCTTTGCTTGTTTCTACAACTACTTTTTCCTCTATGGTATCAAAATTAATGACTGGCAGTGCATGGAAATCTCCTTTTGGCTTGGAACTTGAGTCCTTGGTTGTTAGGACAAATGTGCGCAAGCTGGGGCCCAAGCCAGCCAATGATTCTACCAATTGTGATGATGGATGCTCACTAGTAGCCGATTTTGGAGATTGCACATTTTTGCTCAAAGAGGCAACAATCTCCATTAACTTATCCATCTTATTCTTAATATCTTAAACATCTCGACGAATATCCTCCTGACTTTGTTCGAGAGCCCTTACACAACTTTCCAACTGTTCGACCATAACTTTTGTTTTCCTTCTGGTAGTGTAAGGGTGGGTAGAGGTGAGCTAAATCTTGGAATTTCAGTCTTTAATTTGACCTAATAGGAAGTTAGAACATGATTACCAGCCCATTGGAGAAGGAATATCATGCATGCATTATGCATGGATGCATGTCATGCAACCTAAATAGTCATTCGGCCAAAGTTTCGAGAAAAACCCCATTCATTAATGATCTCGGTAATAATCCATTTCCCCCTTGCAAGGGTGTCTTGGGAGATAAAATTTGACTCATGAATGAAATGAGCTTTTTCTATAATATTGGCCAAGTGATAGGGATGCCTAAGTGGATACAAAATGTACAAGACACAACATTTTCCAGACATATGTACGACAGACATAAATTACCACTTGTGGAGAAGGATGTGGCTTCTGTCCCGACCTTGGGGGAGGTATAAATAGGATAGTCTAAGGCTCTATCCTAGGTGAAAGATTTAGGATAAAACATGTGTGGTTAGGCTCTAATCCCTAACGAAAAAGATCGCCAAATTAATCCTCCATCGTCCCTCACAGAGGTTTGGACAAAGCTCGCACTGAGTAGAGTGGTTCATGGGTCCCCATAAGCCTTGCCACATGGGGAAAAACGCTATTACACCTCTATCTAATCCTAAAAGGGATAGCCAGGGTATAGAGCCATGAGAGTGTGTGAGTTTATCAGTTTCAGACTACACCTTTTACACCACATTCATCCATCCATTATTTAGAATTAAACACATGCTTTATTCACACAAATCATGGAAACAAGTTGTCATATGCTTATCATCTCATGCTAAATCAAGGTATTTACTATTTTACCTCATGCCCATTCAGTAAATAAAGAAAACTCAAATAAACCAAGCATTTCTTCAATTACTTGCTGTGATTATTCATGAAGTACTTGCAAACAAAAATAATCATATGAACAATATGTACAACACAAGGAAGGAGTAATCAAGAAGGCTTGTTGGATTTGGATTTTGGGATAATTCTTAATTAATCATTGGCTTGACTCTCAGATCATCCCCAGTGAAGTCACCAAGCTGTCGTGACATGCCGGACCCACCAAAACACTGGCATGGGCGCGGCTGTGAATTGGGAAAAATAGGGTGAATTTTGAAAATATTTTTCGTGGAAAACATGGTGTGATTGAGTCACCACTAACCTTTTTAAGTGTGATTCGAACACTTGATTGCTACCCAACTAAGGGTAGAATCAGTCTGCATTACCAAAATCGAGCTCGGGAGTACGGTTACGCGAGGGGAAGGTATTAGCACCCCCTACACACCCGTTCTTACGAACGATACTAGATCCCCTAAACCAAAGTTAATAAGCCTTTAAGATTACTCCTTTCCAAAAATGGAGAAAATGAAAATACTATATAGGAATTCCCTCAAAACTGGGGCATATCGTACTCTGAAAAGTTCGTGCCTCCCTTTGAGATCATCAATATGGAAAATCAAAAAAATAGTTTATGAAAATACACTCCTCAGGTTTTGAAATCTTTATAGAATTTTCATAGTGAAAAGTAATATTCGGGGAGGTTTTTGGAAGTTGTTTGGGATGGAAACGATTTTCTAGGCCTAAAAAAAATATTTTTGTGATTTTTCTAAGTGTGAAAACATTTTTTTTCATGCTTTTGGTGAATTTTTAAATATTTTTCCCTAGACTTCAAAATAGCTTAAATAAAATTAAGATGAAAACCATGAAAATCAAAGTTCAAAAATAATTTTGTGACTTTTTATGTTTTTGTGGATTTTGGTGAATTTTGGAATTATTCAAGTAGAAATGACACAAATTGAACCAGCTTAGTCATGGTTTAGAGGACCCAACTGGTTCGGGGAGAAAATCGGAAAGGTCAACCTGTTTAGGGTCTGGTAAAGACCAAGTCAACACATGGTGCCTACAGGGCGCACAAGTTAGCGTGTGATTTTGTGTGTGCATGGAATGTGTGTAAATGTGTGCGAGTGTTATAGTGTATGTTACATGCATGAGTGTGCACGTGCGTGAGTGTGTACTTGTGTGTGCATGCATGCATGTGTGTGTGTGTGTGTGTGTGTGTGTGTGTGAGTGTTAGAATGCATGAGTGTGGACATGCGTGGATTAAAGTGTACGTGTATGGGTGTGTATGTGTATGTGCATGCATGCATGTGTGTGTATGAGTGTTAGAATGCATGAGTGTGGATATGCATGAATGAAAGTGTACGTGTGTGGGTGTGTATGTGCATGTGCATGCATGCATGTGTGTGTGTGTGTGTGAGTGTTAGAATGCATGAGTGTGGACATGCATGAATGAAAGTGTACGTGTGTGGGTGTGTATGTGCATGTGCATGTATGCATGTGGGTGTCTAAGTGTATGTGTATGAATGTACACGAGTGTGAGTGTAAATGTACATGTGCGAGTGTTTGTGAATGAACATGTGTGTGTGTAAGTGCATATGTGAAAATGAATGGAATTATTTTTAACTAACTTACAATATTTTTTGGTAATTTTCTCTTAATTTTCTAGTATTTTTTTCTGAATTTTTATGATTTTTAATGAATTTTATGTATTTAAAACAAATAAATAAGAAAATAAAAAGAAGAACTGGTGAAAAATCAGTTCAGGTAGGGGTTAAACCACAATCGGTTCAAAAGGGAACCAATTTAAAGTTGTGGTAAAGACCATCGCACCACGTTGCGTCTTCTGAGTGATTGGAAACATTTGGATGGGAGTCGGTAAGCTAGCTCTATCAGGGAAGTTGATGGGAGATGCCGATCAGACAATCCGGGGGGTAACACGCCATACTTGCGCATGTGGGGAATATACAGCTCATGCGTTGCTCAAAGGATAGCGGAGTAGAGCTCGAGGGGGCACCTGTCTCGGGGAATCGTGGCCATCGATGTGTTGCCTGGTGGCTTTGATTCGTTGGGGGAAGCTGACACATGACGCAAACGTCTACCAGAGGGTAATCACGGCCGTTGCTAATGGGCAGAGATCCGATGGTTGTAGCGAGGCACACCCGGATTGCTGACGTGGCCTTGATCCTTACCATTCTTAGAAAACACAAATTGTGCAGCTACGAGTCGGGGTGTATCAATCATTGACCTAGCTTGATCACACTTGTTATTGATCTTTCATGTGTCATGATCCTATGGTCCCAATACCGGACATACTTAAACTAAAATTTTTCATTTACTCTCCTTTTTCAATCTTCTCTCACAAGACAACCTCTCTCACTTCTTCTTGTCTCTACGAAAACCCTAAACGAAGACCCTAGTTCTCCTTGCTCAGCTTCTCATCCATTCTTCTTCGAACCAAAACCTGACCCCCTTGCTCTCTTTTCTATCTGTTTCCCTTCTCTAACTCTCGGATGCCCTGTCAAGCTTTCAGATACCCTAGATTAGAAACTCCTCTAAAAACCTAAACCAAGGTTCTAAATTTTCATCTCCTGTTTCTCGTCTCACAAACCACTGGACATTTGAGGTTGTTTGCAGGAGGCGTAACCAGAAGCAAGACCCAAAGGAAACGCCTGAAGCCCAAATGGATTACATAAGGACAAAGCTAGAAGCTAAGTAGCTTTTCATTCCCCCCCCCCCTTTTTTCTTTTGGTTATCCCTTCTTGTGGTTTGTTGGGATATGATCTAAATGTTATGATTTAGATTTTGTAATGATCCGATGACTATTGTTTAAGGTTCAGATTGGAAAATTTAGTGTTTGTGGGCTCAGGTTTCTGGCAGACAAAGCAACTTTTTCTTCGACCCAGTGGTTGTGCCGGGTTTGACTAGCATGAGTTAACCTGGTGAGTTGTGTGAACTTGGGCGACCCCAAGTGAAATTGGCAGGTGAGACCAGATACGTGTAGGTCTCAAGCTTTTTGTTAAGATTAGATAGGCTTCGGGTCATTGTAATGATGGGCTTGGTTTAGAACACACTTGGGTCGGGCATTTTCAAAATTAATCGTGGGCTTTTTGTTTTAAAACCTTTGTGGGCCAACTTCTCAAAATTGATTATGGGCTTTTTTTTAAGACCTTTGCGGGTCGGCTTTCTTTTAAAACGTGAACTGGGCTAGTTATTTTTGAAAATGGGCCTTGATTAAATATTTCAAAATGAAATGTGGGCCTGGGAAATTTAAAACAAAATTAGGCCTCGATTTGGTTTCGAAAGACAAATGGGCCAGGGGTTGTAGTAAAAACAGGTTAGGGCATTTTAAAAAGAATGAACTAGCCTAGTGGGATGTTAAAATAGGGTAGGAGTCTCTTGAAAAAAGAAGTGGTTTTTTTATTTTAAAACTCAATCGGGCCTGGAGGTTTCAAACTAAATGGGCCTAGGTCACTGAATTTTGGAAAAATGGGCTTAGGGACTTTGCAAATAAAATAGGTTCGAACCCGAGTGAGGGTTCGAGTCCAGTGTTCAGGTATTCCCTGCTCATACACACACAATCATAAAATAGATTGGACAATTATAGCTTTAGAGTCATACCCTTCCTTCATTCTTCCTTTAGTCTTCTTTTCTTTTCCTTCTGTCTATTTGAATGTGTATTCTGAGTGAACTCCTGAGTGTCTTCTTCCTAGGCTCTGAATGAGAGATTCATAACTTTTCCTATAGGTGTTAGCTTTACCATGATCCCATGAGGGGGGGGTGATTTGGTATTTTTAAATTTAATCCCTAGGTGAATGTTCTAACACCAGTATGTTCACAATCTTAAGGACAATCTAGTGTAAGTAAAGTAAATATACCAGAATTTAAATAAAGCAATTTATTTAACGCCACATGCCCCAAAAAGCACCAAAGTAAAAGTGACATACAGATATGTTATCGAGGTTCGACCAATTGCCTACGTCCCCGCCTTGGCTAACTAGCACAAGGATTACCATTTTAACTTGCTTACTTCAACGGGTGGAGTGGCACCTATACAAACTAGTCAATTCAAGGGTTGACCTTAACCAATACATACAATCCTTACCGAGATGAATTACCGCCCCCTCAAGCCATGCCTGGAAACACTCAGATTTTACGATCAAATGGTACAACAGATAAGTGTTTTCACATAAAGCGAATTTATACCCAAATAATAC
This sequence comes from Malania oleifera, assembly GCF_029873635.1. Lineage (NCBI taxonomy): Eukaryota > Viridiplantae > Streptophyta > Magnoliopsida > Santalales > Ximeniaceae > Malania > Malania oleifera. The sequence goes on from NC_080424.1 coordinate 79,492,649, forward strand.
GCTCAATCAAATACACATCAATAACATGGATATAGTGTAAGCTCAGTGATGCAAGATTTTTTCTATCAATACTCAACATAGTATAGTCAATATAAAGCTCAAGAGTATTCAACACAATACAATCAGTATGATAATCAAGAATAATCAACACAAGCAGTGGCTTGGAATCTAAACAAAATATTTCAACAAAACATCAATATTCCAAGTATACTAGGTAGATAATCAATCTAGTTTCAGAATGGTTTTCTTCAATGAAATAAGCATAAAGCTAATTTGAAAATATTGCTTGCTTGTTTGAAAAATTCTTTGCACACCAAAAACAAAGCTCTTGGACACTTGCAATGGAATGCAAATATCCTAAGCTTTCTTGGTTTAATCCCACACGAGATTTACAAAGGAGAAATTCGTGGGATAAACCTAAGCTATGCTCCCAATAAAATACACAACAATGGGAGTATTAGAACATAGCAACAATCACATAAACAAAGATGGAACTCTCACACTCTTGGATTTTATCAAAGGGATGCAAGATTGAAAGTGTTAGGGCACAAAATGGATTTTAGAGAGAGAGAGAGAGAGAGAGAGAGAGAGAGAGAGAGAGAGAGAGAGAATTTTTGCTAATCACTTTTCTAAAATCCTATTTTAATTGAGAAAATGGACTCATATTTATAGCTAGGTAAAAAATTACTACCGTTCGAGATATAATGGGTATTATTAAAAAGTCTCAAAAAATTAAAATTCAATTAGCCCGAAATAACCCTATTTTACCGCGGTTAATTTATTTTAATCGGCTAGAGTTTAGGTGGATGAACCAAGGTTCGGTCACCTGAACAGACACAGCAATAAAAGTATTATAGGCTAATTCGGTCACTCGTGTCTTGGTTCGGCAGCCCGAATCAAAGTCAGTAGCAAAACTACATAACTTCGAGTGCCCAATACTAGGTTCGAGTGCCCGAACTCTTGTGTTCAGTCACTCGGGGCTGATTTGAACTGAAATTATCGGTTGCCTAAGTTGGTGAACAGTCTCTTTCAAATGGTTTGGGCACTCAGAGAAGATACATGCATTTATGGTTTGGTCACCCGAGGGCTGGTCAACTTTTTAACTGTCTAAGTTCAAGCACCCAAGAAGTTTTGTACTCCAAAGGTTCGGTCGCCTGAGCGCTCTTAACTTGCTTAGATTTGTTCTATTTTGAGCACAATTATGACATGCTCATATATTTTATGCTATATGTGTGAGTGTTGGAGACTAAGGTCTTGCTATGGTCTTAGTTGAGCTTACACTATATCTTGTGTGCATGATGTACATGTGATAAGCATACATCCACATGCCTAAGTTACTATTACATACCCATATTATTACAGACCGATATGACTATGAAATTCAATTACAAATTACAAATCTTCACAGTCTTCTTGTTTCCTCAAGTGTCCTTCCCTAGAATATTAATTTGAACCTGCACAAGCACTTGTCAATCATCAAATATCAGTATTTGTCATTATCAAAACTAGGTGCAACCTATAAGGTCAACATTCTCCCCCTTTTGATGATGAAAAATACACCATGCAAAAATATGGGTATAGCCTAAGAAGGCTCCCCCTATTGATATGCATCCAATTTATTTGAGCCAAATTATTTTACCTATTATTTATTTTTGCCGCTCCATCTCCCCCTTTTGGCAATAGTAAAAAGGGTTGTAAAAATGAACACTCTAGGCAATGGATAAATGTTACATTTATACATTCATTTTTGAAAGATTTAGAAAAAATTTTGGTAGAGTGTCGTTTGTAAATCCGACTTTCCAAAACTAAATCTTGTATAATTGTAACCTATTTGAGTGTAAATATTTCCTAACAGTTTATCCACAACTACTCAAACAATTTCAATCCAGTATAAAATTCAAAGTTCTCATGAAGTGAACAAAGGAGCTGTGCAATACAAGTAGTGAGCAATATGCATTACACGCAATAGGATCAAGTTGTAGATATAAGATATGTGAACGCAATCAATAATCAATATTCACAAAGTCTAAGGCAAGTAAACAAATCAATAATGAAATTTGTTGCTAAGACTTGTTACATTTCACTTGAGAGCTCCCCCTAAATTTATGCAAACTATGATACATCTAAGAAGCTTCTCTACTGTGCATTAGACCTAACTCACGTCTAATTTGGATGAATCTATCTTCAGGAAGTGGTTTAGTGAATATGTCCACCCAATATTCATTTGTGCATATGAACTCAAGAGCTACATCTACCTTTTGCACATGATCACGAAGGAAATGATGTCTAATCTCAATGTGTTTAGTTCGTGAATGTGAGATAGAATTTTTAGAAATGTTGATTGCACTAGTATTATCACATTTAATCGGTATTGTTTCATAGTACAATCCAAAATCCACAAGTTGTTAATTCATATAAAGAGTTTGCGCACAACAACTTCCAGGCGTAATATATTATGCTTTGGTTATGGATAAGGCAACTAAGTTTTGTTTCTTAGAGAATCAAGAAACAAGAGATTGTCCTAAGTAATGACAAGTGCCACTAGTACTTTTCCTATCAACCTTACTACCAGCAAAGTCAATGTCAGTATAACTAACAATCTCAAAAGTAGTATGCTTAGGGTACCACAAGCCTAACTCTATAGTCCCAACTAGATACCTAAGGATTCGTTTGACAGCTTTTAAGTGAGATTCCTTAGTGGCAGCCTAAAACCTAGCACACATACACACACTAAACATAATGTCAGGCCTACTAGCAGTGAAATATAGGAGACTCCCAATCATGCCATGATAGAGTTTTACGTCAACAGGGATCCCTTGCTCATCTTTATCAAGTTTAGTAGAAGAATTCATAGGAGTACTAAGAATTTTACAATCTTTCATATTAAATTTCTTTAGCAAGTCCCTGATATATTTAGATTGGCATATGAAAGTTCCATTTTTAGCTTGTTTGATCTGTAGCCCTAAGAAGAAACTAAGCTCTCCCATCATGCTCATTTCAAACTCATTTTGCATGCATTTGGCAAATTCATTACACAACTCATCATTAGTTGCTCCAAAAATGATATCATCCACATATATTTGAACAAGGAGCATATCATCATTTTTAGACTTGATGAAGAGTGTAGTGTCAATCTTGCCACGGGTAAACCCATTTTCTAGTAGAAAACCACTAAGCCTCTCATACCAAGCTCTAGGAGCTTGTTTTAATCCATACAAGGCCTTAGACAATCGGTAAACATGATCTGGAGGTTTATGATTTTCAAAATCGGGTGGTTGTTCTACATATACTTCTTCATTAATAAATCCATTTAGAAAGCACTTTTAACATCCATTTGAAACAATTTGAAAAATTTTTAAAAGTGGCAAAAGCAAGCAGCATACAAATGGCTTCTATCCTAGCAACAGGAGCATATGTTTCATCAAAGTCAATCTCTTCCTGCTGGTTATAATCTTAGGCAATTAATCTAGCCTTATTCCTAATTACTACCCCATTCTCATTTTTCTTATTTTTGTATACCAATTTAGTTCCGATGATGGTATGATCACTAGGCCTGGGAACTAGAGTCCACTTTACTTCTTTCAAAATGATTAAGTTCTTATTGCATGGACATCACCCAAGATTCATCCTCTATAACTTCTTTAATATTTTTAGGCTCTTCTTGAGATAAGAAAGCAAAGTGATTTGCTATATTTCTCAAGGAGGATCTTGTGGCTACTCCACGGGATGGTTCACCTATGATTTGATCTATAGGATGATTTCTAATGAATTTCCAATCTCTAGGCAGTTCCTGATTTTTATTTTCATTATCTTCAGGTGATTTTTCATTTGCTTCCTAATTTTCACTTGCATTGTTTTCAATAGACATTTTTCCAAAGCATTTTCTAATATAAATATCATCTTCATCATCTTTATTGGAAAATGGATTAGATTCATCAAACACAACATGAATAGATTCAATTACTGTGAATGTTCGTTTATTAAAAACCCTATATGCTTTGCTATTGAGTGCATAACCTAGGAAAATGCCTTCATCAGATTTAGAATCAAATTTTTCTAAGTGTTCATTATCCCTAAGCACAAAGCATTTACGACCAAACACATGAAATTAGGAAATATTAGGCTTATGGTTGTTCTTAGGTTCATAAGGAGTTTTATTAATCGAATGTCTAATCATCACCCTATTCATAACATGGTATGCAGTATTAATGGCCTCGGCCCAAAAATATTTAGGTAAGCTATGCCAATTTAGCATAGTTCTACCCATTTCTTGCAATGACATATTCTTTCTTTCTACTACACCATTTTGTTGAGGTGTCCTAGGTGCAGAGAAGTTATGGGTTATGCCCTCTAAGTCACAGTATTTCTCTATGCCTTCATTTTTGAATTTTGTGTCTCTATCACTTCTTATGTGAGTTATTTTATATCCCTTTTCATTCTGGATTCTCCTACAAAGTTTAGTGAACTGTTCACATTATTCATTTTTATATGCAAGAAACAACACCCATTTGAATCTAGAGAAGTCATCCACTACTACAAAAGTATAAGATTTACCACCAAGACTTTGCACAAAATTGGGTCCAAACAAATCTAGGTGAAGCATCTCTAAAGGTCTAGTAGTAGATATGAATTTCTTTTTCTTAAAACTAGATTTGGTTTGCTTACCCATTTGACATGCATCACAAATTTTATCCTTTACAAAAGACATTTTGGGCAAGCCCTTAACTAGTTCTTTCTTAACAAGTTTAGACAACAAGTCAATGCTAGCATGCCCTAATTGCCTATGCCATAACCAACTAGCTTCATTTACAGCAGAAAAACAAGTGACTTGTTGTGAAGCTAAGTTATCAAGGGAAGTAGTATAGACATTTTCATGGCGGTTTCTAGTAAAAAGCACTTTGTGATCTAATCTATCTTCTACTATGCATTTATCATTTTCAAAAGATACTTTATATCCTATGTCACACAATTGACTTTTGCTAAGTAGATTATGCTTCAACGCATCAACCAATAGAACATTGTCAATAGTAAGAGAAGAATCCTTACCAACCTTACCTACGCCGATGATACGTCCTTTGGCATTGTCACCAAATGTCACATAGCCTCCATCCTTGGGAACAATTGAAGTGAATTTTCCCTTGTTGACGGTTATGTGCCGTAAGCACCCACTATCCAAGTACCACCGGTCCTTGGAGCAGGACGATCTTAGGCATACTTGCAAAATAAGCTAAGTAACTGATGCTGGTCCCCAAATTGTGTTGGGTCCATGGGGGTTAGTAGTAGGATCTCTCTTAACTACCCATACTTTCCTAATTCTAGCATGCTTATTCCTAAGTGGACAATCAAACTGACTGTAACCAATTTGTTTACATTTAAAACATATTAATCTACACTTAAGCTCGTTAGGAGGAATATGAGATTTTGATTCACGTGTAAAGTGTCCTAAGTAAAGTTTAGGTCGTCTAACATTTTCAACACCATTAAAACCAAGACCCTCTTTACTTAAGGAGTTTCTTTGGGCACCAAGTGATTTTTCAAAATTATCTTTGCCCTTGGTGAATTTAAAAATGATTTTGGAGTTATCCTCCAATTTGCTTTCAAACTCAACAATAGTGACATCTTTTTCTTTTAAAATAAAGGCATGAGAGGTTTTTTGCCATATTAAACAACTTTGACCAATTTTTACATTTATTTTTCAAATTGTTATTTTCCTTGGTCATTTTGCCTAACAATTTAGAAACACGAATATATTCAAACTATAATTCTCTAAATGTAGGCACGTAATCAAAATCACAATCATTAAATGAGTAGTATGAAGACAATGAACTAGAAGACAATACCTGATCCTCGTGTGCCATCTAGCATAGATTGGAGACCTCCAAGTCACTGTGATTTGATTCTGAGTCGCTGCTACTGAGTTTGTCCCATGAAGTCTCGGCCTTTATGGCTTTCTTCTTTTTCTTAGCCTCCTTATTCAGCAGTGGGCTGTTAGGTTTAATATGTCCCACCTTATTGCAATTATAGCACATAGGAGCAGCTAATTTTTCTTTTCTTTTGCTGGACTCTCCTTTCTCATTAGTAGACTCTCTATATTTTTTAAAGGGCTTCCTGTTCTTCCTAAAAAAATATGCCAAAATTTCTAGTTAGCATAGCCATTTTATCATTAGTGTCAGATTCACTGTAGTCACTAGATGTGTTAGTGGAGGCTTTCAATGAAGTAACATTCTTAGCCCTATTATGTTCATTAACTCTCTCGTTTATGCTAAATTCATATGTGACCATGGAACCTATCAATTCATCTAGGGTCATGGCCTTAAGATCTCTACCCTCAGCAATGATCGTAGCCTTGTGATTACGCGTGAAAACTGCGTAATTAAGCACTTTAACCCGGTCTTTACGGCGTATATTTTTAATTAAATGTCCAAATTTGTCCAATATTTTAATAAAGTGCCAAAATTATCATTCTTGACTTTTATTGTGCAATTTACGAGTTTTTTATAATATTTTATCGCAGGAAAAGTCCCGAGAACCAAAACCGACAACTGTTCATATTTCATGCATAACGTTTTCGTCCAAACTCCAATCAAGTCGATTTAAATTTTTGAAGAAAAAGGAAAGGATTATTTACAACTTTTGTGTTTTGATTTTTATGAGAAACTGGCTTCATAAGGGTCAAATATTGTGGTGAACAAAGATACAAAATGTGACTCGGCCATGCAGGCCGGGTCGGGTCGGGTTGGCTAAACCGGGTCTAAGGCTTCCCCCAATCTCTTTTAAATTCTTCTTCTTCTCCCCCTTCTTTCCTAGGCAGCCTGAGGGCTTTCCTCCTCTTCTCCTTTCTTCCAATTCCCTTTCTCTTTATCTTTTCCTTCTTCTTGGTTTTCTTCCTGTCCTTCTGTTCTCGCTCTCTTTTTTCTCTTTTCTCTATTCTCTGCTCCAGCCACAACACTGCCTCATCCTCTGAAAAAAACCAGCAGCTCCAACTCCCTCAGCATCCTAAGCACCAGCCACCAGCAGACCCCTTGCGGCCACAGCACAACAACAACTTCTCAGCCACCACAGCAGCGACTCTTTTCCAATAGCTTACTAGCAGCCAAAGCTCGAAGCTTCCCTCTGCAGCAACCGAAGCTCCATCTCCAGCCCCTCCACAGTACTAGCCGAAGCCCACACCAGCAGCAGCAATACCAGAAGTAGCAGCAGCAAAGCTTTGAAGACCCCAGAAGCTCCTCCATAGCACAGCCAGGCTAGCCGAGCACCACTCCAACTACAACTCCTATGGCTCTCTCTATCTCTCTCTCTCTTTTACAATCTCTTTATTTATTTATTTATTTATTTACCTTTTTGTATTGAAACTTGGACATGGTTAAATTAGTGTTAAGGTTTATTTTAGATTTTAAATAATTGTTAAGTTGTTATTGCCTTTGGAAAATTAAATTAGTTGTGTTTTTTTTTGTTCAAGATTTATTTTTATTTTTTTGTTGAAACTCAATTTAGATTAGGTTTGGTTTTATCAAAGTGTGTATTTTTCTTATGGTTTTTCGTTTTATTGATGTAGTGAGCCACTGTGGAATTAATTTGACCCGGAAATTGTGTATTGTGAGCATGAGTGGCTAAGTTCGGTAACTCGGGTTGTGGGTCAATGTCGTTTGCTTTCCGTGCTTTATTAGTTCTCCTAAGAAATTATTGATAAAATTTTATTTGGTTGAAATAAAAAATTTAAGGCATCGTTGATAAATCGCTGGCTCTTATTTCTTATTTTGTTGTTGACATTAGGCACATCAAAACCTTGATTTAATCTAGGATTTTCATCAACTAATTTTTACATAAAATTCGGTTGATGCTTAATGAGAGTTTTTATTTTCTTCCATTTGGATGTGGCTAATTTACTTGAGCTTTTGTAATAAAATTTCATCTTATTAATGCCTTGATTGGATTAACAAGAAGAGGAGTAAGGCCTAGGGAATGAGTAAACGGTGGAAGCAAGCAGACATTGAACCTGTAACCCGAGTATTTGGTAAATTGTTTCAGTTAGTCTGTTTAGTTTGATTGCGTTTTTAGATTTACATTTTTGGAAAATTGATAAAATTTCAGTCTCATTTTGATAGTTTATTCAAGCTTCTCTCATTTTGTTACCTATTTTCAAAATCATAAAAGGCCAAAAAGACTTTCAAACTACATTTTGCAACAACAAGATTTCACTAACCTTTCATAAATACTTTGATACTCAGTGGTCCCTGTTAGAATTGGTGTATTCCCAAGAGGTGGGGGGGGTGAATTGGAATTTAAAACTTTTTCACCTAGGTTAATTTATCCAACAACAGTAAATACACAACCTAGGGTCAGTTTATACAATTTCCAAATGCGTAAATAAGTATAATGTGGAATTTAAGTCATACACATCATTCACCCATAACATACATGTGCGGTAAGTATAGACTGCAGAAATATAAACAAACACACAATATGTTATCGAGGTTCAGCCAACTGTGCCTATGTCCCCGCCTCTAGCTGCAAGCCAGAGGATTCCACTAATAGCTCACTTAAGGGTGGAGCGACACCGTTTACAATCAGGTCAAATTAACATAGGGCTGACCTCAACCTTAACCAGGTCAATTAGGTGGGCTGACCTCAACCTACACGCCTTAATAGGACGACGCACCTAACTTTCCTAACCGGGTCTAAGCTAATTCGGGACTATTCCAGGGCTAGTCTCCCTCTTCAGGCCCGTGCCTGGATATACAAAAAATGTGTATATAATTAGATGGTACAGTGATTATGCTTTCGTGTAAAGCATATATGTACCCAAATGCGCGCAATAACATACACCACAAATATGATTCAATATGTAAGCTCAATGTGGTCTAGATGGTTCAACTCTCAAAATATTTTCTATCAGTGTAATGCATACGTGAGAGTGACAAACAAGCAATCTTTATATCACAAGATATTCAGCAAATAAGTTCACACAAAGATGTTAGCCAGACAATATGTATATTTCAATGAGCAGGTTTCCTCAATCATATGATGCTCCAGTAATATATATGTTCGGTTTGCAAAAGATATTCAATCTTTGTATTGAACAAAGGATATGTGAGTTGATAAATATTGCAACAAAGATTTTATCACACAAACAAATATCACTTCAAATGTTTTTTAAGATAAAATAAATAGATATTTGTAAGTGATTTTGAAAATATTTTGCAAACAAAACACTATACGTTCTTCTCAGGATATTGCAATGAAGGTGCAAGCTTGGAAGATCTAACAAAGTCTTCTTAGGATAGACTTATCAACAAAGTCCCCTAAGAATCCTTAGGTTTTTCTCTCAAATAAAGTCATGTCAAGCAAATAAAACAAGGAGAGCAAACCCTTCCAAACACACACTCAATCCACTTACAAAGAGTTTGAGCAATCAAAGAAGGTAAGTATGAGTGTTTTGGGGTAAGAAAATGAGTAGTATAGGATTTGTATTTTTCAGAGAATTCTTCCCTAATCAAAGTGGCTAAAATCACCCTTAATTTTCTCAAATGAACTCATATATATAGACATGGGAGAAAATATGACCGTTGGGGACCTATTAGGGATTGTTGAAAAAGTTTAATGACATTTTAACCAATTTAACCCTGTTTAAAAAATATTAACTGCGGTAAACAATCAGGGCAACCCGAGAGGTCTGGTCGACCAGAAATGTTTCGGTCGACCAGGACTCATATGGTTCGGTCGACCAGGGAGTTTTTGAACTAAGGTCTCGATCGACCGGAAGTTGGCGATTTTCCAAATTTCTGAGGTTCGGTCGACCGGGCCTTTTTAAACTGCCTGGTTCGGTCGACCAGACCACTGGGAATTGTCCCAAGGACCCTTTGGTCAACTAGGTAGTTGGAGTACAAAAAGTGGTTGGTCGATCGGGAGGTCAAAATGTTGACTCCCAAGTGGTTCGGTCGACCGAGGTCAAATCAACTGTAAGGGATCGGTCGACCGGACTGTGGTCAACATGTTGACCCGGACCGGTTTCGGTCGACTAGGAGGAAATGACCTGTGTGGGTCAGTCGATCGAAAGTACAAGACTTGTACATTTCTATCCTTTTTCAAGCATGCAATTACCCAAGTCAAATATTCAAACATATATATGCATGAGTGAGTGTCCTAGGGTCATTTGTGTTCAAAATTAAGACACCATAAAAGTTTGGTGTCGATCGATTGAAGGGTACACCCTATGGTCATGCTAAGGTCCTTTTTCATTCATGGTTTGTTTTGAGCTTACGTAGTAGATCACGCATGTGATGTGTGTGAGCTTATTACAAACCAAATACCTTCTTATTATTATAGACCAATTAAGTATATTACAATATAAAATTTGGTCTTCAGGCTTTACTTGCTTTGTGCACATCTTTATCTTAACATTCTTAGTTCCTGCACAAAAACACAAACACTCATTAGATACAATGAGTATTTGTCATAATCAAAACCAAGTGTGACCAATAAGGTCAACAATCCCTGTGGAATACGATCCTGGACTCATTCTTGATACAACTTGACACTTCTGCACTTGGAAGCATAACTCAAAATGAGTCAAGTTTTTGGCACCGTTTCCGGGGATCAATTGGTATCATCGAAGTGTTTCTCAGATTTTAGAGAGGTGTTATAGAGCTGTGAACGTCTCCACAGCCTGGGTGATATCTACTTCCTCTCCGTTGACCTGTTTGCTTTTATTGCGTTTATACTGAGTTTGTATGACTAGTTGGGCTAAAGGTAACACATTTAGACTAGTCAGGACAAACTCATCCATCTCATTATCGAGTGAACATGTTTCACTTGAATCACCATCTGATACATGTAGCATCATGGCTGAGAATGAACCCCATGATATGGAGAACCCTAATACGACACTCACAGAATATTTGCAACCTGTTAGGACTAGTACCCCATCCTGCATTATTCTACCTTTGAATGCAAATGCTTTTAATTTTAAACCTAGGATGATTCCATTATTACCTCATTTTCATGGCATTGAATCTGAAAACCCATATTTGCATATTAAAGAGTTTGAAGAAGTTTGTGCCACATTCATGGATAGAACATGCACTAAGGAGGTGTAATAAGATTGAAATTGTTTCTCTTTTCTTTAAAAGACAAGGCAAAAACCTAGTTTTATTCCTTAAGGCCAAGATCCATTGGGACTTGGCAAGAAATGCAAACTGAGTTTTTAAAGAATTTTTTTCCCATGCAAAGAACTAATGCTTTGAAAAGACAAATCATGAATTTTGGCCAAAATGATGTGGAAATATTTTATCAGTGTTGGGAATGTTTTAAAGACCTCTTAAATGCATGTCCTAACTATGGGTGTGAGAATTGGAGGGTCATCAGTTTTTTCTATGAGGGGTTGCAACCAAAGATGAGGCAATTTGTAGAAACAATGTGCAATGGTGAGTTTTTCAATAAAGGGCCTGAAGAAGCTTTTGACTATTTTGATTATTTGGTTGAAAACGCCCAATCTTGGGATGTCTCTGATGTGTATAATAGATCTGAAAAAGCAAAAATGTATTAGTGGGGGTGGTAAGTATCAATTGGAAGAAGTTGATGATTTGAATGCTAGGCTTGCATTGATGTCCAAAAGGTTAGATTCAATTGAGCTTAAGGAGGTAAATGAAATGCATGTTTTACCATCATCTTCTAAAAAATGCAACATATGTGAGGATCCAAGGCATGCGACTGATGCATGTCCAACTATTCCTGCTTTTAAGGAAGTTTTTTCTTGATCAGTCTAACCCGATGTATATGTTTTTTGAGATTTCTTATGAACCTTATTCTGATAATTACAATACAGGTTCTAGAAGTCATGCAAATTTTAGTTGGATGAATGACCAAGTGGAGCCATCTCCCCAGGGACAAAGTCAATACATTCCTTATGCAGCATCTAGCCAAGACTCGGGAACCTTTTACATTGCAAATCAGCCTCCTCCAATGCAAAGAAGGAAAATGGAAGATTCCATACAGTAGCTAACCGTTAGCTTGCAACAGTTCATGGAAAGCCAAAATGTAATCAACTCTCAAACTTCTCAAGCCATCATCGAGACAAGCACCAAATTGACTAGGCTGAACACATTATTGAATGCTTTGGAGATAGATGAATCCCAATTTCAAGCCCAGCTTGCAATCATGGAACCGTCATCCTATATTGAAGCAAATGTCAATGATTGCAATGCCGAAGCAAATCTCAGCTATGGTAAGGTGACTGGTGCACTAGATGAAGAAGTTGAGCAGAATGGTGAGAGTTTAACCTTCAAGGGACCAGGTACAAATTTTTATGTTGATGCTTCTAAAGAACCAAAGGTAATTGTTCCGAAAGCTTTTCCTCAAAGATCGATTCTTAAAGAAGTATATTTCCTGGAAACTATACTGGATAAGGATCCTTTCTTGTTAAAACAAGAAAGACAATTTGAAAATGTGTTGTATGATATTGTGGAAAGTATTGATTTATTCATAGATAACGTCTGTGCAGATAACAAAGTTGATGCATTGTGGCGACTAAAATTTGGAGATTCGCTAGTTCAATTTATAAATCTGCACCCACCAGACGAAATTCCTCCCGAGCCTCCTCCAGACACACTGTGATGTTTTTCTTTCATTTGTTTTCATTTTGTTTCATTCTATCTTATTTTTAGTTTATTAATAGGTACATTTTCCTTTAGTTTAGTTTTCCTTTTCCATTATTTTTTCACCCAGGTACGCCCCACTTTTCCCTTGCACAGTTTTTCTATTTCTCCTATGCTTTCACATTGAGGACAATGTTCCATTTTAGTTAGGGGGTGATGAGCATTTGCATGTGACACTATGCACATATACATATTGAGTTTTATATTAAAAAAACAAAAACAAAAACAAAAAAAATCATCAAAAATCAAAAAGAAGGAAAGAAAGAAAGGAAGAGTAGTGAGGAATTACATTAAATTATGCTATGCTTAACATTGATTCGTATCCTTCACATACCTGCATATAATCTAAGAACTACACACTTGAGTCATTTATGCGTAGTTTCTCTTTATATGATTTTATGAATCCATGAATAATTGATTGGTAGTACATTCCTATTAATTTGGCTATATAATTTTCTGTATTTACACAACATCTCATGAGGCTGAATGCACACTCACGTGATTCATTGCACTTAGGGTTTCCTGTGAGCATTGAGAGAACACCCATAGCGACTATGACACCTTGTGAGATATCCTTGAGCTATGTATCGTCCTTTTGAGCGTTAATATCAAATCAGAGTTCATGGAACTCAATTCTTTTTTTTCTCGATGATTCCTTGTACACTAGTCTCTATCTTTAATTTGCTATCCTAGAGGTGACACCTAGTGGGGAGATAGAAACCTAGGTCTTGTAGCCTACTCAAGATGTGAAGGCTGAGCCACCCCTAGAGATTGACTTAGTTCATAGACCCTTATTCGAGCTCAATTCCCATTAATTGTTTGAAGATTACAAAAGAAGTGTTAAGATTGTCCTAATTACTCAAGAAAAGATAGAAAATAAAGAATGAGTAGAAGAAGGAACAAGAAATAAAGATGCGCATGAGATGAAACGCTGATGCTTGATCCACATACATATCACAAAGAATCAAGGACACGACACATGTTTTCCATGTATGAAGATTCTTCAACCGGTTAATGTCTTAGATGTATTCACGACAAGTTTGTGAATAGGTTGATCTAGGGTGGTCTCGGTTGGATGTGGTGAGTAGGTGAGAAGATGCTAGGGTGAAGGACCCGACACCTCATAAATAGGTTAGATCCTTTTCAGACTAGTCCACTCCATATACTTAGTATTTGTTCCTTTTAATATGTGGGATGTTTGATCGCGACACTCCTCCTCACATATGACAAGTGAACCCATTCCTTTTGAGTGTTTTTGAGGGTATACCAGTTAGGCCGAGTCAAAGCGATCATTCTGTAGGTGTCCACTGGTATCCTAGGTGTACTAAGTCACACACATCACACAACCCTCAAGAGTTTACTTGTTTATACTCGGACTTATATGACTACATTAATTCTAAATGTGCCACTGATTAACTTCATGTGATTATGTTGCTCTTAAATGACATATAAACAATGAAACTTGCATGAGTGACGTGCTTTGGAGTTGTGTGTATTGAATATGATCAAGCCTGTGTGAAATTCAGTGGTATTCTCATATGTGAAACGGTATGCTTGTGTCACATGTGCATCAATTTCATGTTCATTAGAGTTTGTAGTTGTAGGCACTACCTGAAATTCATTCATGCCATTTTCTAGAGACTAGCAAAATGTTAGTTGGGGGTGCGATTATGTGCAAAAACTGCGTAATTGGGAACTTTAACCCGGTCTTTACGGCGTATATTTTTAATTAAATATCCAAATTTTTCCAATATTTTAATAAAGTGCCAAAATTATCATTCTTGAGTTTTGTAGTACAATTTACGAGTTTTTGATAATTTTTTATCGCATGAAAAGTCTTAAGAACCAAAACCGACACCTGTTCGTATTTCGTGCATAAATTTTTTGTCCAAACTTCAATCGAGGCGATTCAAATTTTTTAAGAAAGAGGAAAGGATTATCTACAACTTTTGTGTTTTTAGTTTGGTGAAAAACTAGCTTCAGAAGGGTCAAATATTGTGGTGAACAGAAAGAAAAAATGTGACCAGGCCATGCAAGCCGAGTCAGGTCAAGTTGTCGAGTCGGGTTGGCTAAACTGGGTCTTGGGCTTCCCCAATCTCTTTTAAATTCTTCTTCTTCTCCCCCTTCTTTCCTAGGCAGCCTGAGGGCTTTCCTTCTCTTCTCCCTTCTTCCAATTCCCTTTCTCTTTATCTTTTCTTTCTTCTTGGTTTTGTTCCTGTCCTTCTGTTCCCGCTCTCTTTTTCTCTTTTCTCTATTCTCTGCTTCAGCCACAACACTGCCTCATCCTCTGAAAAATGCCAGCAGCTCTAACTCCCTCAGCATCCCAAGCACCAGCCACCAGCAAACCCCTTGCGGCCACAGCACAGCACCAACTTCTCGGCCACCACAGCAGCAGCTCTTCTCCAACAGCTTACTAGCAGCCAAAGCTCGAGGCTTCCCTCTGCAGCAACCGAAGCTCCATCTCCATCCCCTCCATAGTACCAGCCGAAGCCCACATCAGCAGCAGCAATACCAGCAGTTAGCAGAGCTTTAAAGACCCCAGAAGCTCCTCCATAGCACAGCCAGGCTAGCCGAGCACCACTCCAACTGCAACTCCCCTAGCTCTCTCTATCTCCCTCTCTTTTTCAATCTCTTTCTTTTATTTATTTATTTATTTATTTACTTTTTTGTATGGAAACTTGGACATGGTTAAATTAGTATTAAGGTTTATTTTAGATTTTAAATAATTGTTAAGTTGTTTTTGCCTTTGGAAAATTAAATTAGTTGTGTTTTTTTTTGTTCAAGATTTATTTTTATTTTTTTGTTGAAACTCAATTTAGATTAGGTTCAGTTTTATCAAAGTTTGTATTTTTCTTATGGTTTTTCGTTTTATTGATGTAGTAAGCTACCGTGGAATTAATTTGACCAGAAAATTGGGTATTGTGAGCATGAGTGGCTAAGTTCGGTAACTCGGGTTGTGAGTCAATGTCATTTGCTTTCCATGGTTTATTAGTTCTCTTAAGAAATTATTGATAAACTTTTATTTGGTTGAAATAAAAAATTTAAGGCATCGTTGATAAATCGCTGGCTCTTATTTCTTGTTTTGTTGTTGACGTTAGGCACATCAAAACCTTGATTTAATCCAGGATTTTAATCAACTAATTTTTACATGAAATTCGGTTGATGCTTCATGAGAGTTTTTATTTTCTTCCGTTTCCTTGTGGCTAATTTGCTCGAGCTTTAGTAATAAAATTTCATCTTATTAATGCCTTGATTGGATTAACAAGAAGAGGAGTAAGGCCTAAGGAATGAGTAAACGGTGGAAGCAAGCAGACATTGAACCCGTAACCCAAGTATTTGGTAAATTGTTTGAGTTAGTTTGTTTATTTTGATTGCGTTTTTAGATTTACATTTTTGGAAAATTGATAAAATTCCAGTCTCATTTTGATAGTTTATTCAAGCTTCTCTCATTTTGTTACCTATTTTCAAAATCATAAAAGGCCAAAAAGACTTTCAAACCACATTTTGCAGTAACAGGATTTCACTAACCTTTCATAAATACTTTGATACTCTGTGGTCCCTGTGAAATATGATCCTAGACTCATCCTTGATACAACTTGACTTTTCTTCACTTGGAAGCATAACTCAAAACGAGTCACCTTGGCTTCCCAAACAGGAGGTAAGCCTCTAAGGACCTTCCTAATCATCTCATATGTGGGATAGGTATTTCCTAATGCATGCAGTGAGTTTATGATGTGTGTGAATCTGGTATACGTGCTCTGAATGGACTCACCTACATTCATCCTAAATGCCTCATACTCACTGGTCAACATATCTATCCTACTGTCCTTCACGTCTCTAGTACCCTCATAAGTGACCTCGAACTTATCCCATTTTTCTTTTGCAGTAAAACATGCCATAATTCTGTTAAATTTATTTACATCAAGACTACAATATAAAATATGAATGGCAATGGCATTAAGACTAACAGCTTTCATATCATCATAATCATACTCATCATTAGTCTTAAGAACCCTGGCTGCACCCTCTTTTTTCATTGGGAGATAGTTTCCCTTAGAGATGATCCTCCACACCCTCAAATCAGTATTTTGAAGGTAGATGTGCATCCTTTGTTTCCATAAGTTGTAATTGACAACACTAAAAATAGGAGGTCATGTGGAAGATGGTCCCTTAGGGAAAGGGGTCATGGAGCTATGAGTCATACGTGATTTTTTTGCAAAATAACAACTAGTCTATGCAACGTGGCTCTGATACCAATTGTTAGCATTACTGTGATCCCAAAAGGGCGGGTGAATTGGTATTTTTAAATTTAATACATAAGTGAATGTTCTAACACCAGTATTTTCACAACCTTAAGGACAATCAAGTGCAAGTAAAGTAAATATACCAGAATTTAAATAAAGCAATTTATTTAACGCCACATGCACTAGAAAGCACCAAAGTAAAAATGACACATAAATATGTTATCGAGGTTCGACCAATTGCCTACATCCCCGCCTTGGCTAACTAGCTCAAGGATTACCACTATAACTTGCTCACTTAAATGGGTGGAGCAGCACCTATACAAACTAGGTTAATTCAAAGGCTAACCTCAACCAATACATACAATCCTTACCGAGCTGGATTACCGCCTCCTCAAGCCATGCCTGGAAACACTCAGATTTTATAATCAAATGGTATAACAGATAAGTGCTTTCACATAAAGCGAATTTATACCCAAATAATACGCTCAATCAAATACACATCAATAACATGGATATAGTGTAAGCTCAGTGATGCAATATTTTTTCTATCAATACTCAACATAGTATAGTCAATATAAAGCTCAAGAGTATTCAACACAATACAATCAGTATAATAATCAAGAATAATCAACACAAGCAGTGGCTTGGAATCTAAACAAAATATTTCAACAAAACATCAATATTCCAAGTATACTAGGTGGATAATCAAACTAGTTTCAGAATGGTCTTCTTCAATGAAATAAGCACAAAGCTAGTTTGAAAAGATTGCTTGCTTGTTTGAAAAATTCTTTGCACATCAAAAACAAAGCTCTTGGAAACTTGCAATGGAATGCAAATATCCCACTTGCAATGGAATGCAAATATCCCAAGCTTTCTTGGTTTAATCCCACACGAGATTTACAAAGGAGAAATTCGTGGGATAAACCTACGCTATGCTCCCAATAAAATGAATTTCAAGTACACACAACAATGGGAGTATTAGCATAGAGCAACAATCACATAAACAAAGATGGAACTCTCACACTCTCGGATTTTATCAAAGGGATGCAAGTTTGAAAGTGTTAGGGCATAACATGTATTTGAGAGAGAGAGAGAGAGAGAGAGAGAATTTTTGCTAATCACTTTTCTAAAATCCTATTTTAATTGAGCAAATGGACTCATGTTTATAGCCAGGTAAAAAATTATTACCGTTCGGGATATAATGAGCATTATTAAAAAGTCTCAAAAGATTAAAATTCAATTAGCCCGAAATAACCTTTTTTTCCTGTGGTTAATTTATTTTAATTGGATGGAGTTTGGGTGGAGGAACCAAGGTTCGGTCGCCCGAATAAACACAATAATAAAAGTATTCTAGGCTAATTCAGTCGCCCGTGTCTTGGTTCGGTAGCCTGAACCAAAGTCAATAGCAAAACTACGTAACTTTGGGTGCCCAAACTCTTGTGTTCTGTCGCTCGGGGTTGATTTGAACTAACATTCTCAGTTGCCTGAGTTGTTGAACAGTATCTTTCCAATGGTTTGGGTGCTCGGAGAAGATACATGCATTTATGGTTCAGTTGTCTGAGGGCTGGTCAACTTTTTGACTTTGTCTAAGTTCGGGAGCCTGAGGAGTTTTGTACTCCAAAGGTTCGGACGCCTGAGCGCTTTTAACTTGCTTAGATTTGTTCGATTTTGAGCACAATTAAGACATACTCATATATTTTATGCTATGTGTGTGAGTGTTGGAGACTAGGGTCTTGCTATGGTCTTAGTTGAGCTTACACTATATCTTGTGTGCATGATGTGCATATGATAAGCATACATCCACATGCCTAAGTTACTATTACATACCCATATTATTACAGACCGATATGACTATGAATTTCAATTATAAATTACAAATCTTCACGGTCTTCCTGTTTCCTCAAGTGTCCTTCCCTGGAATATTAATTTGAACCTGCATAAGCACTTGTCAATCATCAAATATCAGTATTTGTCATTATCAAAACTAGGTGTGACCTATAAGGTCAACAATAGGTACTCTGCCTCTACTTTGCTCTTCGCTATCAAACTTTACAGAGCTTCTTTGTAGTGCTCTATTTCTCTCTCAATTCTACATAATTTCTGCAGAAACCCCCCCCCCTTTCCAATTCTTCTTTCTCAATTCTCTCAATTTTAATAGTGTCTTCTTGTGCTCTCTTCTATTTTTTCTTTCTATTTTCCCAGCATTTCTTTGTGTTCTCTGTTCGTGTCGTTGCTCTATGTGGTAACTCCCTATTTATAGGGAGTCCGGGTGGCCTTTTGGCGCCAAATTTCCTTCCCTTCTAAAAAATTTTCCTTGAGCTGGTAGGGAATAATTCCTTAACCGATTTTATTCTTCTATGCACATATGGATTGGTATTTTGCATTTCATCTTATTTTTAGTTTTCCTATTAACAAATTGATTTGTCGCATCTCTATGTGCACATGTGACATGGGGAAGTCCAGCTGGCAAACCAAGAGTGGAGGGCATGGGATCTTGCCCAGGGGGCATCTCAGGGATGGAGGGTGCAACATCTGATTATTTTTTTGTATTTTGATTTTTTATTTTGTATGCTTTTAGCCCGTATGTACCCACAACTTTCTTTCCTACAACTTCAGCTTGTGCCTTTCATTCCCCAGCATGTGTGTGTAGAGACCCGAATAATTAACGTAATTTAAATAATAAGGGAAATGAGAGAGAAGGAAATTATAATTGGAATTTCACCATGGGTCTCATCGATGAACACAGGACATTTGTCGTCAAGCAGGCTTAAGGGGATCATTGACGGGCATGTGTCTCATCAACGAGAAGATACCAAGAGGCTATTTTTCAGCTCTGAATCTCGTCGACGAGGAATAAGTGTTCGTCGACGAATTTCTTTCATGACCTCATCAACGAAGTGATATGTTTTGTCGATTGTCAATGAAGGCCAGTGTATAAATAGCCTAAACTCAAATTTTCTGCAGAATTTTCACGCACAAACCCTCCTCTTTCTCTTTTTCTCTCTCTCTCTCTTGTTCGTCCCTCTCCCCTTCTCTATAAGATTACGGGCCAAAGTCTCACTGATTTGACGATCTGAGGCAACCACAACACTCTTGGGAGAGTTCTCTTCAAATCTGCAAGAGTGGATCGCTGGTGGGATTAACTTGGATTTCATCCCAACTTCAAAGTAAGGCTTTTTACTCAATACTTGCCTCCCCTACAGTTGTAGAAAATGTTGTACTCGAAGGAATACTAAAGTTTTGTTTTAAGAAATATTGTTTTCAAGGTGTTGAACGGGGAACTCTGCAGGTGTAGGATTAAACACTGTAGGGGCTTTTCAGTAGTCACATAAAGGGTTAAACTAAAGCAAAAATTTTTCAATGAAAATTATTATTATTTATTAGTAGATTTATATTCAGAAAGCATGTATTATATTTGAGTATTATTGAGAAAAATGTATATTTGGAAAAATACTGCTATTATATAGGAAATACGATTTCAGAACAGAATGTATGATTTTATTTAGAATTGTGTGGCATAAATATTAATTTTACGCACGTTGTATTATATTAAGTCAATTGTACAGATAACATGTTTTAGTGATTTTTAGAAATAACAGGATAATGCAGTACATTATGATTTCAGAATACATGATAAATAGTACAATTATAGAGATCAATATGTATGTTATGTTCGGCGTAAGGCCATGATTGATAGTCAGCGCAAAGTCGTGGATTATAGATGTATTCGGCGCAAGGCTGCAGTTATGAATGTAATCGGCACAAGTCCGTATTTATTTATGTTATTACAGAAATTAGAAAACACTATTAATATATTTATGTGCAAACAGTATATTTTCATGTATTATATATTATCAAAACCAGGATGGTAGTTCAATTCAGTTTCAAGAGCACGGTACCATTTCTAAATAGATCAGTTCAATTCAGACTTATGCTAGCCGCCCCTGCTAGTAGAGGGGGTGGGAGATGGATAGTCGATGTGATTTTCATTGTAGAGTTGTAGATGTCCACCTAGCAATCCGGACCAGGGTATGGTGGGCCCATCATACTTAAAGACATTTTGACTCAGCAGTGGTCGGCCAACCATTGTCGGGTCCCACCTTCAGGCTGCACAACCCGTCATAAGGGGCAATACATGACATCGACTAGCTATTCATCCTGGGTAAATTTCAGAATTACTAGTTATATTAGATGATTTTATGAATAGTGATATGCAGTATAAATTAGTATATTTATTAAATGATATGTTTAATTAGTTATGATATTATCAGTTTCCAAATATGTGAAATGTATTGTACGTTTATAATAGCACCTAAATATTAATGTTGCCATACAACTGTATTTAGTTTATTTCCCTTACCTTGAGGTGCCCCACCTCAACTTAAACTATTTCAAGGAACCTAACTCACTCGAAAAATGAGCAGCTCGAAAGCTATCCCAAGTATAGGAGTTTTGTTGTGTAATATTAAGCCCAAGGGCTAGATCGTCTCCTTAGAGAATGCGTTTTAATCTCAGATTTAACGTTCTTCCAATCAAAATTAAATTGCACTGAACTCGGTTCAGATTCAGGGTTTTCAAAATTGTGGAGACCTAATTTAACTAATTAAATACACACGCAAATTAAAGTCTTAAAACTAGAATGCACTAAATTAAATAACAATAATGGAAACCCTAGTCTGCTTAAGGAAACACCAGAGCACACTAACTAAAAATGGAAACTTTAAACATGGAACTAAAATACGCAATGGAAACTTAATCAGATTTAACACACACATACTAAAAATTAGATCTTTAACCAAAACAATAACTTAAACCACAATTACAATTTAAACACGAAAAAAAAAATTTAATACATAAATGATAACAAAAAAAATAATGAAAACACGAGAAATCAAATCAGACTTAATTAAAAATACTAAATTAAAACTCTCACTAATTAGATAAACAAATAAATAATTTCAACAAGAATTAAACACTTGACAATGTCCAACTTAAAAGGAAATTTCAAATAACATTTAAAAAAAAAACTAAACTTTATTCAGTATTTAAAGACTAAACAAAAATAAATAAAAGTGAGAGAGAGAGAGAGAGAGAGAGAGAGAGAGAGCTGGAGTTGGGCTGCTGTGTTGTGGATTGGCCGTTGGCATGGTGAAGGACTGCCACGGCTGCCTGTGGAGTGGCTTGGGTGTAGCAAGGCTCTTGGCTAGAGGCTTGGCTGGTTCATGGATGTAGCAAAGGTGAGGCAGAGGAGCAGAGGAGTTGCTGTGCAGAGGAGTTGCTGCAAGCTACTGCTGTGGTTCGTGACTCTGCTAAAGGCGGCTGCTTGTGCTACTATTCGGGGCTGTGCTAGAGGTTGCAAATGGAGAGGGATATTAAGAGTGGGAGAGAAGGCAAGGTAAGGGAGAAAGAGTTAGGAAGAAAGAATGAGAAAAAAAAAAAAAAGAAAAGGAAGAGAGCAGGAGAAAAGAAGAAACGAAAGAGAAAGGGAAAAAAAAGAGAACTTGAGGGAGAGAGTGGGGTGCCGGAGGCACACCTCAGAACAGGGGAAAAGAAGGGTTAAATAGGATAGGGGGGAAGGAACCCTATGACCCACTGGAGCTAACCCGACCCAATTGGGTTTGACTCGGCAACTTGACCCAACCCGAATTGTTATATTTTTTTTATTTTTTTCATTCTCTGTTCATCGCAAATCTGACTCTTCTGGAGCCCATTTCTTGCAAAACTCAAAACATGAAAGTTGTAGATAATCCTTTGCTCTTTCTCTATAAATTTGAATTGTCTCGATCAGAGATCAGACGGAAAAGTTATGCATGAAATACGAACAGGTGTTAGTTTTGGTTTCTGAGATTTTTCCTGCGACAAAAAATTACCAGAACTTCATAAATAGTGCAATAAAGTTCAAGAATGATGATTTTGGCACTTTATTAAAATATTGGACAATTTTAGACATTTAATTAAAAATATAAACCGTAAAACCCGGGTTAAGATGCCCAATTACACAGTTTTGACGCGTAATCACACCCCCCAACTAACGTTTTGCTAGTCTCTAGTAAATGACGTGAATGAATTTCAGGGCGGTGTCTACAACTACATACTCCAGTGATCATGAAATCAATGCACATGTAACACAAGCATACCACTTCACATACAAGAACATAACTGAATTTCACACAAGCTTGTTCATATTTAGTACACACAACTCCAAAGCACGTAACTTATGCAAGTTTCATCATTTATATGTCATTTAAGAGCAGTATACTCACATGAAGTTAATCAGAGGCACATTCAGAGTTAATGTAGTCATATAAGTTTGAGCATAAATAGGTAAACTCTCGAGGTGTGTGTGATGTGTGTGACTCAATATACCTAGGACACCAGTGGACACCTACAGAACGATCGCTTTAACTCGGCCTAACTGGTGTACCCTCAAAAACACTCAAAAGGAATGGGTTCACTCATTATATGTGAGGAGAAGTGTCACGATCAAACATCCCACATATTAAAAGGAACAACGCTAAGTATATGGAGTGGACTAGTCTGGAAAGGATCTAGCCTATCTATGAGGTGTCGGGTCCTTCACCCTAGCATCTTCTCACCTACTCGCCATATCCAACTGAGACCACCCTAGATCAACTCATTCACAAACTTGTCGTGAATACATCTGAGGCATTAACTAGTTGAAGAATCTTCATACGTGGAAAAACATGTGTCGTGTCCTTGACTTTTTTGTGATATGTATTTGGGCCGGCACTGACATTTCATTTCATGCGTATGTGTATTGCTTATTATTCCTTATTTCGCTCATTATTCATTTTCTATCTTTTCTTGATCAATTAGGACAATCATAACACTTCTTTTGTAATCTTCATACCATCAATGGGAATTGAGCTCGAATAGTGGTCTATGAACTAAGTCTATCTCTAGGGGTGGCTCAGCCTTCACATCTTGAGTAGGCTACAAGACCTAGGTTTCTATCTCCCCACTAGGTGTCACCTCTGGGCTAGAAAATCAAAACATAGACTAGTGTACAAAGGAATCATCTAGCAAAAGAGAATTGAGTTCCATGAACTCTGATTTGATATTAACGCTCAAAAGGACGATAAATAGCACAAGGATATCTCACAAGGTGTCATAGTCGCCACGGGTGTTCTCTTAGTGCTTACAAGGAAACCCTAAGTACAATGAATCACGTCAATGTGTTTATTTAGCCTTATAAGATGCTGTGTAAATACAGGAAATTATATAGCCAAATTAACATGAATGTACTACCAATCGATTCTTCATGGAGTTATAAGATCATATAGAGAGAAACTACGCATGATTGACTCAAGTGTGTAATTCGTAAGTTATGCGCAAGTATGTGAAAGGTATGAGTCAGTGTTAAGCATGGCATAATGCAATGTAATTCCTCAGTGCTCCTCCTTTCTTTCTCTCTCTTTTTGATTTTTGATTTTTTGATTTTTTTGTTTTTTTTTTATTTTTAAAACCCAGTACGTGTACGTGCACAGTGTCACATGCGAATGCTCATCCCCCCCAACTAAAGTGGAATATTGTCCTTAATGTGAAAGCATAGGGGAAATAGAAAATACTGTGCACGAGAAAAGTAAGGCATACCTGAGTGGCAAAATAATGGAAAACAAAGATCAAACTATGAGAAAATAGACTTGAAAACTAACTAAAAATAAAATAAGATAAAATAAAAGGAAAATAAGGGAAAGAAAACCGTCACAATTGTTTTGGCGGAGGCTCTGGAGGAATTTCATCTAGTGGTCGCAGGTCTATAAATTGCATCGGCAGGTCTCCAAATTTGAGCCGCCACAGTGGATCAGTCTTCATACCTGCACGAAAATCAACCTCAGATAAATTAATGAGTGTCAAAATACCAAACAATTTTTGTGCAGGTCGACCCTCTTGTGTTGACAAGAAAGGGTCTTTATTCAACATCGTTTCCAGGAAATTTGCTTCTTTACGAACTAATGTGTGATAGGAAGTTATCGGAATAATTACCTGCAGTTCTTCAGAAGCATTAACATTAAAGGTTTTACCTGGTTCTTTGAAAATTATATACTCACCAGACTGGTCACCCTCTTTATCAGGTGTACATATCATCATACCACTACAAGAGTCTACCTCCACATTAGGCTCCTTAACATGTGATTCAGGCAGGAGTGACGATTTCACAATTTCTGAGTTCGGAGTATGAGGTACCATAGGTTAATGCTCCGTATGAGTATCAGTCTCCCCATCAACTAACTGCTCCGTTTGTGGCCCCGTTTCCTTTGATTTTTCTTTGACCTTTTCTAGTTCAGCCATGACTTCTAGTGTTGGGACAACTGGTTGTTCGACAATGAGCATCTCAAGTTGGAGAAATTCTTTCTCGCTTCTCGAAGTAGTGGTGGCCTCTGCTGTCTCAAGAGAAACATCGTGTATTTGTTGGTATGGTTGCTGGTACTCTTGAGGACTATGCTGAGGTTCCACGGGCAATTCTTCGTTTTCTAAGATGTCCAATTGCATACTTATCGCATTAATGGTATCCCGCAATTCATTATTATGATCGACTTGAGTTTGCATGAATTGTTGGAGCATGTTTGCCATCTGTGTTATGCTATCCTCGAAAAGGTCTGACGACGTACAGCTCGTAGAGATTTGTTATGGCTGATATTAAGGCGGAGGGTTGTTTGGGCAGTTTGGTGGCTCGTATGCATCACCACCACTAATTGTGCTGATAGGGTGTGCAATCATGGGTGCCTGAGTGTATCGTGTGTTGCACTGTGGGACATTGTCAGCTAAGTAATCAAAGAATGATAATACCTGATCTGGATCCTCGCTGACGGGCTCTCCATTAGACATAGTATGGACAAAACACTTGCAATCAAGGGTAAGAGCAGTATAAAAATAATTAGCTAACCTCCATGAGTCAAACCCGTGATGTGGGCAAGTACTTAGTAGATCCTTGAATCGTTTCCAGCAAGCCCCAAATGTCTCGTCATCCTGCTGCACAAAATTAAGAATCTGTTCCTGCAAAAATTGAGTTCTCTGTGAGGGACAAAACGCATGCAGGAATTCACGCTCCATATCAGCCCAATTAATGATAGAGTGAGGTCTCATAGAATGAAACCAAATCAGTGCCCTATCCTGCAAAGTAACAATAAATAAATTCAGTCTAGTAGATTCGTCAACTCTAGCATGAGAGAAAAACATGTTGCAGGTTAACTCAAACTTTGCTAGGTGCTGATAAGGGCACTCAGATTCCGTCTCGTAAAACTCGAGTAGCAATGACGTCCTCCCACACTGCATCATGAAATTAAGCTCGTCATAAGGCAAAATGGTGGAAGAGGATGTAGTGGCATATTCAAGCTGCAAAAAATCCATTATCATGCGCGGTGCAGGTGCAGCCATTTTTCAAAACTCAAATTTTTTTTTCTTTTTTTGTTTTTTGCTTTTTTTTTTCTTTTTCCTAAAACTAATAAAAATGACGGGAAAAATGCAAAATTGAGACTAAGAACGACATTCCCTAGCAACGGCGCGAAAAACTTGACTCACTCGAAAAATAAGTAGCTCGGAAGCTATCCCAAGTATAGGAGTTCTGTCGTGTAATATTAAGCCCAAGGGCTAGATCATCTCCTTAGGGAATGCGTTTTAATCTCAGATTTAACGTTCTTCAAAACAAAATTAAATTGCACTGAATTCGGTTCAGATTCGGGGTTTTCAAAATTGTGGAGACCTAATTTAACAAATTAAATACACACGCAAATTAAAATCTTAAAACTAGAACGCACTAAATTAAATAACAATAACGGAAACCCTAATCTACTTAAGGAAACACCGGAGCACACTAACTAAAAATGGAAACTTTAAACATGGAACTAAAATACGCAATGGAAACTTAATCAGATTTAACACACACATACTAAAAATTAGATCTTTAACCAAAACAATAACTCAAACCACAATCACAATTTAAACACGAAACAAACAAAAATTTAATACATAAACGATAACAAAAAAAATAATGAAAACACAAGAAATCAAATCAAACTTAATTAAAAAGACTAAATTAAAACTCTTACTAATTAGATAAACAAATAAATAATTTCAACAAGAATTAAACACTTGACAATGTCCAACTTAAAAGTAAATTTCAAATAACATTTTAAAAAAAAACTAAACTTTATTTAGTATTTAAAGACTAAACAAAAATAAATAAAAGTGAGAGAGAGAGAGAGAGAGAGAGAGAGAGAGAGAGAGAGAGCTGGAGTTGGGCTGCTGTGTTGTGGATTGGCCGCTGGTGTGATGAAGGACTGCCACGGCTGCCTGTGGAGTGGCTCGGGTGCAGCAAGGCTCCCGGCTGGAGGCTTGGCTGGTTCGTGGCGGTAGCAAAGGTGAGGCAGAGGAGCAGAGGAGTTGCTGCAAGCTACTGCTGTGGTTCGTGACTCTGCTAAAGGCAGCTGCTTGTGCTACTGTTTGGGGTTGTGCTAGAGGTTGCAGATGGAGAGGGAGATTAAGAGTGGGAGAGAAGGCAAGGTAAAGGAGAAAGAGTTAGGAAGAAAGAATGAGAAGAAAAAAAAAAAAAAAAAGGAAGAGAGCAGGAGAAAAGAAGAAACGAAAGAGAACATAGAAAAAAGAAAGGGAAAAAAAAGGGAACTTGAGGGAGAGAGTGGGGTGCCGGAGGCACACCTCAGAACAGGGGAAAAGAAGGGTTAAATAGGATAGGGGGGGAAGGAACCCTATGACCCGCTGGAGCTAACCCGACCCAATTGGGTTTGACCCGGCAACTTGACCCAACCCGAATTCTTATATTTTTTCATTTTTCTCATTCTCTGTTCATCGCAAATCTGATTCTTTTGGAGCCCGTTTCTTACAAAACTCAAAACATAAAAGTTGTATATTATCCTTTCCTATTTCTCCAAAAATTTGAATCGTCTCGTTCAGAGCTCGGACCGAAAAGTTATGCATGAAATACAAACAGGTGTTGGTTTTAGTTTCCGAGATTTTTCCTGCGACAAAAAATTACCAAAACTTCATAAATAGTGCAATAAAGTTCAAGAATGATAATTTGGGCACTTTATTAAAATATTGGACAATTTTAGACATTTAATTAAAAATATAAACCGTAAAGCCCGGGTTAAGATGCCTAATTACGCAGTTTTGACGCGTAATCAAAACCCAGAAAGACAGGCGGACCGAGGCCGCCGTAGAGGCAGTGTTATTACCTAACTAGGAGGGTAAGTTTTGAGATAGGATCAGCTAGAATTTTTGTATTAGATCCAAGTTTTATCTTTTAGTGACCTTGAGGATTGTACATTTGTATAGTATGTGGTGGAATGTAGAAACTCTCGTATATTGTACTATATAGTTGAGTGGTTGAATTTATGTTTACTGCTGCTTAGGTTTCCACTGTGTATGATAGGTGTGTCCTCATTACCCACGAGTTCAAGTTGACTTTATTATGTTTTTAAGTTATTGATAATTAAAATGCTAAGATAAGTAGGTCGTTACAGTTTGGTATCAGAGCCTAGGATGCCAGGTTTTGTAGACTCTAGAATGCAGGAGTAATAATACAAGAGTATAGGATAAGGGAATTTGAGGTCTAGTTTTGTAGTCTAAATCCAGGACTTCTATGATGGTTTGTGTGTCTTTCCTGAGGTGATGATTTTAGGAAAGCCATGGTAAACTATTGTCGGATTGGGTACCTAGGTTGTAGGATTGAACCTTGAATTTAGATCAGGGGTGATGAATTAGTTAAGGATATAATATACTAGTTAGATGATATGTTATTGTAGTAGGGTCCTAAGTTAAGTTTATTGTCTTTCAAAGATAGACCCTGGAGGTAGTAGCGCCCATGCCAGTGGAAATGAGGGTGCTGGGCCCTCAGGCGCTATGGGCGCTGATTCAGACATAGTACTACACAGCGTGGCACAACAAGTCATAGTTGAAATTGCCAAGAACTCCAGAGAGCAGGATTGTCCGTCACATGACAGTTCGATTGAGAAGTTCATTAAGATGAAACCTCCAAATTTCTCAAGAGGAACTAATCCTATAGTCGCTGAAAAATTGGGTGCAAAAGATTGAAAAAATATTTGCAGTGCTACAGTGTACTGAGGAGTAGAAAGTGATGTTTGCTACATATAAACTGACTGGATAGGCTAAAAGATGGTGGACAACAGTGAAACTTCTAGAGCAGCAAAGAAAAATCCCTATAGAGATGACATGGGAGCTAATTAAAGAGATAACTTTCAATAGATATTTTTCAGCCTCATCCAGGGAAGTTAAGATTGAGGAGTTCCTGAATTTGAAGCAAGGACCACTGATAGTGCAGCAGTACTCGGCAAGGTTTATTGAGTTGTCTCGCTTCACCCCGTACATCATTCTAGATGAGATGAAGAAGGTATGATAGTTTGAAAGAGGTCTAAGGAGAGAATTATATAAGCAAGTGTCGATACTAAAATCGCAAGATTTTGCCAAGCTGGTAGATAGGGTAACTATGGTGGATGTTGAAGAGCGGTTAGAGGCTGAGGAGTAGAGACAAAGGAAAATATCCACACCTTCTGGTTCCCAGAAAGGGTCCAATAGGGGTTCGTGGAAGAGAGGTGGCTATTACACTAACCAGAGGCATGAGATAGGGAATCATAGCTTTTCGGGTATGCAGCCTTTTCTAGCTTGCCTGGCTTGTGGGAAGAGACACCTAAGTGAGTGTCGTGCCGAGTGAGGCATCTACTACCGATGTGGGGAGTTAGGGCATATGATGAGAGATAGCCAGGCTCAGATTGGTGTTGCTCCTACTCCTAGACCTATTCGAGGAGGCTATCAGGCACCACGTGGAGGCCAATAAAGGAATATGGCTCTAATTAGAGTTTTTGCTTTGACGTTGGGTGATGCAGAGACAGCTAGCAACGTGGTGATAGGTATGGTTAGCCTACTTTCATTTAAAGTTATTTTATTATTTGATTCGGGAGCCATGCACTCGTTCATGTCTATGGGATGTATTAAATTATGCGGGGTAGAAACACAATTATTTGACACTGAGTTGTTAGTAACTACACCGACCGAGTCAGGAGTGAGGTGTAGTAGGGTGGTCCGAAGCTGTCCAGTTGATATTTAGGGGAGAATCTTATCTACTGATTTGATATTGTTGGACATGCATGGGTTTGATGTCATATTCGACATGGATTGACTAGCATGTAACTTTGCCAGTATAGATTGTCGTTCAAGAGAAGTGATATTCAAACCCCCAAGAAGATTGGAATTCAGGTTTATAGGGTCACGATTGCAATCCCTACCCCAACTAGTTTCAGCTATTCAGGTGAGGAGACTGCTCTTGAGTGGTTGTCAAGGATTCATGGCCTTTGTGAAGGAAATGTTCGGGAATGAATTAAAACTCACTAGTATGCCATTAGTAAAAGAGTTTACAGATGTTTTTCCATATGAGCTACCAAGTTTGCCACCTAATCGTGAGGTATATTTTCCTATTGATCTGCTTCTAGGTATAGTGCCAATCTCTAAAGCACCTAACCGAATGGCACCAGCAGAGTTGGCAGAACTAAAAGATCAGTTGCAAGATTTGCTTGATAAGGGTTTTATACGACCTAGTGTATCTTCATGGGGAGCTCCAGTGTTATTTGTGAAGAAGAAGGATGGATCCATGAGGATGTGTATATATTATAGGGAAATTAACAAGGTGACAATCAAGAATAAGTATCCCTTACCCCGTATAGATGATTTATTTGATCAGCTCTAAGTATGAGCATTATGAATTCCTCGTTATGCCTTTTGGTCTGACGAATGCTCCTGCAATATTTATGAATTTAATGAATAGGATTTTCCACCAATATTTAGACTAGTTTATTGTTGTTTATATTAATGATGTACTGGTCTATTCTAGGAGCTATGAGGATTATGAGATGCATTTGAGGTAGGTTTTACAGACACTCAAGGGAAAGAAGTTGTATGCTAAGTTCAGCAAATGTGAATTATGTCTTAAGGTTGTGCTTTTGGGGCACATCATCTTAGGGGATGGAATTTCTGTGGATCCTAGAAAAATTGATACGGTAGTGAATTGGGCTAAACTGAGGAACGTCCAAAAGATCAGGAGTTTCTTGGGGCTGGCTGGGTATTACCGTCATTTTGTTGAGGGGTTCTTAGCTTTATCAGGGCATGTGACATGACTGACTAGGAAGAATACCATATTTGAATAGGACGACAGTTGTGAGCAGAGTTTCTAGGAACTGAAGCAAAGGCTTCTCATGACACCAGTACTGATAATCCCATCAGGGGGTGAGGGACATGTTATTTATAGTGATGCGTCCTTGAAGTGACTTGGATGTGTATTAACACAGCATGGCAAGGTGGTAGCATATGCTTCCATGCAACTAAAAGAATAAGAAAAAAACTACCCTACCCATGATCTCGAATTGGCTGTAGTAGTACATGCATTGAAGATTTGGAGGCATTATCTGTATGGCTAGCGATATGAAATCTTCTTCGACCATAAGAGTTTAAAGTACTTCTTCGCTTAAAAGGAACTAAACATGAAATAGAAAAGGTGGTTGGAACTTATTAAAGATTTTGAACGTACTATAAGTTACCACTTAGGAAAAGCAAACGTGGTAACTGATGCACTAAGTAGGAAGTCTGTGGAACCAGCTTTGGCAGCTATAAAGATTCAGTATCCAATTATGATGGATTTGGAAAAACTTGGTATAGAGTTCGTCGAAAGTGATCCTCAGGTATGTATGGCCAGTTTAGTGGTGCAGCCTACTCTACAGGAAATGATTAAAGTTGCTCAGAAGGAGGATCCAAAATTAGCCGAGGTAATGGTTAAAGTACAGAATGGTCAGAGAGAGATATTT
The DNA here is from genome assembly GCF_029873635.1 of Malania oleifera. Taxonomy (NCBI): domain Eukaryota; kingdom Viridiplantae; phylum Streptophyta; class Magnoliopsida; order Santalales; family Ximeniaceae; genus Malania; species Malania oleifera. Next base: position 79,524,395 of record NC_080424.1, read on the forward strand.
TGTATTATAGACGACGGAGCTTTGTGATTCCGCACTAGATTATGTGTTCACACTGATGCTGATATCAGAAATACCATCTTTGAAAAGGCTCATAGATCTTTGTACACAGTTCATCCTGGTAGCACGAAAATGTATAGGGATCTGTGAGACTCTTATTGGTGGAGTGATATGAAGAAGAAGATTGTCAAGTATGTAGCGCATTGTTTGACGTCTCATTTAGTAAAAGCTGAGCACCAGAGGCTAGCAAGTTAGCTGCAGCCACTTTTTATCTCATACTGGAAGTGAGAACATATATACATGGATTTTGTTTCTGGGCTACCATCGGCATTGCGTAGCCAAAATGCGATCTGGGTGATTACAGATCGTTTGACTAAGACTGCCCATTTCCTTCCTATCAAGATCAGCTACTCCCTTAACCGCCTAACAGAGATTTATATTAAGGAGATTGTCCATTCTTATGGAGTGCCAGTGTCTATAGTGTTAGATGGAGACCCGCGTTTCATGTCGCGTTTTTGGAAGTGCTTGCAGGAGGCTTTAGGGTCTTCGCTATATTTCAGCAAGACTTTCCACCCGTAGTTAGACGGGTAGACCAAGAGGACGATTCACATATTAGAAGATATGCTTCGAGCATGCGTGCTAGATTTTGGGAGTAGTTGGACTTAGTTCATGCCGTTGGTGGGGTTTATGTACAATAACAGTTATCAGAGCAACATTGGTATGACACCGTTTGAGGCACTTTATGGTAGAAGGTGTTGTTCTCCTTTATATCAGGACGAGATGGGTGAACGGTGAGTTGTAGGACTAGAATTAGTGTAGCAAGCGTATAATAAGGTTCGAATCATTAGAGATAGAATTAGTGCAGCTCAGAGCCGACAAAAAAGTTATGCCGATAACCGCCGCTGAAAATTGGAATTTGATATTGGTGATCATGTGTTTTTGAAAATAGCTTCATTAAAAAGGGTTATGAGATTTGGAAGAAAAGGTAAACTTAACCCTAGGTTTATTGGCCCGTTTGAGATTCTTGAGAAAGTGGGGTCAGTTGCCTACAGGTTAGCTTTACCACCTGTGTTGTCCAAGATACATGATGTATTCCATGTTTTTATATTGAGGAAATACGTCTCAGACCCTTCTCATGTGATCAATTATGCTGTTGTCTACAGGTTAACTTTACCACCTGTGTTGTCTAAGATACATGACGTATTCCATGTTTCTATGTTGAGGAAATATGTCTAAGACCCTTCTCATGTGATTAGTTATGGTGAATTAGAGCTCAGTGATTCACTAGTTTGTGAGGAGGTACCAGTACAGATTATGGACAGGAAATAGCAGGAATTGCGTAATAAGAAGATTCCTTTAGTGAAAGTTTTGTGGAGGAATCACGCAATAGAAGAAGCTTCTTGGGAACTCGAAGAACAGATAAGAAAGAAGTACCCGCAGTTGTTCCATGGGGTTCAACTATAATCAGGTAAAGTAAAAATAATTATGTAATGTTTCTTTTGCAGGTTAGTCAATATATGTAATAGTTTAGTTAGTAAGTAATATTGTAGTTTTGGGGGAGTTTTATTTTCTATAAGTAATCTCCCAGAACTTTGAAAGTAACCAAGGTATTCCTCCGCCATAAGTGAGGGTAAGTAATAAAATAAGTAGATTGTTTTCTTTAAGGGATGACGAATCGTATGGATAGCTAATTTCGAAGATGAAATTTTATAAGGAGGGGAAAATGTAGAGACCTGAATTATTAATGTAATTTAAATAATAAAGGAAATGAGAGAGAAGGAAATTATAATTGGTGTTTCAATAGGGGTCTCGTCGACGAATACAGGACTTTCGTCGATGAGCACGCTTAAGGGGATCGTCGACACAGATGTATCTCGTTGACAAGAAGATACCGAGGGGCTATTTTTCAGCTCTGAATTTCATCAACAAGGAATGAGTGTTCGTTGACAAATTTCCATCATGACCTCGTCGACAAAGTGACGTGTCTCGTCGACGAAGGCCAGTGTATAAATAACCTAAACCCTCTCTCTCTCTCTCTCCCTTACACACACACACACACACACATTCATCCTTCTCCCCTTCTCTCTAAGATTTCGGGCAGGATTCTCATCGGTTCGACGATCCAAGGCCACCACGACACTCCTGGGAGAGTTCTCTTCAAATCTACTGATGTGGATCATTAGTGGGATTAATTTGGATTTCATCTTAAGTTCAAAGTAAGGCTTTTTACTCAATATTTGTCTTTCCTACAGTTGTAGAAAATGTAGTACTCGAAGGAATACTGAAGTTTTGTTCTAGGAAATATTGTTTTCATAGTGTTGAATGGGAAACCCTGCTGGTGCAGGACAAAGCACTATAGGGGCTTTTCAGCAGTCAGATAAGGGGATAAACTAAAGTAGGAATTTTTCCATGAAAATTATTATTATTTATTAGTAGATTTATGTTCAAAAAGCATGTATTACGTCTGAGTATTATTGAGAAAAATGTATATTTGGAAAAATATTGCTATTATACAGGAAATACAATTTCATAATAGAATGTATGGTTTTATTTAGAATTGTGTGGCATGAATATTAATTTTACGCACATTGTATTATATTGAGTCAATTATACAGATAAAGCATGTTTTAATGATTTTCTGAAATAACAGGATAATGAGTACATTATGATTTTAGAATACATGATAAATAGTACAATTATACAGATTAATATGTATGTTATGTTCGGTGCAAAGCCATGATTAATAGTCGGCACAAGGCCGTGGAGAAATCGGAAAATGCTATCAATCTATATATAGGCAAACAATATATTATCATGTATTATATTTTATCAGAACCTGAATGGTAGTTCAGTTCAGTTTTCAGGAGCACGGTACCGTAGTTAAATAGATCAGTTCAGTTCAGACTTGTACTAATCGCCCATGCTAGTAAAGGGGGTGGGAGATGGATAGTCGATGTGGTTTTTAATGTAAAGTTGTAGACATCCACCTGGCAGTCCGGACCAGGGTGTGGCGCAGCCATCGTGCATACAAACATTTTTGACTTGACAATGGTTGGCCAACGATAGTCGAGTCCTGCCTTTAGGCTACACAACCTGTCATGGGGGGTAATACATGACATCGGCTAGCCATTTATCCTGGGTAAATTTCAAAATTACTAGTTATATCAAATGATTTTATGAACAGTGATATGCAGTATGAATTAGTATATTTATAAAATGATATGTTTAATTAGTTATGATATTATTAGTTTCCAAATATGTGAAATGTACTATATGTTTATAATAGCACCTAAATATTCATGTTGTCACACAAAAATATTTAGTTTATTTTCTTTATTGAGAGGTGTCTCACCCCAGCTTAAACTATTTCAAGGAACCCAGAAAGACAGGTGGACCGAGGCCGCCGTTGAGGCAGTGTTATTACCCAGCGAGGAGGGTAAGTTTTGAACTAGGATTAGCTAGATTTTTGGATCCTAGTTTTATCTTTTAGTGACCTTGAGGATTGTACATTTGTACAATATATGGTGGAATGTAGAAACTATGAAATATTGTATTATATGGTTGAGTGGTTGAATTTATGTTTACTGTTGCTCAGGTTTCCGCTGCGTATGACAGGTGTGTCCCCGTTACCCACGGGTTTGGATTGACTTTATTATATTTTATGTTATTGATAATTAATATGCTAAGATAAGCAGTTTGTTGCATGTCTTATTAGCCCTCTCATTGTAACACTTCTATGTGGACATCTACAGCACGTGTCCCCCCACCCCCTTAATAAAGTGCGTGGGACTTTTCAATTTTGACTTTGAAATTGATTGACCAATTTTGACTTGAATGAACCTAGTTATTACAACATGACCTTAACATCAAAACAAAGCCTCGATTAAAATTATTAAAAAAAAAAACACCTAATTAAAAACCTTGAAAGAACCAATTTCATAAATTAAACATTAAAGTTCGACTTTTAATAAAAATGTTTAATTTTGAAATTGAAATTTAGATTAGAAAGGACTATAGCAGAGAATTTTTAGAAGAAATTAGTTTTAAAATTAAAAGAACAAAATTTTTTTTAGAAGACTAAGACTCAACTTAACATGTTGGGGTCTTATCATTTTTTACAAAAGGGTGACGTATTTGAAATCCGGGGTCCTCAACTAAGGAGATTAATTTTGGAAATAAATTTTATGAAAAAACCTACTTAAAACTATAGTAAATAGGATTTGAAAAACTTTTTTCCTAGAACACTAGGACTCGACTTGAAATTGCAAGATTATTTTAGGATAACTAATTTTTAAATTGGGACTCTAATTTTGAAAATGACTCAAAACGGAAACAATCAGGACATTAATTTGGTGTCTTTAGGCTTTAATGTCAAGAAATTGTTCTTCAATAATAAATCACGAATGTTCGTAAATTTTTCAACAAAAATACGATAATTATCTAAAAATTATCAAACGAGCTCACTGATTAAAATAATGGACATAATCAGGCATTTAATTAAAATTATAATCGCCAATGCATGAATTTAAACGCCTAATTATGCATCTTTGACGTGTAATCAGAACACGATCTTCTTTTGGTTCTAAGGGATTTGCTTTCTTAACAACCCATACCATTTTTCTATGTTTGAGTTTTGATGGGTTAGGACTAGGTGGTTCTTTGACTCTCCAGACCTATTTAGGTTTCACACCATTTCTTTTGAATGGACAATCAAATTTTATGTGCCTTTTCTTTTTACACAATACACAAGTGGTGTGAGCATATGGACCAGAGGAGGTACTAGCTTAACGTTTTGATTCTCTTATAAAGTAGTCCATGTATAGGTTCCCCCCCCCCCCTATTTTCAATTCTATTATAACCTATACGTTCCTTATCTAAGGTCATCTTTTGTGAGCCTAAAAGTTTTTCAAAATTTTCTTGGCCTCTAGTGAATTTTTGGATGATCCTAGCCTGGTCTTCTATTTTTCTTTCAAGTCCTTTAATTTTTAGATCTTTTAAACCCTTGCAAACACCTTGTAGTTTTACGAATTCTTTGGTCATCGTGTTTGCTTTATACTCTAGTGCAGATATTTGAGGATCCTTTTCATTTTCAATAGAAAATTTGGATCTTAAATCTTCTAGCTCTCTTTCCAACATTGCATTATTATTATCCAATCTTATGATTTTCGAATCCTTTTCTTTTACAACAAGAATTTTATATTCTAGATCTTTCAATAAAGCCTCATTCTTGTTTTTCAACGACATATATTGTTTATTAATTTTAACAAGATACTTATGAGTTCTAATATATTCATCTTGCAATTCCTCATAAGTACACATGCTTTCACTACTAGAACTATCACATGATTCAATATCAAATGTATCATAAAGAATATCACGTGAATCAGTTCATGAATTATTCAATGAAGTAGAAGGAGAGGAATTTTACTCCTTGTTGGTTAAAGTAATAAAATGTTGATTTTCTCCTTGAATGTTTGAGCTCAATGCTTTTGGACTAATAGACTTCTTTTTTTTACTCACTCCTGATTACGCGCTTAAATTGCGTAATTAGGTGCTTTAATTCATGCATTGGGAATCTTATTTTATATTTAAATGCCTAATTACTCTCAATATTTTAAAATTATGTTCCATTTATAATATTTGAGTTTTATTAAGTAATTTATGAAATTTTGGTATTTTTTCTTGTAGGGCAACTATCGGAAGCCAAAAACCAACGACAGTACTTTGCAATCTGTGCGTAAATCTCTCATCCAACCTTTGATTCAGATGATTCAAGATGTCGTAGAAAGATAAGAAAACAATCTACAATTTTCGTGTTTTGTGTTTTGCAAAATACTGGCAGCATCAAGGCTGAAATCAGACATGAAGTTAGCATACGCCGTTTGATGGATTTTTTCGACAATTCTTCGTAATCTTAGCGTAACTTTATCATACAAGCTCTGATTGAGATGATTCAAAATTATAGGAAAAGCTGAAAAATATCTCTACATCTTTTGTGTTTTAAGTTTTGAGAGTTATGAGCTGTAAAAGGGTCTAAAGTGGGATTGAAAGAGGAGGTCAGTTCATGTACCTTTGAAAAAAAAAAAAAATCAAAAAATCAAAAAATGAGATGTGACCCAGCCATGCAGCCGGGTCATCTCATAAGGGCAGTGTGCACTGGGTACATACAAAGGAAAGACAAAAGAATGGAAAGAAAAAAAGAAAGGAAAGAAAAGCAAAGAAAGAAAGGACAAAAAGGAAAGGAATTGGAAAAGTCAAAGGAGGGTTTCCTTGTGGAGGGAGCTGTGTGCAAGAGGAGATTTGGAGAGAGCAGCGTGCGCTGGGGCTAGAGGAAGAGAGGCCGCACCAAAGGAAAAAAAAAAAAGGGATTTTTCTTGGGGAGAAAGAGAAGGGAGGCAAAAGCACATAGGGTTTCTTGGAAAAATTATTTTTTGGAGAGCTTTCTTGTGGTTTTCTTTTGCGGGTGCTGTGAAGATATATACACAGCTAGCAAAGGAGAGTTGGAAGCACGCAAAAATACTATCTTTTCAGAATCGAAAGGCGGCGAACAACGGCGGTGGTCGGGGTGTTGGTCTTTTCCGTACGCTCCAAATTGAAGAAAATATGGTGAAATCTGTTATGTTGGATTTTATTTTTGGAATGAACTAAATTTTTGAATTCTAGGAAAACGATGTAGCCAGTTTCAAACTATGCTTGCTCTTTGATGCTAATCTGAAATAGTTTTCATTAATGTTTGTTTGAGTTATTCTGTGCCTAATGCTTTTAATTAACTGGCCATTAATTAAATGATTTTAATCTTGTGATTTGCTACCGAAAGGGGGGATTATAGGATAGATCTTGGATAATTTAGCGTAGGTAAATATAGAGATCGAAAGACTTGTATGAACCTACGTAGCATAAAAAATCGAGGGTCTTACTGCGTTCTTGCGTTATTAATTTGCATACTCTTATGTTAAATAATAAACAAGAATAGGTTCCGATTGACTATCGAAAGAGGCTTTTGGAAAAATTGGCGATTTCCTAATAAACAGAGAAAACGAAGTTAAATTAGCTAAATGAGTAAAGCATAGTGAGAAACTAGGTGAAATCGGTTTCCTAGAAGTTTTCACCATCATCAATTTGACACGCGGTATCCAGTTTTAAATTCTCCTAAATAGTTTATTTAAAGTAGCCTTGTTTAAATTTTGTAGTCTAAAATTATTAATTTTTCAAAATAAAATCAAGATTAGTAAAATTTCGGTACTTGGTAAAATTAAGACATCAATCCCTGAGGACGATACTCTACACATCATTATATTATAAAACTACGATACTGTGCACTTGCAGTTTGCACCGGTCAAGTTTTTGGCGCCGTTGCCAGGGATTGAGTTTTTCTTATTTTTGCCAATATCGATACAAAGTAATCTTGGTTTTAATTAAGAATTTTATTTTTATATTTTTATTTATTTATTTTCTTTATTTTATTATTATTATTATTATTATTATTATTTTGTATTTCTGGTGTGTTTTTTTATGTTGGATGCGCAGTGCTAGAATACGTGCCATTATTCCTTTTGATCCAGAGATTGAAAGAACGCTTAGAGCACTAAGGAAAAAGAGGGTATTAGCCATGGAGAATGGACAAGATAATGCGCAGCCACGCGCCTCGAAGGATTATGTGCGACCAGTTGTGAATGACAATTATTCGGGTATCAGACGCCAGCCCATTAATGCCAATAATTTTGAGATCAAACCCGCATTAATCAGTATGGTGCAGCAGGCCCAATTCAGTGGATCACCACTTGATGATCCCAATATCCATCTGGCAATGTTTTTGGAGATTTGTGATACTGTGAAGATCAATGGTGTTACTAAAGACACCATTAGACTGAGATTATTCCCTTTCTCTTTGAGGGACAAAGCAAGAGGTTGGCTACAGTCGCTACAACCTGGGAGTATTACTAGTTGGCAGGACATGGCAGAAAAATTTCTAGCTAAATTCTTTCCACCTACAAAAACAGCTCAACTCAGGAGTGAGATTGGTCAATTCAAGCAGCATGATTTTGAATCACTCTATGAAGCATGGGAAAGGTATAAAGATTTGATTCGACGCTGCCCACAACATGGATTGCCAGATTGGTTGCAAATTCAGATGTTCTATAATGAGTTAAATAGGCAAACGCGGACTTTAGTTGATGCTGCATCTGGGGGAACTTTGATGTCAAAGACACCTGAGGGTGCTACTGCTCTTTTGGAAGAAATGGCCTCAAATAACTATCAATGGCCAACTGAAAGAACTATGGCTAAGAAAGTTGCTGGAATTCATGAATTGGAGCCGTTTGCTGCACTTTCAGCTCAAGTTGCTTCTTTGTCTCATCAGATTTCATCTTTGACAACCCAGAGGATACCACAAGGTGCAGAATATGTGGTAGCTACAAGTAGGACAGATCCGAGCATTGGATCGAGTCAAGAACAGGTTCAATGCATCAATAATCGGAACTACAATTATCGTGGTGATCCTTTGCCACAATATTACCATTCAGGGCTTCGAAATCATGAGAATTTGTCTTATGGAAATACAAGGAATGTGCTGCAACCTCCTGCAGGATTTGAGAGTCATCAAGGTGAGAAGAAGCCGTCACTTGAGGATGCCATGATATCTTTTGTTGAGGAGACAAAAGCAAGGTTTAAAAAGACAGATGCACGGCTAGACAACATTGAGACTCATTGCAACAATATGGGAGCCACTATGAAGAACCTTGAAATACAAATTAGGCAACTGGCCATGACTATAAATTCTCAACAGAGAGGAACTTTTCCTAGCAACACAGAAGTGAATCCTAAGGAACAATGCAATGTCATCACACTTAGGAGTGGAAGAGAAATTGATAAATCACCAGCAAAGGAAACCATGTCCACACCTACAGCTAAAAATAATGGCCAAGGCAAGAATAAAGTGGAAGAAGACGAGATGGTGGATGACACACCAAGAGAGACTAACACGTCACCAACAATTTCATTTCCTGACAATCCTCCTATTCTCTCTACTCCACTTCCTTATCCTCAACGTTTTCAAAAACAAAAATTAGATAAGCAATTTTCTAAGTTTTTGGATATTTTAAAGAAAATTCACATAAATATTCCTCTTACAGATGCCTTGGAACAAATGTCAAACTATGTCAAATTCCTGAAGGACATCATTTCAAAGAAAAGAAGGTTGGAGGAGTTCGAAACAGTGAAGCTTACTGAGGAGTGTAGTGCTATTCTTCAAAAGAAATTGCCTCAAAAATTAAAAGATCCAGGGAGTTTTACTTTGCCTTGCACTATTGGAAATTTATTTTTTGATAAAGTTTTATGTGATCTTGGTGCTAGTATTAATCTTATGCCATTTTTTGTTTGCAGGAAATTGGGACTTGGAGAGATGAAACAAACAACCATTTCGTTGCAACTAGTAGACCGATCCATCAAGTATCCACGTGGGATCATAGAAGATGTATTGGTAAAAGTGGATAAATTTATTTTTCCTACTGATTTGTGGTGTTAGATATGGAGGAAGACCAAGAAGTCCCACTAATTCTTGGCCGACCATTCTTTGCCATTGGAGGGGCTTTAATTGATGTTCAAAAGGGTGAGTTAACATTGAGAGTGGATAAGGAAGAGGTTATGTTCAACATCTACCAAGACATGCGATTCCTAGAAGATCCAAGCACTTGCTTTCGGGTAGATGTCATTCAGCAAGGTGTAGAAAAAGTCTTTCAAAAAGATGTACAAGTTGATCACCTAGAATGATCCTTGCAGCAGATTACAACACAGCAACGTGTGGGGAGGCTAGAACCTATGGTAGCAAGGACGGATTCTGTAATCTTTAAAGGAAAGACGCAACAACCTATATCTCTAGAGTTGAAACAATTCCCTAAGCATTTTCGCTATGCATTCTCGGGTGATGCATATGAAAATGCAAAAATCTACAAAGAGCAGACGAAGAAGTGGCATGAAAAATAGATTCTTAGGTGTGAGTTTGCTCCAAGACAATAGGTTCTACTCTTCAACTCACGATTAAAACTCTTCCCAGGGAATATATTCAAAGTTAATGGTCAGAGATTGAAGCACTATTATGGAGAACAAATGGAGAGGAACTGTGCATTTATTCCTCTTGGTGATCTTGGTTAATGAAGATTGAAACGTCTGGCTGGAGACGTTAAAACAAGCGCTTATGGGAGGCAACCCAAAGAGTTTTTTCTTTTTTTTATTTCCTTTATTATTTATTTATTTATCTATGCACTTTTGAATAATTTAGATTTTCGATGTAGGTTCATTTGGCATGAGTACAGAGCTGAAAATTAAACTCCTTGACGGATTCACCAATAAGTCAGGGAAGTTTCTTTCTTTTCTTCAATCCTTCTCATTTTTGAATAACAGCGAAAAAAAAATGTGTGTGAATGATGCTACTTATGCCCTTCATATACCTGCATATAACCTAGGAGTACACATTGGGTCATTTATGTGTAGTTTCTATTTATATGGCTAACCTAGGAATCGTAACTCATTGAAAGTTGATTGGTAGTGCACTTGTGTTAATCTGGCTATATAAACTTTTGTATCTACATGGTATCTCTTGAGGCTAAAAGAATTCACGTTCACGTGACTTGTAGCACTTAGGGTTCCTTGTGAACACTGAGAGAGTGCCCGTGGAGACTTTGACACCTTGTGAGGTATTGTTGAGCCATTTATCGCTCTTTTGAGTTTTGACGTCAACTCAGAGTTCATGAAACTCAACTTTCCCTATATTTTTTTTCTGGATACTCTTTGTACACTAGTCTTGGTTTTTGAATTGCTAGCCTAGAGGTGACATCTAGTGGGGAGATAAAAATTTAGGTCTTGTAGCCTACTCAAGATGTGAAGGCCGAACCACCCCTAGAAATAGACTTATTTCATGGACTCTTGTTCGAGCTTAATGCACATGGGTGGTATGAAACAATAAAAGAAGTGTTATGATTGTCCTAATTGACCATGAAAAGAAAGAAATTGAAAAATGAGCAAAAGAAAGAAAAAGAGAAATAGAAATACCCTACAAGAGGTGAAAGATTAATACCTGCTCCACACAACTACAACAAAAGTCAAGGACAAGATGCATGTTATCCACATATGAAGACTCTTCACCCGCCTAATGCCTCAGATGTATTCACGCCTAGTTTGTGAATAAGTTGATCTAGGATGGTCTCGGTTGGACATGGCGAGTAAGTGAGAAGATGCTAGGGTGAAGGACCCGACACCTCCTAAACAGGCTTGATCCTTTTCAGACTAGTCCACTCCATACATTTAGCGTTTGTTCCTTGCAGTATGTGGGATGTTTGATCATGACACTCCTCCTCACATACGATGAGTGAACCCATCCTTTTTGAGTGTTTTTGAGAGTATACCAGTTAGGCCGAGTCAAAGCGACAGTTCTTTAGGTGTCCACGGATATCCTGGGTGTAACGAGTCACACACATTACATGTGCTTCAAGATTTCGCCTATTTACACTTGAATTTATATGGCTACATTAACTCTGAATTGTGCTCGCTGGTTAATTTTACGTGAGTTTACTGTTCTTAATGGCTATATAATGATTAGACTTGCATGAATGACTTACTTCGGAGTTGCGTGAATTGGGTATGAATGAGTTTGTGTGTAATTTGGTGATATTCCTGTATGTGAAAGGGTACAGTTGTGTTGCCTGTGTATTCAGTCATTGAAATTGGTATGACACAACCCTAAATTGCATTCACGTTATTTGCTAGGGACTAGCAAAACTTTAGTTGGGGGGTGTGATTACGCGCTTAAATTGCGTAATTAGGTGCTTTAATTTATGCATTGGGAATCTTATTTTGTATTTAAATGCCTAATTACTCTCAATATTTTAAAATTATGTTCTATTTATAATATTTGAGTTTTATTAAGTAATTTATGAAATTTTGGTATTTTTTCTTGTAGGGCAACTATCGGAAGCCAAAAACCAACGATAGTACTTTGTAATCTGTGCGTAAATCTCTCATCCAACCTCTGATTTAGATGAATCAAGATGCCGTAGAAAGATAAGAAAACAATCTACAATTTTCATGTTTTGTGTTTTGCAAAATACTGGCAGCATTAAGGCCGAAATCAGACATGAAGTTAGCATACGCCGTTTTATGGATTTTTTCAACAATTCTTTGTAATCTTGGCGTAACTTTCTCATACAAGCTCCGATCAAGATGATTCAAAATTATGGGAAAAGCTGAAAAAGATCTCTACATCTTTTGTGTTTTAAGTTTTGAGAGTTATGAGCTGTAAGAGGGTCTAAAGTGGGATTGAAAGAGGAGGTCAGTTCATGTACCTTTGAAAAAAAAAAAGAAAATCAAAAAATCAAAAAATGAGATGTGACCCAGCCATGCAGCCGGGTCATCTCATAAGGGCAGTGTGCGCTGGGTACATACAAAGGAAAGACAAAAGAATGGAAAGAAAAAAAGAAAGGAAAGAAAAGCAAAGAAAGAAAGGACAAAAAGGAAAGGAATTGGAAAAGTCAAAGGAGGGTTTCCTTGTGGAGGGAGCTGTGTGCAAGAGGAGATTTGGAGAGAGCAGCGTGCGCTGGGGCTGGAGGAAGAGAGGCCGCACCATAGGAAAAAAAAAAAAGGATTTTTCTTGGGGAGAAAGAGAAGGGAGGCAAAAGCACATAGGGTTTCTTGGAAAAATTATTTTTTGGAGAGCTTTCTTGTGGTTTTCTTTTGGGGGTGCTGTGAAGATATATACACATCTAGCAAAGGAGAGTTGGAAGCACGCAAAAATACTATCTTTTCAAAATCGAAAGGCGGCGAACAACGGCGGTGTTCGGGGTGTTGATCTTTTCCGTACGCTCCAAATTGAAGAAAATATGGTGAAATCTGTTATGTTGGATTTTATTTTCGGAATGAACTAAATTTTTGAATTCTAGGAAAACGATGTAGCCAGTTTCGAACTATGCTTGCTCTTTGATGCTAATCTGAAATAGTTTTCATTAATGTTTGTTTGAGTTATTTTGTGCATAATGCTTTTAATTAACTGGCCATTAATTAAATGATTTTAATCTTGTAATTTGCTACCGAAAGGGGGGATTATAGGATAGATCTTGAATAATTTAGCGTAGGTAAATATAGAGATCGAAAGACTTGTATGAACCTAAGTAGCATAAAAAATCGAGGGTCTTACTGCGTTCTTGCGTTATTAATTTGCATACTCTTATGTTAAATAATAAACAAGAATAGGTTCCGATTGACTATCGAAAGAGGCTTTTGGAAAAATTGGCGATTTGCTGATAAACAAAGAAAACGAAGTTAAATTAGCTAAATGAGTAAATCATAGTGAGAAACTAGGTGAAATCGGTTTCCTAGAAGTTTTCACCATCATCAATTTGACACGCGGTATCCAGTTTTAAATTCTCCTGAATAGTTTATTTAAAGTAGCCTTGTTTAAATTTTGCAGTCTAAAATTGTTAATTTTTTAAAATAAAATCAAGGTTAGTAAAATTTCGGTACTTGGTAAAATTAAAACATCAATCCCTGAGGACGATACTCTACACATCATTATATTATAAAACTACGATACTATGCACTTGCAGTTTGCACCGGTCAACTCCATATCACTTTTCAAGTGCCTCCCATATCTCTTTGTGTCATGCCCTGAACCCACCAAGTGTGGCCCCAGGTGCGATGTGATTCAACCACTTGTGTCTGATTCCATAACTTCAATCACGCAGAAGAAAAAAATAAAATAAACATCCTCAATAATGTACGAGAGTTCTATATAAACATCCCAAAAATTTCCCAACACCCAGTATCCATATATATTCATCTCAGAAAACAAAAAACATAAACCCAAAAATACACCCAAGATTTGTACCCTCTCACAAAAATGCTATGCCAACAAACCCAGTCTCGGGCTCGCTAAACTCGATCACGCGAAGGTCCTAAAAAAGATGAATTGTATAATGGGTGAGATACATCTCAGTAAGACGGAATAGATTAATGTTAGTGTGTGGCTATCATGAGTTTAATGTATACAAAATATTATCAATTGTTAATTAACCACAGTTATAAAATGATTCTCATACCATACTCACACACACACACACACACACACACACACATACACATACACACACACACACACACACACAATTATTTATAAGTGAAAGTTCCCGAGGATAGGGGAGATTACACGCTTATACATATAGCTCTACTCTGATATAATTTGTTATGCAACCTAGTATGGTTACAACTTATACCTATCAGGGTGCTTGCCTTTCTTAGCAAGCCCTCAGGCGGAGAGTTTACTTTGCCCCAAATACATATAATACTACTATATTTAATACATTTAATACTTTCTTACTTTACTCTGTATGCTGTATCTCTATAAAACTCAACTATTCATAATCTCTATTTTCACATGCTCTGTTCTCTTAACACATACTCTATTATCACATTTCACATCCCCTGTCTTCATATATTCTGTATTCACATACATTGTTCCGTATTTACATGCACTGTTTTGTTCATACTCTGTTATCACATTTCACATCCTCTATCTTCATATATTCTATATTCACATACACTGTTTTGTATTTACATGCAATGTTCTGTTATACTCTAGTTAAATCTACAAATGTGAATTTAGAACTCATTGCCAGATGGATAAAAACCGACATGCTTCCCCCCATAATGGGTTGTGCGGCCTAGAGGTTGGACTTAACCTAGGTCAGCCCACCAAAGTTAAATCAATTCTTAACTCTTCAGTCTGCTAGTTCAATTGGCTTTCCTATGCTGGTCTAAACTCCAGGGGGAACTCTACCCTTCACAGCTCAATCGACTATTCAATACCAACACTCTCTATAAGATGTGTGGTTGCACTAAACTCTCCATAACTCTCACAACGGTACCGTGCGTACTATGGTACACCGGAGTTCTCAAACCATATATTGCAATTTAACATTAATACTCTGCTCTGATTAAACAATTCTAAATACAATATAATCCCAACGCATTTCAGTATTTCTAACATATTATACATATTTCATAACTCAACACACTATTTACATTTTTTCTTATGCCACACGATTTGAATAATACACATGTTTATATAACTACTGAAATAATAAGTCAATCTATATTCATTTTTTGCTTTACTGAACATATAGGTTAAATTAACTCCATAATTTATCTAATACTCAAAATAAGCGTTGATAATAAAAACAGAGATAATTAACCCTACTCACCTTGACCAATTTTAGAAAATGTAAAACAACTCCAACCAATCATTTCAACAAGTCAAATTATCCAGAGAATCCATTACTTAAATCCTATAGCCTTTTTCTTTACTTTAAACGTTTCATTTTCGAAAATGATAGCTATTAACATAACCCTAGGCTCAAAACCCTTAGTTTAAACGGCTGGCTTTCAAAATTTGCATGATAATCATATACATACACATATAAGTTCCATTTTAATCGGTATAATTTACAAAAAAAAAAAACTTGCTTAATCTATTCCCCTTACCTTATTCACAGAGATTGTGCCTGTAAGATTCCTAAATCGACGCCTACGATGTTCAAAGCACAAACCTTGTAGCCACATATTTCAGCATAATCAGTTAAGTCATGGAATAATAATTATTTTAATATCCTTAGGCTCACACACTCCCGTTAACTAGTTAAATTGTAAAAAAGGGTGCATGATCCACTTCCCATATTTAAATTTAATTTCTAACATATTAAAAAAAATGCTAATATGATCAAATCCCTACAGTTTAATCTAATTCCAAAATATTCCCAGAATTCTAATTTAATCTAATCCCTACAATTTAACTTAATTCCAAAATTTTCCTTGAAAATCTATTTAATCAAATTCTTACAGTTTAATTTAATCCTAATAATATCTCCAAAAATCCAATATAATCCATTCCTTACAATTTAATTTTTTCCCAAAACACTCCCAAAAATCTGATATAATTAAATACTACAATTTAATAATTAAATACTATAATTTAGTCAGTTAAATTTTTAAAACAACTTACATAATTTGTACTCCTGACCTTAGCCTCGGAGTGGTGCCTGGAAAGCCTAGTTCAAAAATCTACTTCACTAGACTTGTAGAGAAACACTCCTAGATCATCATGGTGGTTTCTGATCATCAGTTTAGCTAAAAATTAGGGAGAGATTGAAGAGAGAGAGTGGATTTATCTTATCCCAGGAGTGGTACCTACAACGCTCCTATGACAAATCCACTCTAGTTAAAATATCGGCAGCGGAGAATGGAACTTAGGGGTATTTTTCGTTTTTCGATCAATGCACGTTTGGCTGAGAAAATTGAGGAGAGAGAGAGAGATGGAAGGCAGAGGAGAGAGAAGGAGGGTTGGGACGGAGAGAGAGAGAGAGAGAGAGAGAGAGAGAGAGAGAGAGAGAGAGAGAAAGAGTACTGGAGAGAGGTGCAGATCTTGAAATACAAATTGAATTTGGATGTGAAGAAAGCTTCTTAAAGAAGCTTTAGACTAATATATATATAAAAGCATTATAACAATATTATATTATATATTTATATATATATATATATCACTTATCCTTATATATATATATATATATATATATAACCATCATATTACTTAATTTAATTAATTCAACTTAATAAAGTTTAATTAATTAATTAATTTTTATTTTCATTTTTTAATTTTAATTTTTTTCCCCGGGTTACTACACTTTGGCACTTTGACATGCCATGATTTCTCTAAAAATGTTTGCATCTAAAGCACAATATAAGATATGCATGAGAATTAATTTTCAATAAACTCAAGTTATGCTCATTCATTTCATCATAGAGTTTGGGAACCTCTTTATCACAAACAATTTTCAATGGGATATAGTTCCCTTGCTCAATTACTTTCCAAGTCCTCCAATCAACAGATTGAATAACAATAGTAGTTCTTTGTTTCTAGGCAGTGTAATCTACACCACAGAACAATTGAGACCTTGACAATGAATAACCCTCACTAAACTGAGATACACCAAAACGAGCTATTGAACTTTATGTAGATACTCATTAGGATATGCTACAACTCGGATCTAATACCAATTGTTGATTTCGGTGTAATCCCAAGAGGGGGTGAATTGGAGATTTAAAAATTGTAGGTCAAATATTTCGCAATCAGTATATCACAACCTAGAGTTTGTCTATAACAAGTATTGAATTTACAGATAGATGAAGAAGCAGTTGATTAGCACAAGTGTATGCTTCCAGTATTTCCAAACAATCACAAATAAATATTTAACGGTTTAATGCAATAAATTCAGCACATAAATCTCACCATACAAATAGCCAAAAGTAAAGCAGATGAAGTAAGAGATAACACCAGATATGCTATTAGGGTTCGGCAATTGTGCCTACGTCTCCGCCTCAAGCTACACCAGCTATGAGGATTCCACTAAACTTTGCTCGCTTACAGGTGGAGCGGCACTAATTACAATATCCTCTCCTTATTAGGCTAGGAAAAACCCCATGTCACATTCACAAGGCTAAACTCAACCTTTACAACCTCTCCTTAAAGGGGTGGAGAAGACCCACCTTAGACCATGCCTAGAAAACAATAGTCAATAAGAATTTCGTGTACAAGATAAATGCTTCTACGCCCAGCAGATATGTACACCAACAAGCACAATGCGATCAATACACTCACAGATGATAAAATTATATGCTCAAGTCAATTTGGTCAAGTTATACATCAACTCTCAAAGATATGTATATTTATATATTTACATGAGAGTGTTACCTTTGATTCTAGATGGTATACTCAATAAAAAAATATATATTCAAAGGAACCTTGAAAAACTAATCAAATAACTCAACAAATATATCTCCAATGCTAAGCACAATAAAGATTAGGACCTAAACTTGCAAAAGTTGTATCTTATCAGAAGTACAAGCAAGCTTTCGAATCTGGCAGTGAGGATGCTAAGACTCCAAAGCAAATGATAGTTCTTCCCAAATAAAATTTATTAGTAAAATATAATGGGAATAAGTTTAACTTACTTTAAAAAATCAATATAAAGTAATGCAAGTGTGGGAGAGATAAGCTTTCACAATAATATATGCACACAACAATGAGAATTACACTCCCTTCAACTTGCAATTAATTTGCAATTGAGGAGTATAAGAAAATAATACTCTTTGTTTTGAAAGGATTTTATTAAGCAAGAGTATGAGAGAGTATGAAATGTGAGCTTGAAAATGTGAAGTTTTAGTAATGAGAGTTCAAGAAAATTAGAGAGAATTTTTGCTAATTGTAGTGCTAATTATGTGCTAATCAAGACAAATGAAGGGTATATATATAGAATTCCCTTAATTTTGGACCGTTAGGGACATAGAGGGAATTTTTAGAAAATATTAATTAAAATTAACCCATGTTTAACGCAGTAAAAATGTGCTAACCTGAGAGTTTTGGTCGACTGATGCTTGGGCTGGTTGGTCGACTATGAAGGTATGGTTGACCAAGGTGTATGGTCGGTCAACTATCCTCTCACAGCTATTTTGAATTTTCAACACTGGTCGATTGACGAAAGGTAGGCCAGTCGACCTTCTAAGAGGAGAATTAGAACTCGTCATGGGTTTGGTCGATCATGATGGATTTGAACTACATGATTCGGTTGGCTGAGAGCGGTGGTACGAAGTTCGGTTGATCGTGGGAACTCAGTACAACACTGGGTCGGTCGATTGAGCTGTGGTCAACAAGTTGACCCAAGCAAACAATAGTTCTGTTGATCATGTTATTATAAGACACAAGTGGTTGGTCGACCGAGGACCTTTGGATTTATAGTTTTGCCCTAAATATAACCCTAAATAGATAGTATTTGAACTTAGGGTAATTTCCTGAAGTAACAAGGAATCTAAAGTCAGTCTATGGCCTTTTGAACATAAAGTCCTATCATGCATGCAATGTATTATTATAGACCCAAGAATTTGAATTGAAATTACAAATAAAGAAAATGGTCTTCATTCCGTTTTGTCCTTTAATTGCCACCTTGTGATGTGAGTATTTGATTCCTTATGGCAACACCTGTATCATTACCATCCATATGTGTTAAGGATAATCATGTATAGAGACTCAAGGCACAGGTAAGATACAAAGAGATTTGTCATTATCAAAACGAGATATGACTCATAGAGTCACAATAAGTGTGTTTAGTGTTTTTGTTTACTGTGTGTGTGTGTGTGTGTGTGTGTGTGTGTGTTTACTGGTGTGTGTATGTGTGTGTGTGTGTGTGTGCGTGTGTGCGTGTCTGTTTTATGTGTGTGTATGGTCTAGATTGGCTCACAGGAAACTCACAGCGTGGGGTGAGAAAATGGTCGTGGTAGTGTGTGATCGGAGCTTGACTTTGCAAGGATGTTGGTGGCGAACGCTGTTATTTTTTCTGTGCATCAGACTATTGCATAGTCGGGGGATGGCCATGAGATTGAAGATGCCCGGACTAGTGGGCATTGTGGTGACTGGTGACTCTGGCAGCGTTGAAGCAATGGGTCAGTTTGATGGCAGTGGGGTGGTTAGAGAACGTCTTTGCAGGAGAAATGACTTGGGATTGCTGTGGATGTCCGACGCGGGAAGAGAAGTGTGTGACAGCTTGTTGGGTTTGGCTGGTGGGGAGGCAGCAGAGAGTGATAAGGAAGATCTCTTTCATCCATGAGGGAGTGGCTAGGATGAGGATAGAGAAAATGAGAGAGAAATGGAAAAGAGGTTTAGGTTGCCATCCTCTTGGTGTGTTGGGTTGTGTGAGAATGATGATGGTTTTATAGGAGAGGAAAACCCTAGAAACCTAAGCTACCGCCCCTCTCTTCCCACGCATGGGCTTTGCATGGCCCATGCATAAACAAACCCTTCTATGTCCTTGTCGCGACGTCTCGGACCTGACCCAAAGAGAACCTGCTCTCTCTGGCACAAAAATGTGTGGGTTCGGCTGCGAATAGGGAAAAATGGAATGTGTGATTTTGAAAAATATTTTTTTGTGGAAAACGATGTGTGATGGAGTCGCCACCAACCTTTTTAAGTGTGGTTAGAATACTTGATTGCTACCCCGTTAGGGGTAGAATCGGTCTGCGTTACTAGAGTCGGGTTCGGGAGTACGGTTACGCGAGGAGAAGGTATTAGCATCTCCTACACACCCGTTCTTATGAATGATACCAAATTAATAAAAAATTATCCCAGAATAAATAGAATAAGCCTTTAAAGATTATTCCCTTTCAAAAATCAACAGAATGAAAATACTATATAAGTATTCACTTAGAACCGGGGCAACCCAGTACTCCGAAGAGTTCATGCCCTTTATTGCAATCATCGGGAAGGAAAATCAAGAAAATAGAGTACAAAATATTCTCCCAGGGGTTTTGAAATCTGTAGATTTTTTTAAGTATGAAAATACTATTCCGGGAGGTTTTTGGAATTTGTTCAGGACAAAAATGATTTTGTAGGCCAAAGAACATTTTTTTTTTTCTAAAGTGTGAAAAACATTTTTTGTGATTTTTGAGAATTTTATGATTTTTCTCGAACTTCAAAATTAGCATGAAATAAAAACCATAAAAATCAAAGTATGAAAATATTTTTGGTTTTTTCTGAGAATTTTGTGATTTTTTTTTTTTTGAGAATTTTTTAAATATCTAAATAATAATCAAGTGAAAAGGAAGAAATTGGCGTGAACCGATTCAGGGAATGACAAACCGGTCAAACATTGACCAATCTGAGGGAAAAACCAATTTAAGGTCTTGGTCAAGACCAATGATTTTTTTAGGATTTTTCAATATTTTTCCAAACTTTAAAATAGTAGAAACAAAATTTGAAGCAAGATCATGAAAATCAGAGTTTGAAAATATAGCCTGAAATTTAAAACATATTTTTGTGAAATTTTTTAAAGTAAGGATAAAACACTTTGGAGATTCTTGGACTTTATTATATTTTCTTCAAAAAAAAATTTTAAGTGCAAACAACTTTCAAAGCCTTAAGATTTTTTTGAATTTTTCTGAGAATGTTTTTGGATTTTTATGTGTCTTTTATGAATTTTTATGATTTTTACGGATTTTGGGGGTTTATTTAAATATTGAAGTATATATATAAGAAAGGATAAATACTAAACCGATTCAGCGGACCCGAACCGGTTTAGAGGAAAACCGGTCCAATGTGGGTCAATCGTTTTAAGGTCTTGGTCAAGACCATCGCCGCGTGGCGCATCTTGAGTGGTTGATTTAAGTGGGTGAGGATGGATGCAATTGCACAATCTCAAATGTCCGTTGAGGACAGAGATCCGACAGCAAAGAGAAGGCCATGCCGCCCTCTGAATATGTGTTGAATGAGCGTGCCACGTGTCAAATTTTTGTGGCTCCAAAAGGTCAAACATATAAAAAGTATATTTTTTACTTTTGCTCATTTTTCACTCTACCATAGCCTCTCCTCATTTCCTCTCTTCTCTGTATGTTCCTCCACCCGAAGCCCTCTTTTCCCTAGCTAGCGCTGTAGATCTATGCTTCGCGTTGTGCAGAATCATCCCGTGATCTCCACAGCCACGATAAAGCTTGAACATCACTCCCTTCATCTTCGAGGTCTCCATTTCTCTTTCATTGGCAAGGGCTTCTCTTCGATCTTCTTATCTTGGTGGTGCCATCATTGTCTTCAAGCCGAACCAACTAGATCCGGCCACACACTAGACTTTGCCATCTCTTCGTTCGAGCTCCCCCTCCATAAGTCACCTTGAGCCTCGGATCTCTTGGTTTCTTCCCCTCCAAACATTTATGGTCGGATTTTGGGCAAGACTTGGAACCCTCCAAACAGCGAGCACTTCCCTTGGGAGAACCTTTTGGCTTCCGAAGAAATAGATAATTTTGTTTTTTTTTTTTTTTTTGAAAACCTTTTTTTTATTTTGATTATTGATTTTTATTTTTTGTTCAATCTGAGGGGTGTGCGCGTGTGATGATGTGTAGTGTGTGGGTTGTGTTGTAGTGTGCAGTATGTGTTGTGCTGTGTGCAATGTGTGCAATGTGTGCAGTGCAGTGTAGTGTGCTGTGTGCTGTGCGGTGTAGTGTAGTGTGTTGTGTTGTGCTGTGTGCTGTGCTGTGCAGTGTAGTGTGTTGTGTGTTGTGAAGTGTTTGGCTCCTTTTTCCTTTTTTTTTTTTTCACCCTTGTTTTTCTTTTCTTTCAAGGTAAATGAGCTTGAGGTTCTTTCCAAATGGGTTCTGAGTTAGATTACATGTCTCTAAGCATATAGGGATTATTGTGGGCCTCGATTTTGTTTTTCAAGTGGGCTTGAATTGAAATCTTACCACCGATGGGCTTGGGGTATTTTGATATAGGCTCGGGGCCGAATTTTGAAAGCAAACCTGGGGTTTCTTTTTTAAAAATAGGCCCAAGTCTATTTTGTAACTGTACTATTTAAAAAAAAAACAACAATAGAGATGGGTTGTTTTTTTAGAAAACACGAATGGGCCTGGGAGTTTGAAAATAGGTTGGCCTGATTTTATTTTTAACAGACGGGCTTTCATTTAAACTCCAACTAAGGACTAGAGTTTTGTAACTTTGAGTAGGCTCTTATTTTACAGGGTATTCAGGCTCGGGTATGGGAGGTTCGGATTAGGGCCTTGTGATTGTGAAGCCTACTTTCAGGTTCGAGGATAAACCTGAAACTTGGGAGAGGTATCCTACACTCACAATCATATTTCAATTCACAAAAGCATGCTTAGAATGAGAAGGAGGCCCGCACTTTCCTCTAACCTTTAACTCCTCCTATCTTCTTCACCTTCCCCTCTAGGTCTGTCTGTGCTTGTTTGGTACTACGGACGAAATGTGTGCTCTAGATATTCTGTTTTTGAACTTTTCTTTTGAATTCTATCCTCCTAGCTACTTCCAATCTTTAGCACGCGTAGGTCTGGGTGCCTTACTACTCCTCCTCTATTTCAGCAGAATCACCCTAACTTTTGCCTTTTCTCTCTCGATTTCTACAGGGTAAACTTGTGCTCTCTGATTTGGCTCTCAATCTTGGCAAAACCTCCCAACTCCATTTCTTCTCTCTCAATTCTCTCAATTTTACTAGCGTCTTCTTGTGCTCTCTTTGAGGGATGCCTTTGCAGTGTGCGAGCCTCCCTATTTATAGGGAGACTGTGGGATGATTTTTGCGCCAATTCCTCTCTTCCGGCGTGGATTATTCCCACGAAATCCCCCAGTAACCAACTGTCAGGGAATGATTCCTTCATAACAACTTTTATTCCATCTGTGCGCATGTGATTTTGCACTTTTCTAAATTTCATTTGCTGATTTGTTATCCTCTTTTGTGCATAGGTGAACAGGAGCCCCAGGTGGCAACACCAGAATGAAGGGCATGGCATCTGCCCTTTTTAAAAAAAAAAATTTTATTTTTTATATTTTTATTTTTATTTTGTATAATTTCAGCCTATATATGTGCCCACGGGTTTTCTTTCCTACAACAACTCTTTGTGCAGATATATTGATGTATCCTCACCCCCTTAGTACTGTGGCCTGTATATTTTGATTTAGATGTGCCTGCACAGGGGGCATGTGCCTCACTCCGCCAATAAAATGTGTTGGGAATTTTTCAATTTGGACCAATTTTGACTCTTTGCTTAATTGCCCTGAGCAATAAATGCGATTGACCAATTTTGACTTAAAGAAACTGGTTATTATGAACAGACTTTAATATCAAATGAAAACCCCGGTTAAAAATAAAAGGACTCGCTTAATTAAAAATCTAATTAAAGGATTAAGGGAACCGATTTCACAAATCAAACATTAACGTTCGACTTTCAATTAACACATTGATTATGCGCCAAAACTGCATAATTAGGCATCTTAATCCGGA
Organism: Malania oleifera; assembly: GCF_029873635.1. Taxonomy (NCBI): domain Eukaryota; kingdom Viridiplantae; phylum Streptophyta; class Magnoliopsida; order Santalales; family Ximeniaceae; genus Malania; species Malania oleifera. The sequence continues at coordinate 79,548,259 of NC_080424.1, forward strand.
CATTATGACTTCTATTTTTAATTAAATTTCAAATTGCGTTCAATATATTAACAAAGTGCCTTATTTATGGTTTTTGAGTTTTATTGAACAATTTATGAATTTTTGGTAATTTTTTATCACAGAAAAATTCCCAAGAGTCGAAACCAGCACCAGTTCGTAAATCACACATAACTTTTACGTCCAAGTTTTGATCGAGATCATTCAAATTTCTAAAGAAAGAGAAAAGGATTATTTACAACTTTAATGTTTTGATTTTTGAGCGAAACAGGCTCCAGAAAGGTCAAACGTGGTAGTGATCGCAGAGAGTAAAAATGAAGAAAAAAAAGAAAAAATATATATATATGCTTAAGCTCTTGATGTGACCCGACCATGCATGGCTGGGTTGGATCCTCCATATGGGTCACGGATCCTAGGGCTTCTTTCCCCTCCCATATTTATTTCTTTCTTTTCTTTCTCCCCCAGGGTACCCTGCGCACCACTCTTCTCGCCTCTCTTCCTATCTCTTCTCTTGTGTTTTCTTTCTCTCTTGCTCTCTCCCTCTCCATAGCTTTCTTTCCCGTTTACCTTCCTAGCTCCCTGCTCAGTCTTCTTCTTCCCAAATCTCCCTCAGCTTCCCCTCATTCCTCTGCAACCTCTCTTGACCAACCGAGCAACTCTCCTATGCCCAACATACCATCCAGCTACTGTGAGCACCAGAGGCTAAGCCATCCTCTACTTCTCTTCTTTGCTAGCAGATCCTGTAGCAGAAGCATCTTTGACCATCACTTCTACTCAACCCCATTAGCAGAGAACACTCGAGCAGCAAACATCCATAGTAGAGGCAACAGAGTAGCAGCACACCAGCCAAACTCCACCCTCGGACAGCTGCCCAAACAGCTCACAGCATGCCTCTGTGGCTTTCGTTCCCTCTCTCTCTCTTTTTCTCTTTTTCTTTATTTCTTTCTTCATTTAGGTAGTGAACTATTACTTTATTTTAAAGTTATAAAGTTATTTGGTCTTGTTTCTCCCTTCTCATTTTTATTTATTTGTTTTTTTGTTATTTAATGAAACTTAATATAATTTTAGTTCTTCTTTAGTACTTATTTATTTTTATTTATTTATTTCAGAGATTTGTATAATTAAATCAAGTTCGAGTTAGTTATGAAATAAAAAAAGAAAAAAAGGAAAAAAAGGGTGTTTTGTTTTAAGAAATTAACTTTGTTGTTTTTTTTTTAAAAAAAATGGTCATCTTTTTGTCGACATTCGATTTAGTTAGGGTCTATTTTAGTAAGTTTGTGTTTTTATCTTGTTCTGTTATTAGTTACAAATTTTAATTTTTTGTTGAGTTCATGTTTGCGGTTAAATTTTGAGTCTTGATTTAATTTCTTAGTTGTGTTAAAGGTTCAATTTTTATTGTGTGTGTTAGTGTATGATTGAGTTTCCATAGCATGTTTTTAATTCTGTGTTCAAGGTTATTGTCTTTAGTTAACGCGTGTTCCGATGTTTCTTTAAGTAGACTAGGGTTTCCATTTTTGCTTCTTTAATTCAATGCATGTTAGGTTTCGGCTTTTAAATTGTGTATTGTTTAATTTGTCAAAAGTAAAATTGAAACAAACTTGAGATCTCGAATCTAAACTGAGTTTAGTGCTTTTTTATTTTCAATGGATGAACGTGAAATTTGAGATTAAAACGCATTCTAGGAGGAGACGATCTAACCCTTGGGCAGAATATTACACGACGTAACTCCTATACTTGGGATAGCTTTTGAGCTGCTCATTTTTCGAATGAGTCAAGTTTTTGGCGCCGTTGCCAGGGAGTGTCGGTCTTAGTCTCAAATTAGCATTTTTCCATCATTTTAATTAGTTTTCTGGAAAAAAAGAAAAGAAAAAAAAAACTAAGTTTGAAAAAAAAATATAAACACATAAATATGGCTGCACCTGCACCACGCACGGTAATGGACTTTTTGTAGATTGAATATGCCACTGCATCCCCTTCCATTGTTTTGCCTAATGACGAGCTTAACTTCATGATGCAGCGTGAGAGGATGTCATTACTACCCGAGTTCTACGGGATGGAATCTGAGTGCCCCTATCAGCACCTAGCAGAGTTTGAGTTAACCTGCAACATATTTTTCTCTCATGCTAGAACTGATGAATCTCTTAGACTGCACTTATTTCTTGGCTCTTTGAAGGATAGAGCCCAGATGTAGTTTAATTCTTTGAGACCTCACTCTATCATTAATTAGGCTGATATGGAGCGTGAATTTTTGCATGCGTTTTGTCCCTCACAGAAAACTCAATTTTTGCAGGAACATATTCTTAATTTTGTGCAACCGGATGATGAAACATTTTGGGCTTGCTGGAAGCGATTCAAGGATCTACTAAGAACTTGTCCAGATCATGTATTATTGTTCTTCGATTACCTAGCAGAAAATGTCCCACAATGGAACACACGATACACTCAAGCACCCATAATTGCGCACCCTATCAGCACAATTAGTGGTAGAGAAGCATATGAGCCAACATATTATCAGATAATCCTCTGCCTCAATATCAACCACAATAGATCCCTCAGAGCTGTATGCCGTAAGAATTTCTTGAGGAAAGCATGACATAGATGGCGAATATACTCCAGCAGTTCATGCAAACTCAATTCGATCATCAAAATGAATTGCGGGACACCATTAATGCGATAAGCATGCAATTGGACATCTTAGAAAAAGAAGAGTTTCTTGCGGAACCTCAGCCTCGTCCTCTAGAGTACCAGCAACCACAACAACAAATACACAATGTTTCTCTTGAGACAGCAGAGGCCGCCATCACCTTAAGTAGCGAGAAAGAAGATCCCCAATCTTAAATGCTCATCGTCGGGTAAACATTTGTCCTAGCACCGGAAGTTACGATTGAAATAGATGAATTCAAAGAAAAATCAAAGGAAACGGGCCCAGAAGCGGAGCAGTTAGTTAATGAGAAGACTGATACCAATACAGAGTACCAACCTACGGTACCTTATACTCAGAGCTCAGAACCCATGGAGTCATCACTCCCGCTTGAATCAGATGTCAAGGAGCCTAATGTGGAGGAAGACTTTTGCAATTGTAAGATGAGATGTACTCTTGATAAAGAGGGTGACCAATCTGGTGAGAATATAATTTTCAAGGAGCCAAGTAAAACTTGTAATGTTAATGTTTCTGAAGAACTACATGTATTTGTTCCAATAACTTTCTCTCACACGTTAGTTTGTAAAGAAGCAATTTTCCTGGACACGATATTGAATAAAGACCCTTTCTTGTTAACACAAGAGGGTCGACTTGCACACATATTGTTTGGTATTTTGATACGTATTAATTCATTTGAGACTGATTTTCGTGCAGGTATGATGATTGATCCACTATGGCGGTTCAAATTTGGACAACTGCCAGTGCAATTTATAGACCTGCACCCACGAGACGAAATTCCTCCAAAGCCTTCGCCAGATAATTGTGATGTTTTTATTTTCCTTCTTTTTGTTTATTTTATCCTCTTTTATTTTTAGTTATTTTTCAGGTCCATTTTCTCGTAGTTCTGTTTTTTTTTTTCCATTAGTTAGCCACTCAGGTACGCCCTACTTTTCCCATGCATAGTCTTTTCCATTTCCCCTATACTTTCACATTAAGGACAATGTTCCACTTTAGTTTGAGGGGTGAGCATTCACATGTGACATCATGCATGTATACGTACTGGGTTTTATATTATCAAAAAAAATCAAAAAAATTAAAAAAAAAAAAAAAAAAAAGAAGGGAAGAGCACTGAGGAATTACACCGCATTATGCCATGCTTAACACTACTACATACCCTTCACATACTTGCGTATAACTTAAGAATAACACACTTGAGTCAATCATGTGTAGTTTCCCTTTATATGATCTTATGACTCCATGAAGAATCGATTGGTAGTACATTCGTGTTAATCTGGCTATATAATTCTCTGTATTTACACGACATCTCACGAGGCTGAATAAACACATTCACATGATTCATTGCACTTAGGGTTTCCTGTGAGTACTGAAAGAACACTGTGGCGACTATGACACCTTGTGAGATATTCTTGAGCTATGTATCGTCCTTTTGAGCATTAACATCAAATTAGAGTTCATGGAACTTAAATCTCTTCTTTCTAGATATCCTTTGTACACTAGTCTATGTTGTGATTCACTAGCCTAGAGATGACACCTAGTGGGGCGATAGAAACCTAGATCTTGTAACCTACTTAAGATGTGAAAGCTGAGCCACCCCTAGAGATAGACTTAGTTCATAGACTATTACTTGAGCTCAAATTCCCATTGATTGTTTGAAGATTACAAAAGAAGTGTAAAGATTGTCCTAATTGATCAAGAAAAGACGGAAAATGAAGAATGAGCAGAAGGAAGAATACGAAATAGAAATGCGCATAAAATGAAATGCTAATGCTGGCTCAACATAAATATCACAAAAAAGTCAAGGACACGACACATGTTTTCCACGTATGAAGATTCTTCAACTGGTTAATGCCTTAGATTTATTCATGATAAGTTTTTGAATAAGTTTATCTAGGGTGGTCTAGGTTGGATATGGCGAGTAGGTGAGAGGATGCTAGGGTGGAGGACCCAACACCTCATAGATAGGCTATATCTTTCCCAGACTAGTCCACTCCATACACTTAGCGTTCGTTCCTTTTAATATGTGAGATGCTTGATCGTGACACTTCTTCTCACATATAATGAGTGAACCCATTTTCTTTGAGTATTCTTGAGGGTATACCAGTTAGGCAGAGTCAAAGCGACCATTCCGTAGGTGTCCACTGATATCCTAGGTGTATTGGGTCACACACATCACACACACCTAGAGAGTTTACCTGTTTATAGTCGAACTTATATGACTGCATTAACTCTGAAATGTGGCACTGATTAACTTCATGTGAGTATATTATTCTTAATTGACATATAAATGATGAAACTTGCATGAGTGACGTGCTTCGGAGTTGTGGGTACTGAATATGAACGAGCTTGTGTGAAATTCAGTTATATTCTTGTATGCGAAATGGTATACTTGTGTCGCATGTGCATTGATTTCATAATCACTGGAGTTTGTAGTTGTAGGCACTACCCTGAAATTCAATTACGTCATTTGCTAGAGACTAGCAAAACGTTAGTTGGGGGGTATGATTACGTGCCAAAATTGCATAATTAGGCATCTAAATCCGGACATTATGACTTCTATTTTTAATTAAATTTCTAATTGCATCCAATCTTTTAACAAAGTGCCTTATTTATGATTGTTGAGTTTTATTGAATAATTTATGAATTTTTGGTAATTTTTTATCGCAGAAAAATTTATGGGAGTCGAAACGGGCACCAGTTCTTAAATCATGAATAACTATTCCATATGAGCTCTGATTGAGATGATTCAAATATATGGAGAAATAGGAAAGGATTGTCTACAACTTAAATGTTTTGAGTTTTGAGCAAAATGGGCTCCAAGAAGGTCAAACATGGCAGTGATTATAGAGAGCAAAAAAAAAGAAAAAAAAAAGAAGAAGAATATATATATACGCTTAAGCTCTTGATGTGACCCAGCCATGCATGGCCGGGTCAGACCTTCCATATTGGTTGCGGATCCTAGGGCTTCTTTCCGCTCCGCTATTTATTTCTTTCTCCCCAGGTGTGCCCTGCACACCACTCTTCTCCCCTCTCTTCCTATCTCTACTCTTGTGTTTTCTTTCTTTCTTGCTCTCTCCCTCTCTGTAGCTTTCTTTCCTATTTATCTTCCTAGCTCCTTGCTCAGTCTCCTTCTTCCCAAATCTCCCTCAGCTTCCCCTCATTCCTCTGCAACCTCTCTTGCCCAACCGAGCAACTCTCTTATGCCCAACATACAATCCAGCCACCATGAGCACCAAAGGCTGAGCCATCCTCCACTTCTCTTCTCTGCCAACAGATCCTGTAGGGGAAGCACCTCTGACCATCACTGCTACTCAGCCCCATTAGTAGAGAACACCCGAACAGCAAACATCCACAACAAAGGCAGCAGAGCAGTAGCACACCAACCAAACTCCACCCTCGGCTAGCTGCCCAAACAGCTCACAGCATGCCTCTGCGGCTTTCGTTTTCTATCTCTCTCTTGCTCTCTTTTTCCATATTTCTTTCTTCATTTAGGTAGTGAACTGTTACTTTATTTTAAAGTTATAAAATTATTTGGTATTGTTTCTCCCCTCTCATTTTTTTTTATTTGTTTGTTTGTTATTTAATGAATCTTAATATAATTTTATTTGTTCTTTGGTACTTATTTATTTTTATTTATTTATTTCAGAGATTTGTTTAATTAGATCAAGTTCAGGTTAGTTGTGAAATAAAAAAAGGAAAAATGAAAAAAAAATGGAGTGTTCTTTTTTTAAGAAATTAACTTAGTTGTTTTTTTTTTAAAGGTAATCTTTTTGTCGACATTCGATTTAGTTAGGGTCTATTTTACTAAGTTTGTGTTTTTATCGTGTTCCGTTATTGGTTACAAATTTTAAATTTCTGTTGAGTTCATATTTGCGTTTAAATTGTGAGTCTTGATTTGATTTCTTAATTGTGTTAAAGGTTCAATTTTTTTTGTGTACGTTTGTGTATGATTGAGTTTCCATAGCGTGTTTTTAATTCTATGTTCAAGGTTATTGTCTTTAGTTAACACGTGTTCTGATGTTTCTTTGAGTAGACTAGGGTTTCCATTTTTGCTCCTTTAATTCAATACATGTTAGGTTTAGGGTTTTAAATTGAGTATTGTTTAATCTATCAAAGGTAAAATTGAAACAATCTTGAGATCTCGAATCTGAATTGAGTTCAGTTCATTTTTATTTTCAATTGAACGAACGTGAAATTTGAGATTAAAACGCATTCCTTGAGGAAACGATCTAACCCTTGGGCTGAATATTACACGGTGTAACTCCTATACTTGGGATAGGTTTTGAGCTCCTCATTTTTCGAGTGAGTCAAGCTTTTGGTGCCGTTGCTGGGGAGTGTCGGTCTTAGTCTAAAATTAGCATTTTTCCCATCATTTGAATTAGTTTTCAAAAAAAAAAAAAAAAAAAATTTGAGTTTTGGAAAAAAATAAATAAACACATAAATATGGCTGCACCTGCACCGCGCACGATAATGGACTTTTTGCAGCTTGAATATGCCACTGCATCCTCTTCCATTGTTTTGCCTAATGATGAGTTTAACTTCATGATGCAGCACGGGAGGACGTCATTGCTACTTGAATTCTATGAGACAGAATCCGAGTGCCCCTATCAGCACCTAGCAGAGTTTGAGTTAACCTGCAACATATTTTTCTCTCATGCTAGAACTGATGAATCTCTTAGAATGCACTTATTTCTTGGCTCTTTGAAGGACAAAGCACAGATGTGGTTTAATTCTTTGACACCTCACTCTATCACTGATTGGGCTGATATGGAGCATGAACTTCTACATGCATTTTGTCCCTTACAGGAAAACTCAATTTTTGCAAGAACATATTTTTAATTTTGTGCAATAGGATGACAAGACATTTTGGGCTTGGTGGGAGTGATTCAAGGATCTACTAAGCACTTGTCCACATCACGAGTTTAACTTATGGAGGTTAGCTTATTGTTTTTATATTGCTATTACCCCTGATTGCAAGTATTTTGTCCAGACTATGTGCAATGGAGAACTCTTCAGCAAGGATCCAGATCAAGTATTATTGTTCTTTGATTACCTAGCTGAAAATGTCCCACAGTGGAACACACGATACACTCAAGCACCCATGACTGCACACCCTATCAGCACAATTAGTGGTAGAGAAGCATATGAGCCAACATATTATCAGATGATCCTCTGCCTCAATATCAGCCACAAAAGATCCCTCATAGTTGTACACCGCCAGAATTTCTTGGGGAAAACATGACACAGATGGCGAACATGCTCTAGCGGTTCATGCAAACTCAATTCGATCATCAAAATAAATTGTGGGAGACCATTAATGCGATAAGCATGTAGTTGGACATCTTAGAAAAAGAAGAGTTGCTCACAGAACTTCAGCCTCGTCCTCTAGAGTACCAACAGCCACAACAATAAATACATGAGGTTTCTCTTGAGATAGTAGAGGCCGCCATCACCTTGAATAGAGAGAAAGATGATCCCCAATCTGAAATGCTCATCGCCGGGAAAACAGTTATCTTAGCACTGGAAGTTACGGCTGAAATAGATGAATTCAAAGAAAAATTAGAGCAAATAGGCCTAGAAGTAGAGCAGTTAGTTAATGAGGAAACTAATACCAATATAAAGTACCAACCTGTGGTACCTCATACTTAGAGCTCACAACCCATGGAGCAGTCACTCCCGCTTGAATCAGATGTCAAGGAGCCTAATGTGGAGGCAAACTTTTGCACTAGTAAGATGAGATGTACACCCGATAAAGAGGGTGACTAGTCTGGTGAGAATCTAATTTTCAAGAAACCAGGTAAAACTCGTAATGTTAATGTTTCTGAAGAACTACAAGTACCTATTCCAATAACTTTATTTCACACGTTATTTCATAAAGAAGCAAATTTCTTGGACACGAAGTTGAATAAAGACCCTTTCTTGTTAACACAAGAGGGTCGACCTGCACACATATTGTTTGTTATTTTGACACGTATTAATTCATTTGAGACTGATTTTCATGCAGGTATAACAACTAATCCACTGTGGCGGCTTAAATTTGGAGAACCGCCAGGGTAATTTATAGACCTGCATCCACCAGACAAAATTCCTCTAGAGCCTCCACCAGAGAATTGTGATGTTTTTCTTTTCCTTTTTCTTAGTTTATTTTATCCTTTTTTATTTTTAGTTAGTTTTCAGATCCATTTTCTCGTAGTTCAATTTTTCTTTTCCATTACTTCGCCACTCAAGTACGCCCTACTTTTCCCATGTACAGCCTTTTCTATTTCCCCTATGCTTTCACATTGAGGATAATGTTCCACTTTAGTTGGGGGGTGAGCATTCGCATATGACACTATGCACGTATACGTAATGGGTTCTATATTATCAAAAAAAGTGAAAAAATTTAAAAAAAAAAAATAGAAAAATAGAATAAGGGAAGAGCACTGAGGAATTACACCACATTATGCCATGGTTAACACTGTTGCATATCCTTCACATATTTGCGTATAACTTAAGAATAATACACTTGAGTCAATCATGCATAGTTTCTCTTTATATGATCTTATAACTTCATGAAGAATTGATTGGTAGTACATTCGTGCTAATCTAGCTATATAATTTCCTGTATTTACACAACATCTCATGAGGCTGAATAAACACATTCACGTGATTCATTGCACTTAGGGTTTCCTGTGAGCACTGAAAGAACACCGTGGCGACTATGACACCTTATGAGATATTCTTGAGCTATGTATCGTCCTTTTGAGCGTTAACATCAAATCAGAGTTCATGGAACTCAATTCTCTTTTTTTTGGATATCCTTTATACACTAGTCTATGTTTTGATTTTCTAACCTAGAGGTGACACCTAGTGGGGAGATAGAAACCTAGATCTTGTAGCCTACTCAAGATGTAAAGGCTGAGCCACCCGTGGAGATAGACTTAGTTCATAGACTATTACTTAAGCTTAAATTCCCATTGATTATTTGAAGATTACATAAGAAGTGTAAATATTGTCCTAATTGATCAAGAAAAGACAGAAAATGAAGAATGAGCAGAAGAAAGAATACGAAATTGACATGCACATAAAATGAAATGCTAATGCCGGCTCAACATATGTATCACAAAAAAGTCAAGGACATGACACATGTTTTCCATGTATGAAGATTCTTCAACCAGTTAATGCCTTAGATTTATTCATGATAAGTTTTCGAATAAGTTGATCTAAGGTGATCTAGGTCGGATATGGCGAGTAGGTGAGAAGATGCTAGGGTGGAGGACCCGACACCTCATAGATAGGCTACATCTTTCCCAGACTAGTCCACTCCATACACTTAGTATTTGTTCCTTTTAATATGTGGGATGTTTGATTGCGACACTCCTCCTCACATATGATGAGTGAACTTATTTTCTTTGTGTGTTCTTGAGGGTATACCAGTTAGGCTGAGTCAAAGCGACCGGTCTATGGGCATCCACTAGTATCCTAGGTGTACTGAGTCACAAACATCACACACACCTTGAGCGTTTACCTGTTTATACTCGAACTTATATGACCGCATTAATTTTTAAATGTGCCACTAATTAACTTCGTGTGAGTATACTATTCTTAATTGACATATAAATGATGAAACTTGCATGAGTGACGTGCTTCGGAGTTGTGTGTATTGAATGTGAACGAGCCTGTGTGAAATTTAGTTATATTCTTGTATGTAAAATGGTATGGTTGTGTTGCATGTGCATTGATTTCATGATCACTAGAGTTTGTAGTTGTAGGCGCTACCCTGAAATTTAATCATGTCATTTGCTAGAGACTAGCAAAACGTTAGTTTGGGGGTGTGATTACATGCCAAAGCTGCGTAATTAAGCATCTTAATTTGAACATTATGACTTCTATAATTAATTAAATGTCTAATTGTGTCCAATATTTTAACAAAGTGCCATATTTATTATTTTTGAGTTTTATTGAACAATTTATGAATTTTTGGTAATTTTTTATTGCAGAAAAATTCCCGGGAGTCGAAACCAGCACCAGTTCATAAATCATGCATAACTTTTTCATCTGAATTCTGATTGAGATGATTCAAATTTATGGAGAAATAGAAAAGGATTATATACAACTTCCATGTTTTGAGTTTTGAGTGAAATGAGCTCTAGCAAGGTCAAACATGGTAGTGACCGTAGAGACCAAAAATGAAGAAAAAAAAAAGAGACAAAAAAAAATATATGCTTAAGCTCTTGATATGACCCAGCCATGCATGGCCGGGTCAGATCCTCCATATGGGTCATGGATCCTAGGGCTTCTTTCCCCTCCCCTATTTATTTCTTTCTTTTCTTTCTCCCTAGGTGTGCCCTGCGCACTACTCTTCTCCCTTCTCTTCCTATCTCTTCTCTTGTGTTTTTTTTTCTCTCTTGCTCTCTCCTTCTCTGTAGCTTTCTTTCCCATTTATCTTCCTAGATCACTACTCAATCTCCTTCTTCCCAAATCTCCCCCAGATTCCCCTCATACCTCTGCAACCTCTCTTGCCCAACCGAGCAACTCTCCTATGCCTAACATACCATCCAGCCACCGTGAGCACCAAAAGCTAAGCCATCCTCTACTTCTCTTCTCTGCCAGCCGATCCTACAGCAGAAGCACCTTCGGCCATCACTGCTACTCAGCCCCATCAGCAGAGAACACCCGAGCAGCAAACATCCACAGCAAAGGCAGCTAAGCAGTAGCACACTAGCCAAACTCCACCCTCGCCCAGCTGCCCGAACAGCTCACAGCATGCCTCTTCGGCTTTCGTTTTCTCTCTCTCTCTTTCTCTCTTTTTCCTTATTTCTTTCTTTATTTAGGTAGTGAACTGTTACTTTATTTTAAAGTTATAAAGTTATTCGGTCTTGTTTCTCCCCTCTCATTTTTATTTTTTTTATTTTTCTGTTTGTTATTTAATGAATCTGAATATAATTTTAGTTGTTCTTTGGTATTTATTTTTTTTATTTTTTATTTTAGAGATTTGTTTAATTAGATCAAGTTTAGGTTAGTTATGAAATGAAGAAAAAAAGGAAGGGTGACAAATTTGAAATTCGGGGTCCTCAATCAAGGAGATAAATCTTATGAAAAACCCTCTTAAAATTATAGTAAAAAGGATTTAAAAAAGCAACAGGACTAGACTTGAAATTGCAAGATTATTTTGGGAAAATTATTATTATTATTTTTAAATAGGACTTTAATTTTGAAAAGGATTCAAAACTTGAAACAATTGGGACTCTAATTTGACTTAAATTCGAATCCACTACACTAGGTCTTTTCAAGAAAATGGCCTAGTTAAAATTGGGGTGTCGACAGCTGCCCCTCTTTGTAGGCTTTATTACTTCAATGTAATAGTTGGAACTCTCCTACGTTCTTTGAAGCAACAAGTCTGCAAAGATAAAAGACACATATTTTAACCAAGCTGCAGCTGTTTAGTGCCCTTGGGTTGATCAGGGATGCTTGCCTATCGGGGATGGGGAAATGGAAGTGTCGCACAGCTCTTTGGAAAGTTTGTAGTTAGCAATTTTTGGTAAGAAGTTAGCGGAGGTGAGTAGTCGGTGGTTAATGTGGAATCAAAAGGGATTGGAGATGACTTGCATTGAGGATGACTCGCGCTAGGTATGGGGATGATCAATCGGGTACGAGTCTCCTGATCTTTTGAAAAATGTCCTTAGGTGTAGGGTTCTAAGTCCTCAAAAGAAATTGCTCCACTGGGGGCGATCAATCGGGTATTGTTTCTTCCAATCCGAGGGTTAGAGAAAAGCAACTAGGGCAAAATGAGAATGCCGCACAATTCTCTAAGAAGTTGTTTATTAGTTTTTGGTTGGCTAATCAGCGAGGGCTAGTGGCTAGCATGGAATCACATAGGGATGAGAGTATGACAACTTGGATTTGGGAACAAAACCACATGCCTCCAAGACAATCAGAGCGATTTTTTTCTTAAAATATGACTATTCGGATTTGGGAACAAAAACACATGCCTCCAAGATAGTCTAGGTAATTCTGATAAGAAGAAGACCACTTGGATTTGGGAGCAAAGCCACGTGCCTCCAAGACAGTCGGGGTGATTTTTCTTGAGGAATGACTATTCGAATTTGGGAACAAAACCACATGCCTCCGAGATAGTCCAAGTAATTCTGATAGGAAGACGACCACTTGGATTTGGGAGCAAAGCCACGTGCCTCCAAGACAGTTGGGGTAATTTTTCTTAAGGAATGACTATTCGAATTTGGGAACAAAGCCATATGCCTCCAAGATAGCTAGGGTATTTCTTAATTGGAAAAGTGATTTAACTAGAAAAATGATCTGATTGGAAAAATGGTTTGGTTGGAGAAATGACTAGCCACATGCCTCTAAGATAGCCAAAGGATTTTCTAACTGGATTTTTTTTTTTTTTTGTTATTTTTGTTATTTTATTATTTGATCATGGCCATGAAGGATTGGCTTAAACAATCAAGATGGGGGGAAAACTAACATCAACTATCCCAGTTTCGAGATGGACAATACAAATTTGGAACATCAACTATCCCAGCTTCCTAGTAGATGATATGGGTCTAGGTCAGGTGCCCTAGTTTCAAAGCAAATGAATCAATTTAGGACTGGGTCAATGCCCCAATTTTAGAGAGGATGACCAAATTCATACTAGGTTAATTACCCCAGTTTCAAAGCTGATTAATCAATTAAAGCTTAAGATAGCTACCCCAGTTTTAACAAGGTGTTAGCTTTGGTGTACTCCCAAAAGGGGGGGGGGGGTGAATTGGAATTTAAAATTTATTCCTAGGTTTACCTAGTTTAATAACAATACATTCACAACCTAGGGTCTATCTATGCAGTTCCAAATGTGCAAATAAATATAACATGCGGAAATTAAAATCATGCGCAGCATTCACTGACTATAACATATATGTACAGGAATGTAAATTGCAGAAAGATAAACAGTGCACACAAGATATGTTATCGGGGTTCGGTTAACTATGCCTATGTCCCCGCCTCTAGCTCGCAAGTCCGAGGATTCCACTAATGGTTCACTTAACGGGTGGAGTGGCACCGATTACCACCAGGTCAATTAGCACAAAGCTGACATTAACCTTAACCAGGTCAATTAGCGAGCCTGACCTCAACCTACACGCCTTAATAGGATGACACACCTAGCTTTCCTAACCGGGTCTAAGCTAATTCGGGACTATGTCAAAGGACTAGTCTCCCTCTTCAGGCCCATGCCTAGAAATATAACAGTATTTGAAATACAATGAAATGGTACACTGATTATGCTTCTCAAGTAAAGCAGATATGTACCCAAATATGTGCAATATACTCAATCAACCACACATCAACAATATAGGTAAATGTAAGGTCAGTGATGTGTATTTTTGTGCAAGCTATACTCAACGAGATATGATCGCTAATATGCTCAAGAGTGTTCACAACAAGCAATATCTTGGAATCAAAGCTATTTCAATAGCACATCAATATTCCAAGTATACAAATCAAATAATCAAACTAGTTCAAAAGATTTTCCTCAATGAAATATGCACAATACTAGTTTGAAAATAGTTTGCTTGTTTAAAATTATTTGCACAACAAAAATCCAAGCTATAGGAATATTTGCAATGACAATGCAAAGATCCTTAAGCTAATGAGTTTTTCCCAACACTAGATTTATGAAATAAAAATCTGTGGGAAAACTCTTGCTTGACTCCCTAATAACAATAACAATCAATCAATAAGAAAAATGAGAGTATAAGCAAATATAGAATGATGTATAAACACTCTAAGCACTCTCACTATACTTGTTTAATCCAAAAAATCAAAGTTGTAGAGTGTATGGAGGTAGTATGAGCAAAAAGGATTTGGAAAATTTGAGAGAGTTTTTGGCTTAATCCTATTTGCTAATCCACACATAATCTTGACAAATGAACCCCTACATATAGAGAATGGGTAAATATGACCATTGGTGGACACATAGGGTATTCTTAAATTTGTTAAAAAAGTTTAGCAAAAATTAACCCTGTTTACTTAATTATAACCCCGGTAAAAATTAATTTAACTCGAGAAGTTCAAGTGCCCGGTTTGAGGTTCGGGTGCCCAAATAGACTCAGTTAAAAAAGCATTTTTAAATAGTTCGATTGCCCAAATAGAAGTTCGGCAGCCCGAATCAAAGTCAGTAGCCAAGCTACGTAACTTCAAGTGCCCGGTCAAATATTTAGTAGCCCGAATCCATGTATTCGGTTGCCTGGGGTCCTTTTTAAACTAAAACAATCGATCACCCGAGTTGGTGAAAAGCACTCTGAGATGGCTTCGGTCGCCCAAAACATGGTCAACTCGTTGACTTCTCAGCAGTTCGGGCGCCCGAGGTGTTTTGAACACGACGGGTTTGGTCGCCCGACCTCTCACAAATATTGCCTATTTTGTCCATTTTTAAACCAATTGATTCCCCTGATTATGCAAGTGATATGGGAACTTATTTAGTGCATATGTACTGGGACCTAGGGTCTTTCTAAGGCCTTTTTAAATACGCCAAAAAACCTGGCGTCATTCAGTCTCTATGGTCATTCTATGGTCTTTTTGAGAGCTTACAAATACCTACATGCATGACATGTAGAGACTATTATAGATCGATATCCTAATTACTATTACAGACCCAAATAATTTAAACATGATATGAATTATAACATAAGACAAATCTTCTGGGTCTTCAGACTTTACTTTATGTTCCGTCAATTGATCTGCTAATATAACCCTACACACAAACTAGATAGTCATCAAATACTTGAGTATTTGTTATTATCAAAACTGGGTGTGACACATGGGGTCAACACAAGGATTCCTTGAACCAGGATGGAGAATGGATGCAAAAGTCTATCCAAACAAGTATGGAGAGATGATGCAATGCAATGTATGCATGCTGCTACCTATGATGCAAGGATGCAAGGGTGCATGCCTATTTCCATATGTATGAGAATGTGTATGTTTTTTTTTTTTTTGTCTTTATGCAAAGCATGAAATGCATGTAAATGCGCAAGCTGTCTTTCTCCAATGTGCCTATAATCAACAAAACCAACTTTGAATTTTAATCCGGTATTGATGCCCCTAAATCGGCTTCCCCAAAATTCATCGAGGAATCTGCCCCAGCTACGTTCATTTGTGACTGAACCGGCCCACCTTGCATTCCACAAGAATGACCTTCTTTGGATCGCATCCTTAATGTCTTAAAATGAATATGCGATCAGATAAAACAATCTCAGAAAGGTATGCTTGAACTTGTTTGTTTTCGTTTGACGTTTTGTGCTTGCTTAACAGGAAATAATTTTACCAGTACTTTGGCATGGACATAACTTTGATGCAAATTTAGGGAACCACACTATTGGGTAAACATTTTTTCTTTTTCTTTTTCTTTTATTTTTCATTGACCCCCTAAAGAGAGATTCTTTCTTGCTCATATCAAACTTTCTGTCTAGTGTCTTATCAGGTAATCTGATTAATATCCCAATTTCGGGGTGGACTTTGATACACAGGACGAAATATAGGCTAGGGATTTAGGTTTTAAAAAAACTAAGGATACCAAGGCTCAAAACTTCCCTTCACTAAATGAAATATTTTGCCTCAGTTTGGGGCGCCATATTCGCAAAGTGTTCACTGAACTTGTCATTTGAACAAGTTGCCTACGTACCTTTCCAGGATCAGGTCATTACGTAGTTTAGACTCAATATTGAGTCTGACAAACCATTTGAGACAACAATGTATTACCAATCTAGTCAGGACTTTTGTTTGAATTGTAATGTAGGTCTAGGGGATTGGTTAGAGAAGGAAAGGGTACAATACAGATCAAACTTTACTGATGTTAAAAAGGGTAATCCTTGGTCAAAGATCACATTTTTAACATGTTACTTTTCATTTTCTTTCTTTTTCTCCTTTTTGCATTTTCCTCTTTTTTGCTTTCCCTTTTATGGAGGATTTTTATTTTAGCATCATGTTCATTGGGAGCTTAATTGGGACTAATCCTTTTTAAAAAACTGCCCAGTGTGGGGTGTGATCATTTTACAGGTTAATCAAGAATTGGAATTTTTTTTTTTCAGGCTCAAAAAGGCTAGCAATGGACTTTCCTTTGAATTTCTTTTTGGGTAGCAAAAAAACGTCCTGCCATCCCTTTGGTAGTGACCATTGCCTCAAATGACTTATCAAACTTTAGAAGACCCAAACCTAAGTTAAATTTATGGTAAATTGACTTTTGAAAAAATGTTGGTTTAACATATGCATTCAGGTTCCAATGGGTTAGCAAGTGGTAAATGAAAATTTGGTTTTTTCAGGGAAGCCTAGTCGACCAAATATGGTCGCCCTTCATTTGATCGGGACATAATCATCATGCTTTGAAAACACCAATTTATTCATCGATTTGAGCATATGTGAAGCTTGATAAGTCATTTATGCGTTCTTAATCAACAAAACTCCTTGTCCCTATTTTCCAGAGGGGTCCTTGACAAATTTCAACTTAAGGGCTTCTTCTTCATTTTTTCTTTTTTCTTTTTATTATTTTTCTTTTGCCCTTCTTGTTTTTTTTTTAAGTAGATAAAATCAACTAACTACAGGCTTCAAGTCCTTTGTTCTGGTAAAATCATTTCCTGTGTTACTGCACAAAATGCAAGCTAACAAAGACAAAGTTCAACATAAGGCGATGTGATGAGATTGCAATGCATTTAATTCAATTTAAGACAATAAACAATTCAATCAAGATTTTATAAGCCATTGTTCATTACACATAGTGCTCATTTGATTCAACTTTCCACTGATAATCAATAAGTCTTCTTGAGTACTTCCTTTTTACTCATATAGCCTTCCCTTTCCCTTTCCCGATGATTCAGCATGGGTACGCACTGGATTACCGAGTGTATTTTCGTCAAAAGACAACCACCCTACATTCCTTAAGGTTTGTACCTTGTACTTGAGAGGCCAACATTTTTCAATTGAGTGACTTGCTATTCCGGTATGGTACTCACATCAAACGTTTGGATCATACCATTTTGGGTAAGGGGGTTGTATCGGTACTCTTGGTTTTGAGACCACCAAGTGACTTATCATCATTTGCGGGAGCAATTCTGCATATGTCATCAGAATAGGCTGAATTTCCACTTTCTTCTTCTTCACTGGTGGCATCCCTTCTATGTTTTGAACATTCTACTGTCTAGGAAAGGGCATAGGCACTGGGGAAACTATTTGGGGTCGTACAACCAGTAACACTACTTGATTAGCAGCATTCCGATTTACCCATTGAGTCTTGCTTCCTCGGCTAGGATACCTTTCGATCATCTGGGCTTCCCCTGCCTCCCTTTTGTCAGCCCACTTTTTGTTTGAACCTAAGTCTAAATCTGGGCCCTTGGCTTTGTTGGTCTTGGTGGCTGCCTCAATCCTTCCTCCAGCCACCACAATATTCATAAAGTCGTGGGAGGTTGATCCCAGAAGGTGTCCATGGTAGGGGTCTTTCAGCGTGTTCATGAACAAGGATATCACTTCTTTGTCGCCTACCGGAGGGATCACCTAAGTGGCTGTATCTCGCCATCTACATGCGTACTCCCAGAATGTTTCAGTTGACCCCTTCTCCATCGCTTGCAGGGTCATTCGGTCCGACACCATTTCAGTCAAGTGGCAGTATTGGGCCATAAAAGCGTTGGCCAAGTCTTTCCAAGAGCGGATCTGAGTCCTATCCTGCTGTGCATACCAACGGATGACCGACTCGGTTATACTACTCTAAAAGTAATGCATCATTAGTCTATCGTCGTCTGAGTATGCTGTCATCGCCTAACAACAAAACTTTAAATGGGTTCTAGGACACTGGGTTCCATCATACTTTTCAAAGTTCGGCATCTTGAATTTCGGTGGCAGAGTAATCTTTGGCACCAAGCAGAGGTATGTCGGATCAACGTGATTGAATGAATTGGACCCTTCGATGGCCCTCAACCGCTCCTCAAGCATGTCATAGCGACGCTCAGTTTCAGGATTGTTCACTTCTGCATCTATGGCAACAGGTGGCGGTGTTGATGCTTGCCTATGGATCGGGGTAAAATTTGGAGCACGCGTGGGGTCTAAACTAGCCTTGTCATGTTGTTGTTGCACAAACTTACCCTTACTCATCATTAGGTTCAAAAGCTTATTCATTTTCTTGTTCAGCTCTTCTTGCCACTACTCGATTCTCAACATTCTGCCTTCTAATCGTTTGGCCATGATCTTTGCTTTACTTCTAGTGTTGCAGGGGTGAAAGAGGTGGGCTCAATGTTGGAATTTCGAATTTTGATTCAGCTTGATTTTATAGGAAATCGGAATGTGATTATTGGCCTATTGGAGAAGAACGTGCATGCACCATGTGTGAACTTATGCATGTATGCATGTAATGTAACCTAAAATAATCATTTGGTCGGGGTTTTGAGAAAAAACCCACTCATTAATGATTTCGGGAATAATCTACTTTCCCCTTTGTAGGGTACTTTGAGAAATAAAATTTGACTTCCCAAAAAACAATTGGGCTTTTTTTTCAAAATATTGGCCAAGTGATACGAATGCCTAACATGGATGCAAGATGTACACAACACAAAGCATTTATCAAAACATATATACAATAGACAAGGATTGCAACATGTGGAGAAGGATATAGTTGATGTCCCAACCCAAGGGAAGGTATGTACATAGGGTTCTCTGAGGCTCTACCCTAGGCAAGGGATTGTGGACAACCATGTGTGGGTAGGCTCTAATCCCTATTAACAACTGGTCCCCAGCATGAAACTCCATCCTCCCTCACAGAGGTCTGGACAAAGCTCGCACTGAGTAGAGTGGTTCGCGGGTCCTCATAAGCCATGTCACATAGGAACTGGCACTATTACACTCCTTTCTAATCCTAACAAGAGAATGCACGGGTATAAAGCTATGAAAGTGTGTGATTTTATCATTTTACGCCTACACTCTTTACTCCACATCCATCCATTATTTAGAATTAAACATATGCTCAATAGAGCAACAAAGAAAACAAAGCAACATGCTTATTCAAGATACAACTAATCACATGCTTAACTAAAACAATCAGAATTAATCACATGCTTATTCAAGTACCAAAGCAAGCAAGGCATTCACAATTATTCATGTATATGCAACCAAGTTATTAATTTGTACAAAAATGAAGGAGAGTAATCAAGAAGACTTATTTAGATTTGAGATCGAGAATATTCTCAATTAATCACTAGCTCGATTTTCTAATGTCCCCAGCAGAGTCACCAAGTTGTCGTGACGTCCCGGACCCAGCCCATGGAGAACCTCCTCTCTCTAGCACAAAAAAGTTTGGGTTTGGCTGCGAATGGGGAAATATGGAATGTTTGATTTTGAAACATAATTTTTTTTTTGTGGAAAACGATGTGTGATGGAGTCGCCACTAACCTTTTGAAGTGTGGTTAGAACACTTGATTGCTACCCCGTTAGGGGTAGAATCGGCCTGCGTTACCAGAGTCGGGCTCAAGAGTACAGTTATGTGAGGGGAAGGTATTAGCACCCCCAACACACCCGTTCTTACGAATGGTACCAGATTAATAAAAAATTATCCCAGAATAAATCGAATAAACCTTTAAAGATTATTTCCTTTCAAAAATCAATAGAATGAAAATACTATATAAGTATTCCCTCATAACCGAAGCAATCCAGTACTCCGAAGAGTTTATGTCCTTTGTTGCAATCAGTGGGAAGGAAAATCCAGAAAATAGAGTATAAAATACTCTCCCGTGGGTTTTGAAATCTATAGATTTTTCTAAGTATGAAAATACTATTCCGGGAGGTTTTTGGAATTTGTTCGGGACGAAAAAGGTTTTCTAGGCCAAAAAACATTTTTTATGATTTTTGAAAATTTTGTGATTTTTCCCGAACTTCAAAATAGCACGAAATAAAAACCATGAAAATCAAAGTATGAAAATATTTTTGGTTTTTTCATTGTGATTTCTTTTTTTTTGAGAATTTTCTAAATATCTAAATGATAATCAAGTGAAAAGGAAGAAACCGGCATGAATCGGTTCGAGGAATGACGAACCGATCAAACGTTGACCAGTCCGGGGGAAAACCAGTTTAAGGTCTTGGTCGAGACCAATGATTTTTTAGGATTTTTTAAATATTTTTCGGAACTTTAAAATAGTACAAACAAAGTTTGAAGCAAAATTATGAAAATCAGAGCTTGAAAATATAGCTTGAAATTTAAAACATAATTTTTTGAAAATTTTGAATGTAAGGATAAAACACTTTGGAGATTCTTGGACTTTATTATATTTTCTTCAAAAAAGTTTCAAGTGCAAACAACTTTCAAAGCCTTACGATTTTTTGTGAATTTTTATGAGAATTTTACTGGATTTTTATGTGTCTTTTACGCATTTTTATGATTTTTATGGATTTTTGGGGGTTTATTTAAATATTTAAGTATATATATAAGGATAAATACTAAACCGGTAATGTACTAGTTCAGAGGACCACAACCAGTTCAGAGGAGAACCAGTCCATGTGGGTCAACCATTTTAAGATCTTGGTCAAGACTAGCGCCGCATGGTGCGTCATGAGTGGTTGATTTAAGTAGGTGAGGATGGGTGCAATGGCACAATCTCAAACGTCCGTTGATGATTACGCATTAAAACTGCATAATTGGGCACTTTAACCCGGTCTTTACGGCTTATATTTTTAATTAAATGTCCAAATTGGTCCAATATTTTAATACAGTGCCAAAATTATCATTCGTGAGTTTATTATGCAATTTACGAATTTTTGATAATTTTTTATCGCAAGAAAAGTCCTGGGAACCGAATCGACACTTGTTCATATTTCATGCCTAACTTTTTTGTCTGAGCTCTGATCGAGACGATTCAAATTTATGGAAAAAGAGGAAAAAATTATTTACAACTTTCATGTTTTGAGTTTTGCGAGAAATGAGTTCCATAAAGAAGCTCTAGCTCTGCAGCACCCTTGGCGTTTTCTCCAGCAGCTACATAGCAGAGTAGCCTCTGCAATCTCCAGCCCAGCTCTCGGCCACCACAGGAAAAGCACCCAAACTCCACACCACCATCTGCAGCAGCCGTGGTAGCCAACTCCAGTACAGGTAGCCCTATTCTAGCAGACAAACAGCCCTCCCCTCGGCCAACTAGCCATACAATAGCTGCCACTCCAACCTCCATGGCACTCCTCTAATTGTTCCTTCCCTGCTCTCTCTCTTTTATTTTCTTTTTCTTTTTATTTCTCTCTCTCTCTCTCTCTCTCTCTCTTATTTCTTTCTTTTGCTTTCTCTTTCTTTTATGTTAAATGTTAATTTTTTTTACCATTGGATTTTATTGAAGGCTTGACTCTCTTATTTTTTTTATTTATTACTTGCTTAGATGCTCATTTAAGTATATTTCATTTTTAGTATTTAATTTTATTGAACCTATGTATTTAATTAAATGAAGTTTGGTTTGATTCTAAAGTAAAAATAAAAAAACAAGAAAGAAAAAAAAAATTGTTCTTGTTTTAGGAATTAAATTAGTTTTTTTTTTTTTTTTTTTAAGATTCAATCTTTGTTGAAGCTTGGATTAGTTTATGGTTAGCCTTTTTAAAGTTTTCGTTTTTATTGTGTTCAGTTTTGTTTGAGTTGTTTAATCGTTACATTCTTATTGTGTTTGCGTTCAAGTTTGGTTTGGTTTGGTTTGAGTTCTTGACTTAGTTAAAGGTCTGTTTTTTTTTTTTATTGCGCGTGTGTGTGTTTGGTTGAGTTTCCATTGTGTGTTTTTAATTCCATGTTCTAGGTTGCCATTTTTAATTAACGCGTGTCCCAATGTTTCCTTGAGTAGATTAGGGTTTCCATTGTTTGCTCCTTAGTTCCATGCATGTTAGTTTTAGGGTTTCACTTTGCGTGTTATTTTAATTAGTTTGAATGAATCTCAACAATTTTGAAAATCTTGAATTTGAACCGAGTTCAGTTCATTTTTATTTTTGATTAGGCAAATGTAAAATTTGAGATTAAAACACATTCCCTGTGGAGACGATCTAGCCTTTGGGATGAATATTACATGACAGAACTCCTATAATTGGGATAGCTTCCGAATTTCTCATTTTTCGAGTGAGTCAAGTTTTTGGCGCCGTTGCTGGGTAATGTCGGTCTTAGTCTCAAATTAGCATTTTTCCAGACATTTTTATTAGTTTTATGAAAAAAAAAATAAAAAAAAATTTGAGTTTTGAAAAATGACTGCACTTGCACCGCACACGATAATGGACTTTTGCAGCTTGAATATGCCACTGCATCCTCTTTCACTATTTTGCCTAATGAGAAGCTTAATTTCATGATGCCGCATGAGAGGACGTCATTGTTACCGGAGTTTTACGGGTTAAAATCTGAGTGCCCCTATTAGCACGTAGCAGAGTTTGAGTGAACCTGCAACATGCTTTTCTCTCATGCTAAAACTGCTAAATCTATTTGATTGAAATTATTTCTTGCTACTTTGCAGGATAGGGTACAGATCTGGTTTCATTCCTTGAAACCTCACTCTATCACTAATTTAGCTGATATGGAGCGTGAATTTCTACATACATTTTGTCCCTTACGGAAAACTCAATTTTTGCAGGAAGAGATTCTTAATTTTGTGCAACAGGATGACGAGACATTTCGGGTTTTCTGGGAGCGGTTCAAAGATCTACTAAGCACTTGTCCACATCAAGGTTCGACTCATGGAGGTTAACTGATTAGTTTTATACTGTACTTACCCTTAATTGCAAGTAATTTGTTTAAACCATGTCTAATAGAGAGCCCGTCAATGAGGATCCAGATCAGGTATTATCATTCTTTGATTACTTAGCTGACAATGTCCCACAGTGGAACACACGATACACTCAGGCACCCATGACTGCACACCCTATCAGCATAATCGGTGGTGGAGATGTATACGAGCCACCAAACTGCCCAAACAACCCTCTGCCTTAATATCAGCCACAATAGATCCCTCCGAGCTATACGCCCTCAGACCATTTCGAGGATAGCATAACACAGATGGTGAACATGCTCTAGCAGTTCATTCAAACTCAGCCACCATTCTACTAACCACCCGAAGAAGAAGTAGCAGTTTGTTGCCATTACCAGCAACCGCCATCAGCCCACAGCAACTCCTAGCACCCAGTTGTAAGAGCCCTCCAGCCTCTACCCTGTTCTCCCTCTTAGCCAACTCCTCTACCCCGTACCAGCAGTTGCAAGAAGCTCCAGCTCTGCAGCACTCTCGGCCTTTTCTTCAGCAGCTACACAGTAGAGCAGCCTCTGCAATCTCCAGCCCAGCTCTCGGCCACCACAGCAGAAGCATTCGAGCTCCACACCACCATCTGCAGTAGCCATGGTAGCCAACTCCAGCATAGGCAGCCCTGTTCCAGCAGATAAACAACCCTCCCCTCGGCCAACCAGCCATATAGCAGCTGCCACTCTAACCTCCATGGCACTCCTCCAATTGTTCCTTCCCTGCTCTCTCTCTTTTATTTTCTTTTTATTCTCTCTCTCTCTCTCTCTCTCTCTCTCTCTCTCTCTCTCTCTCTCTTATTTCTTTCTCGTGCTTTCTCTTTCTTTTATGTTAAATGTTAATTTTTTTTACCATTGGATTTTATTGAAGGCTTGACTCTTTTTTTTTTATTACTTGCTTAGATGCTTATTTAAGAATATTTTATTTTTAGTATTTAATTTTATTGAACCTATGTATTTAATTAAATGAAGTTATGTTTGATTCTAAAATAAAAATAAAAAAAAGAAAGAAAAAAAATTGTTCTTGTTTTAGGAATTAAATTAGTTTTTTTTTTTTTTAAGATTCAATCTTTGTTGAAGCCCAGTTTAGTTTATGGTTAGCCCTTTTAAAGTTTTCGTTTTTATTGTGTTCGGTTTCATTTGAGTTGTTTAATCGTTAGATTCTTATTGTGTTTGCGTTCAAGTTTGGTTTGGTTTGGTTTGAGTTCTTGACTTAGTTAAAGGTCCGCTTTTTTTATTGCACGTGTGTGTGTGTTTGGTTAAGTTTCCATTGTTTGTTTTTAATTCCATGTTCTAGGTTGTCATTTTTAATTAACGCGTGTCCCAATGTTTCCTTAAGTAGATTAGGGTTTCCATTGTTTGCTCCTTAGTTCCATGCATGTTAGTTTTAGGATTTCACTTTGCGTGTTATTTTAATTAGTTTGAATGAATCTTAACAATTTTGAAAATCCCGAATCTAAACCGAGTTCAGTTCATTTTAATCTGAAACTAAAACGCATTCCCTAAGGAGATGATGTAGCCCTTGGGCTGAATATTACACGACATAACTCCTATACTTGGGATAGCTTCTGAGCTGCTCATTTTTCGAGTGAGTCAATAGAGGACAAAGATCCAACTGCAAAGAGAAGGCCACGTAGCCCCCTGAATATGTGGTGAATGAGCGCACCATGTGTCGAATTTTTGTGGCTCCAAAAGGTCCAACATATAAAAAGTATATTTTTTACTTTTGTTCATTTTTCACTCTGCCATAGCCTCTCCTCATTTCCTTTATTCTCTGTACGTTCCTCCACCCAATGCCCTGTTAACTTTACCATGATCCCAAGAGGGGGGGGGGTGAATTGGTATTTTTAAAATTGACCCCTAGGTAATCCACCTAACAATAGTATGTTCACAACCCTATGGTCAATCTAGTGAGTGTAATATAAATATATCAGAAATAAAATGAAGCAATTTAATTAACAACACATGCACTAGAAAACGACAAAGTAAGAGTGACACACAGAAATGTTATCAAGGTTCGGCCAATTGCCTCCGTCCCCACCTTGGCTAACAAGCATAAGGATTACCACTATAGTTGCTCACTTAAATAGGTGGAGCGGCACCTATACAAACCAGGTCAATTAGCTCAGGGCTGACCTCAACCTTTACAACCAATCCTTACCGAATTGGATTACCACCCCCTTAAGCCACGCCTGGAAAGACTTAGATATTATAATCAAAGTGCTTTCATGCAAAGCAGGTATGTACCCAGATGCGTTCAATCACATACACCACAAATGATTTAATATGTAAGTTCAGTGTGATCTTATATTTTAACTCTCAAATATGTTTGCTATCAGTGTAATGAGTGCATGAGAGTATCAAAAAACAATATTTGTATTTTAATACATTCAAATAACCATGTTCACACAAAGATGTCAAGCAGCCTTAAAAATATCAATCAGCAGTATATTTCAATCGCATGAATATGTATATGCTTGGTTTGCAAAAGATGTGTAATCTTTATATTCTACAAATAAAATGTGAGTGTATAAATATTGCAACAAAGATTACTAACACAAACACAAATATCTTTTCACAAAATATGCAGATCTAAATTATACAAGATATTTGAAAGTGTTTTTGAAAACGTTTTCGCAATCCAAAAACAAATACATTCTTCTCAAGATGTTGCAATGAAAGTGCAATCTCAGAAGATCAAATAAAGTCTTCTTAGGATGAACTTATCAGCAAAGTCCCCTAAGAATCCTTAAGTTTGACTCTCAAGAAAATTGTCTCAATCAAATGGAACAAGTAGAGCAAACCTTTCCAAGCAAACACTCAATCGACTTACAGAGAGTTTAGACAATAGTGGTAGGTAAGTATGAGTGAATGGATATTCAAAGTTGCAAGATAGGAAGCTCTAGAGAAATTTTCGTAATCGTATATATTCAATCCGTATATGATTTCTCTAAATAAAAAGTATATATAGGGATACCATAAATGATGCTCGTTGAGGACACGGTCGGTATTCTTAGAAAAGAATAATACTGTTTTAACAAATTAAAATAGTTAAATATGGTACCTTTTCAAAATAACCCGAAAGCACCGGTCAACTAGAAACATTCTCGGTCGACCCAAGTTTATAAGGTTCGGTCGATCAGGTTAAAAATGAACTTTAGAATCGATCGACCAAATCAGTATGTCCAAGGCGATTTTTCAAAAACAGCGCAGTTCGGCCGACCAGGGCAAAAATGAATTAGGGACTTGGTTGACCGAAAAGAGGCAATTTTTCAATTCTCTGAGGTTCGGTTGACCAGAACTAGAATGAACTAGATTGGTCGGTCGATCAGACCATTGGATCCCACACGTGGGAACTCGGTCGACCAGGTTGGTGTAATACAAATTATGCTCGGTCGACTAGGAAGTCAAAGTGTTGACTTCATGATGGTTCGGTCGATCGGGGTCAAATAAGCTTCAGAGGCTCGGTCGACTGGACTGTGGTCAACCTGTTGACCCAGACTAGTTCAGTCGACCAGGGTTAAAATGAACTCCCTAGGTCAGTCGACCAAAGGTGTATAGAATGTGCATTTCGGTCCTAATTCATTTTACATTCACCATATTTCAAATAATCAAACATACGTATGCATAAGTGAGTGTCCTAGGGTCATTTTTAGGTCCTTTTGAAGATACCGAAAAAATCCGGTATTGGTCGATTGAAGGGTAATCCCTAAGTTCTTTTTAAGGTCATTTTTAGTTTGAACTTACGTATTAGACCATGCATGTGATGTGTGTGATTACTACATACAGAAAAGCCCTAATTACTATTACAGACCCTTTACATGAATGAAAATATATTACAACATACGAAATTGGGTTTTCAATAGAAATTTGGTTTTCAAGCTTCACTTTTTCCATGTGCATTACGATCTGTCAATTTAAGTTCCTGCACAAAGCATCAAATACTCATTAGATACAATGAGTATTTATCATGATCAAAACCGGTTGTGACCTATAAGGTCAACCAGCCCCCTTCTCCCTAGCTAGCGCTACAGATCTATGTTTTACATTGTGCAAAATCATCCCATGATCTCCACAACCACGATCAAGCTCGAACAGCACTCCCTTCATCTTCGAGGTCTCCATTTCCCTTTCATTGGTGAGGGCTTCCCTTTGATCTTCTTATCTTAGCAGTGCCATCATTGTCGTTAAGCCGAACCAACTAGATCCGACCACACACCAGACTTTGCCATCTCTTCGCTCAAGCTCCCCCTCCACAAGTCACCTTGAGCCTCGGATCTCTTGGTTTCTTCCTCTCCAAACATTTATGGTCAGATTTTGGGCAAGACTTGGAACCCTCCGAACGGCGAGCACTTCCCTTGGGAGAACCTTTTGGCTTCTGAAGAAACAAATAAGTTTTTTTTTTTTTTTTTTTAATTTGAAAACCCTCTTCTTTTTCTTTTTCTTTTTGTTGATTATTTATTTTTATTTGTTTTTCAATCTGAGGGGTGTGTGCGTGTGATGATGTGCAGTGTGTGGGGTGTGTGTGCAGCATGCAGTGTGTGTTGTAGTGTGCAATGTCTGTTGTGCTGCGTGTAGTGTGTGCTATGTAGTGTAGTATGCTGTGTGCAGTGCGTGCTGTGCAGTGTGCAATGTGTGCTGTGTAGTGTGCAGTGCAATGTAGTGTGCTGTGTGCTGTGTAGTGTAGTGTGTTGTGTGCTGTATAGTGTGTAGTGCAGTGTAGTGTGTTGTGTGCTGTGCAGTGTAGTGTAGTGTGTTGTGTGCTATGCAGTGTAGTGTGTTGTGTGTTGTGAAGCGTTTGGCTCTTTTTTCCTTTTTTTTTCTTTTTTTTTACCTTTTCTTTTTCTTTTCTTTCAAGGTAAATAAGCTTGAGGTTCTTTCCAAATGGGTTCTGAGTTGGGTTACATGTCTCTGAGCACATAGGGATTATTGTGGGCCTCCGTTTTGTTTTTCAAGTGGGCTTGAATTGAAATCTTACCACCGATGGGCTTGGGGTATTTTGAAATGGGCTCGAGGCCGAATTTTGAAAGCAGACCTGGGGTTCCTTTTTTTAAAACAGGCCTGAGTATATTTTGTAACTAGGCTATTTTTTATTAAAAAAAAAAAAACAGAGATGGGTTGTTTTTTAGAAAACGAGAATGGACCTGGGAGTTTAAAAATAGGTTGGGCTGATTTTATTTTTAATAGATGGGCTTTCATTTAAACTCTAGCTAAGGCCTGGAGTTTTGAAACATGGAGTAGGCTCTAATTTTACAGGGTCCATACTCAAGTCCGGATTCATGCTTGAGTGTGGGGGATTCGGATTAGGGCCTCGTGATTGTGAAGCTTACTTTTAGGTTCTAGGATGAACCTGAAACTTGGTAAAGGTATCCTGTACTCACAATCACATTTCAATTCACGAAAGCATGCTTAGAATGAGAAGGAGGTCCACACTTACCTCTAACCTTTAACTCCTCCGGTCTTCTTTTCCTTCCCCTCTAGGTCTGTCTGTGCTTATTTGGTACTCTGGATGAAATGTGTGCTCTGGATGTTTTGTTTTTGAACTTTGCTTTTGAATTCTGTCCTCCTCCTAGCTAGTCCTAATCTTTAGCACTCGTAGGTCTAGGTGCCTTACTACTCTATTTTAGCAGAATCACCCTAACTTTCACCTTTTCTCTCTTAATTTCTACAGAGTAAACCTGTGCTCTCTGATTTGGCTCTCAATCTTGGCAAAACCTCCCCTTTCCATTTCTTCTCTCTCAATTCTCTCAATTTTACCAGTGTCTTCTTGTGCTCTCTCTGAGGGGTGCCTTTGTAGTGTGTGAGCCTCCCTATTTATAGGGAGACCATGGGATGATTTTGGTGCCAATTCCTCTCTTCCAGCGTGGAATATTCCCACGAAATCCCCCAGTAACCAACTATCAGGGAATGATTCCTTCAAAACAAATTTTATTCCTTCTGCTCGCATGTGATTTTGCACTTTTCCGAATTTCATTTTCTGATTTGTTATCCTTTTTTGTGCGCCGTTGAAAAGAAGCCCCAAGTGGCAGCACCAAAATGGAGGGCATGGCATCTGCCTTTTTTTTTTTTTTGTATTTTGATTTTTATTTTGTATAATTTCAGCCTATATATGTGCCCACGGGTTCTCTTTCTTGCAACAACTCTTTGTGCAGATGTACTGATGTATCCTCACCCCCTTTGTACTGTGACGTGTATATTTTGATTTGGATGTGCCTGCACAGGGGGCATGTGCCTCACTCCCCCAATAAAATGTCTTGTGATTTTTTCAATTTTGACCAATTTTGACTCTTTGCTTAAGGGGCCCTGAGCAATAAATGTGATTGACCAATTTTGACTTAAAGAAACTGGTTATTGTGAACTGACTTTAATATCAAATGAAAACCCCGGTTAAAAAATAAAAGGACTCACTCAATTAAATATCTGATTAAAAATTTAAAAGAACCAATTTCACAAATCAAACATTAACGTTCAGCTTTCAATTAGCACATTATTTAATTTTAAAATTTAACTCAAGGCTTAAAAAAAGGACTTTAAGTGAAGATTTTTGAAGAATTGAAAGATCGAGAATTTTCCTAGAACACTAAGACTCAACCTAATATGCTGGGATCCTATCATTTATTTATGGAAGGGTGACAAATTTGAAATTTGGGGTCCTCGATCAAGGAGATAAATGAAAATCCCTCTTAAAATTATAGTAAAAAGGATTTAAAAGAGCACTAGGACTCGACTTGAAATTGCAAGATTATTTTAGGAAAATTGGTTTTTTTTTTTTAAAAAAAAAATGGGACTCTAATTTTGAATAGATTCAAAACTTGAAACAACCGGGACTCTAATTTGACTTAAAGTCGAATACACTACACCAGGTCTTTTCAGGAAAATGGTATGGTTAAAATTGGGGTGTCGACAGTCCTTATTTTTTTCTTTTTTTATTTTGTAGTTATAGAGGCTAATGAACAAATACAATGACTAAAAATATTTTGGAACTCACTTAAAATTTTGAAAAATAAAAACTTGATCTAAAAAACATCGGGACTCTATTCTAAAATAAAAGACTCAATTAAAATAAAATATAAGGACTCTATTTAAAATAGCATAACTCAATTAAAACACTAGGACGCAGTTTAAAAACATTAGGACTCAATTAAAACACTGGGACTCAATTTAAAAATATCAGGACTCTTTTTAAAATAATCAGACTCAATTGAAACGCCAGGACTTAGTTTAAAATACTAGGACTTGATTTTGAAAATAACTAAAACTCAATAAGTGGAACTCATTTTTGAACAAGGACTCAATTTTGAAGGCTCGGGACTCGATTGGATATTTCAAAAAGGACCTTCCCATTCCCAGGATACAAAGTCAGCTTTTTATTGTGCGGGGTCTTCTCAGAAATGTCTGGTTAAAATTAGGGTGTCTACAAAGAAGATGGTATAAGTGTCGATTAATAACGATGTGGATGGATATAGGAGCAAAGATGAGAGATATTGATTGTCAAATTCATGCGCCTAGAATAAGTAGGGGAGTGGTGATAGGGCAAATATACTTAAGTGTACATATATGCTTATTGTAGTAGTTTAATTGTAATAGGAATTTAGTAAATTAACATGTGAGTAGATTAACTAAAAGTTAAATAAACAATCACAAAAAAAAAAAAGTTAACAGAAAACATTGATGGTTGATAGAGAATGACAAGAAATATATACAAAAAAAAAAAAGTTGTGAAATAAACCAGGTACATTAAGGCACAAAAAACACTTGGGGCCTTGATTTATATTTTTTTTTTCTGTTAAATTAAAAAAAATAACTATACTAAATTTAATAATACCATTCTCAGTTCATAGAAAATATGAAAAGTTATAAGCATATTTTGGAGTTCGAAAAACTAAATCAAATATTGCTTTTAAATTAAAATCCTCTGTGTATTAGTAAAGAAAAAAAAAACTAGTCATCTTATCCACACAAGCGTGTATAATATGTTTTTACTTAAGTTATTCATAAATTTAATTAATTTTAAATTCTTTTATTTATATCTAACTTACATTAATTTTTTTTTTTTTTTTGCAAGTCAACAAACAATATTTTAAGATGTTGGAACAGTCATATATAATACATAGATTTAAGCCCTTTTTTTTTTTTTTTTGGTATTCATTTTTTATAAAATTAATTAAATAGTTTTATTTTATACAAAAATAAATTTATAAAAAAAGAGGAATGTACAAGGAGGATAAGAAATCCTCAAAAATAAAGTTAAGTTAACAAAGCTAACTAATCTCATAGCTAATATTACTACTCAAGGTATAAAACGCTTTCCATGGTTGTATTTTTGAAAAGAGGACGAGTTTAGAATTATTATTACATACACATCCATGACATCTTTTAATGAAATTGAGTTTGATTGTATATATTAAGTGAGTCTATCTCAATGAAACACACATAATTAAAGGTCCATATGCTCCTAGGGAAGGAGTTTCCTAGATAATAATAATAATAATAATAATAATAATAATAATAGAACTTTTACATATTTAATTATTAAAACACTGATTAAATGTACCTTTTAATTAAAATAAAAAATAAAGTAATAATTTTTTTGCAAAAGCATGTGTCTACTTACTAGTATTATTAAAGTAATATAATTAATATATCTACATTGCTTCCTCTTTTTGTGAAATTATTTATTTATTTATTATTTATGATGGTCAAGTTATTGATGTATTGTATATATGCTCTATATCATGATAAATAAATAAATGTAGTAAAAATTATAAAAATATACTATGTTAATAAAAAATATTAGCATGTAAATTAAATTAAATGGATTAAAAATACTTAAGATATAAGTCAAAAAATGTTTTAAGGTAAATTTGAAATATCTAATCACAAGGCCCTCTTTAAACACTGAATAATATTAGTGTATCATCAGACGTTGAACCCAATAAACTGATGGGTGGAGAGGATTACTCAGTCACTGCTTGTGACTGAAACTCAGTGAGAATCAATTGCACACGAATACAAAGCGATTGATTTCAATCTAAAAATGCAGAGAACTTCAAAAACAGAACTCTCTTTCACGCTCACTGGCTTTACACTCTCAACACACCATACTTTCACAACACATACACACACCTATTTATAGTAAATCATACAACAATATAATCAACAATGGTGGGAGTTAAACTTCAACGGAGGTGGGCTAGTAGGTGGAGTAGGTTGCTTGCCAATCTCCAATGTCAACAGCGGTGGGCTGCCGGCCATCTCCAAATTCAGTCAAGTTTAGTTTTTCAACATCCCCCCTTAAACTTGACTCTCCTAACTTTGTCATTCCGAGCATTGTCTTCAGTCTTGTAAAAATATTATGCTTGAGTGGCTTCGTGAAAATGTCAGCAATCTGATCATACGTTCTGCAAGATATCAATTCCACTTCTTTATTCTTGACATGCTCCCTGATAAAATGATACCGAGTATCAATATGTTTGCTTCTTTCATGATAAACTGGATTTTTCGCAAATGCAATCGCTGATCGGTTGTCGATGTAGACTTCTGTGGTGTAAGAACCCGAAATATTTAAAAATGATTTCTGCAGATTTTGTTGACGAAGGCAGATTTCATCGATGAAGGCAGAAGACTTTTCATTGACGAAATTCAGAGGGTTCATCAATGAAGAGAAGCTGAGGGGTCTAGAGAAATTGAAATATCAGACTTCGTCGACGAGCTGCCGACATCCGCGACGAAATACTCAAATTTTCATCAATGAAAACTGAGCGGGTCAAAGGCTTAAAAAGGGATATTTGGGTTTCTTCTTCATTAAGTTTTCTAATCTCTCTCTCTCTACTCTCTCTCTCTCTAAACTCTTTTTCTCTCTCTCTAGATTTCCTCGTTGGTTGTCGATAGAATCGAAAATCCGAGGTTACCATGAGGATCGTGGAAGGATTCTCTACAACTTCTGCAGATCAGAATCTCATTTTGGAGATTTTTGGGTTTTGATGTAAAATCGAGGTAAGGCTCGGTTTTCATTTCTGATTTGGTAGTTTTGTAGAGGATGGACTCGTGAGAATATTCTGTATTGGGAATTGTAGGTTTTGGAACTAGGTTCGCTGTTTAGGAGCCTTGGAGTTCGGGTTTTGCTTACGGGGTTGAGGTAAGGGGAAACTGTGTTATGTTAGTTATTTTTGAAATCGGAATCAGAGGACCTATGGTCCACGGTCCTGCGTGTGTTTTGGCTACTCATTTAGGGGGGATCTAATAGGGAAAATATGGGTTTTTCATTATTACAGTTTTTGGGAAAAAGGGGGCGACTGGCTGCACCCTTGGTTTTGATGAAAATCTATGTATATGTTGATTTATACTGCGTGATGGGGATGACCATGTCTTGACTTTATATAAACTGTATTTGTTTGGAAAACCATGTTTTAGATTACCAAATGGGTGTGGTTTGTTTGGTTATATGAGCATGCATATGTGTGTTATATGTTGAAATGCTAGTAGGAACGCGGTTCCGAAATTATTCCAGGTACTAAGAGTGTCCGGTTCTATATCCAAGGGCGTATTAAACGCTGGCTATATATTGGCAAGAGTGACCGACTCTATATCCGTGGGCGTAAGCCTTTCCGGTAGATCAGGCCGTAGGGTGTGGATCCACCGCTTGAGCACCGGTACGATGCGATGGGAGTCGAGGACTTGCCATGTGCTGATGGCGCCGTCCTTCGTGGGTTGGCTACGAGCTAATGCCGGAATGCAGGACCGACTTTAAGCTGATGAGTGTGACGACGCTGTGTACTGATCATGTGCGTGTATATGATGGAACTGTGCGAATGTGATCACCTATTCTTGTGACCGGTGTATTGAGAGAGCTGAGCTGATGGGATCGCCAGTTTTGGTAACCGGGTTACTAAATCATATGTTGTGTGTGCTTGTAGGCACTGTGTGAATTAGTATTGGATTGCATTTAACTGCATGTATGTTTTGTCATGATAACACTCAAATGCCACACACTAATATAACCTGTGTTCTTCCTTACTGAGAGGTGTCTCACCCTATTGTACGTACATTTTTACAGGTCCTTCGAGTAACCGGAACTAACGTCCTGGTGTGGGGAGCATAGAGGCTGGTGTACTGTGTTAGCGCTTGGGTAAGTGCTAGGACTGTAGATTTGTTGGGTTGCCATTTTGGGTTGTTTTTGGGCACCCGGTTGTATATTTTGGTTGAGCTATGTTCTGCTCTTGTATAGACTCTGGTATGGTACTGCATATATGATATATTGATGATTTTCCGCAACGTATATGATTGTGTTTGGATGCTGTTTAGGGTGCCTACGAACCCCATGGGATCGGACTCTCATCCATTGTACTGTATCTTTTGATAATTGTATGATATAGGGATAGGATAGGTTACATTCTCACCTCCGGGTCCCACTTCAGGGTTCGGGGCGTGACAGATTGGTATCAGAGCTAACCAGGTGACTAGATCTTATAGACTTGCTTAGGCTTAGTTATGGGTACATACCAGAGTATAGAATGTGGATATGGGTAGAGTTGGTTAAGGGTTGTTCAGTTGCTAAATTGGGAATTGTCAACGGTATTCTGTGTTTTTCCTGGGATGACGATTCCAGAAAAAGCAGGGTAGATCATTGATGACTTCCGTGTCGGTGTGATAGGACAGACCTAGACCTGGTAGGGAGTAGTTAACATGATTAGTGTAGATCATTGCGTTAACTATATGTGTTGTAGGGATTCTAACCGATTCCTATTCTATTTCAGTATGGAGCCCAAGGATAATAACCTGGGAAGTGGCTCCGAGGAGACTGTGAGTGATGAGTCTCCTTCTATGCCTCGAGGTTTGACGAGGCAGGTATTACGGGAGATCGGGCAAAGTGTGAGGAGACACAAACACTCTCCTACTGCTGCAGGGTGCACCATTGAGAGGTTTACACACATACATCCTCCGACGTTCTCTGGAGGACCTGACCCAGTGATAGCAGAGGATTGGGTGGAAAAGATTGAGAGGATCTTGGAGGTCCTGCACTGCCCAGATAGGCAGTGAGTTTTTTATGCCACCTTCCAGCTGTCTGGGGAGGCGGGTTGATAGTGGAGTGCAGTGAATCTGCTAGAGAGACAAAGAGTTGGTCCTGAGGAGATAACGTGGAGCCGTTTCAAGGAGTTGTTCTTTGACAGATACTTCTCGGCTTCCGTACGTGATGCGAAGGCAGATGAGTTTTGTGCTCTGATGCAGGGGAGTATGACGGTGTAGGGATATGCGGCACAGTACGTAGAGCTGTCCTGTTTTGCACCATGTATGATCTCGAGCGAGTATGAGAAGGCTCGAAGGTTCGAGAAGGGTTTGAGGAAGGATATCCGCAGATTGGTGGGTATGCTTCAGATCCGCGAGTTTCCAGTATTGGTGGATAAGGCCACCGTGATTGAGATTGGTATTTGAGAGGACGAGGTGGATCAGGAATCGAGGAAGAGGACAGTACCTTTTGCTTCTCAAACAGGATCTCGTTAGGGATCGTGGAAGAAGTGGAGCAAGGGCTTGGGTTATCGCCAGAATACAGAGCGCCAGGGTTCTCAGGGGAGCCAGAATCATGGACGTTGTGACAGATGCCACGAGTGGCACGAGGGTGAGTGCCAAACATTTGGGGGTAACTGCTATAACTGTGGCTAGCCGGGTCACAAGCCTCGTGATTGTCAAGGGCCGAGGCGAGATGTACCTGCTTTCAGTGGGAACCGAGGGAGTAATCAGATACCTCGGGGAACCACTCAAACGAATACAGCTCTGGCCAGAGTATACTCTCTTACTCCAGCGGATGCTGAGCATGCAGGTAACGTGGTGACAGGTACCTTATTATTGCTTTTGACTAAAGCTTCTGTATTATTTGATTCGAGTGCAACCCATTCCTTTGTGTCTGTGAACTTTGTGGGATGGTGTGGGTTTGAGACCCAAGATATGAATGAGGTGTTATCTGTTACTACACCATCGAGGAGTGTGTCTTTCTGTAGGAAGATGTGGGTAGACTGCCTAGTGGAAATTCAGGAGATCCTACTACTGGCAAATCTTGTGGTTTACGACATGTCGGGGTTTGATATCATTCTGGGGATGGATTGGTTGTTCTCCAGTTATGCTGTAATTGACTGTCGTAGGAAGGTGGTAGTTTTCAGACCTCTTGGGGAGCAGGAGTACGAGTTCGTAGGATCGTGTGTGTGTTCAGCGCCACAGATTCTGTCGGCATTACAGGCGAGGAGGCTACTCTTAGACGGATGTCAGGGGTACTTGGCTTGTGTGGAGGAACCGCCTCAAGATGAGTTGAGAATCTAGGATATTCAGGTAGTTAGCGATGATTTACTCGGTTTACCTCTAGACCGTAAGGTGGAGTTTGCTATAGAGTTGTTGCCTGGTAAGGCACCGATCTCTAAAGCTCCGTACCGGATGGCTCCAGTAGAACTTAGGGAGTTGAAGGAGCAGTTGCAAGAATTACTAAACAGGGGATTCGTTCGACCTAGTGTTTCGCCCTAGGGAGCTCCAGTACTATTTGTGAAGAAGAAGGACGGGTCGATGCAGATGTGCATTGATTACCGTGAGATTAACAAGGTAACTGTGAAGAATCACTATCCATTACCTCATATAGATGATCTTTGTGACTAGTTGTAGGGCACGCGAGTCTTTTCGAAGATCGACTTGCGGTCAGGGTATCATCAAGTGAAGGTTAAAGCGGAGGATATAGCGAAGACTACTTTCCAAACCAGATATGGCCACTACGAGTTTCTGGTCATGCCTTTTGGGTTGATGAATGCTCCGGCGGTGTTCATGGATATGATGAATAGGGTTTTCCATGAGTACCTAGATCGGTTCGTGGTAGTATTCATTAATGATATTCTGGTATACTCGAGAAGTACGGAAGAGCATGTGGAACATTTGAGGTTAGTATTACAGTTTCTGCGGGAGAAGAAGTTGTATGCTAAGTTGAAGAAGTGTGAATTCTGGTTGAGTCAGATTGCGTTCTTAGGTCATGTAGTTACTGGGGATGGTATATCAGTTGATCCTAGTAAGATTGAAGTTGTGGTGAACTGGGAAGGGCCGAAGAATGTGCAGGAGGTTCAGAGTTTTCTAAGACTGGCGGGTTACTATCGTCGGTTCGTAGAGGGTTTTTTTAAACTATTTGGACCTTTGACATGAATGACCAGGAAAGGAGTACAGTTTGACCGAACTAGTGATTGCGAGCAGTGCTTTCAGGAGTTGAAGCACTGGTTGGTTATTGCTCCAGTATTGACCATTCCTTCAAGGGATGGTGGATTTGTGATTTATAGTGACGCGTCTCTGAAAGGCTTGGGATGTGTGCTTATGCAGTAGGGTAAGGTTGTGGCATATGCTTCTCGGCAACTGAAAGAGTATGAGAAGAATTACCCTACGCATGATCTAGAGTTGGTAGCTATTGTGTATGCACTGAAGATCTGGCGACACTATTTGTACGGGGTGCAGTATGAGATCTTCACCGACCATAAGAGCCTCAGGCATTTCTTCACGCAGAAGGAGTTGAATATGAGGCAGATACGGTGGATAGAGTTGATTAAAGACTACGATTGCACGATTAGTTATCACCCGGGAAAGGCTAATGTGGTGGCTGATGCGTTGAGTCAGAAGTCAGGGCCTACGACTGTATCTGCGGTTGTAACTCAGTGTCACATTAGATAGGATTTGGAAAGCTCGGGTATAAAGTTGGTTTTGGGTGATCATCAGGCTTATCTTACTGGTTTGGTGGTCCAACCGACTTTGTTTAAGTGTATAAAAGCCGCTCAAACTAGTGATGCAGAGTTGGCCGAGATTAGGGAAAAGGTACAACAGGGACTAACTATAGAGTTTAACATCTCTAAGGGAGGTGTGTTGAGGTTTGGGACCAGAGTGTGTGTTCCGAATGATGATGTGATAAGAAGGATGATTCTAGAGGAGGCACATTGTTCTATGTATATAGTACATTCTGGTAGTACAAAGATGTATCAAGACTTGCGCGAGACCTTTTGGTGGTCTGGTATGAAGAGGTAGATTGCCCAGTTTGTGAAGTAGTGTCTGACGTGTCAGCAGGTGAAAGCTAAACATCAGAGGCCGACAGGTCCGTTGCAGCCTTTGCCTATTCTGATGTGGAAATGGGAGCATATTTCCATGGACTTTGTGACCGGTTTGCCACTAGTGCTTCACGGGCAGAATGCTATATGGGTGATCGTGGATAGATTGACGAAATCTACTTATTTCATACCGATGAAGGTTAGCTATCCTTTGAGTAAGCTAGTTGATATGTACGTGCAGGAGATTATGAGAATGCACAGGGTACTGGTGTCCATAGTATCAGATTGGGACTCGAGGTTTACTTCCCGATTATGGATGAGCTTGCAGGAGGCGTTGAGGACAAAGCTTACTTTCAGTACAGCGTTCCACCCCCAGATTGATGGACAATCGGAAAGAATGATACAGATATTGGAAGATATGTTGCGAGCTTGTGTGTTAGACTTCAGTGGTAGCTGGATACAGTTTATGCCCCTTGTGGAGTTCGCTTATAATAACAGCTTCCAGTCTAGTATTGGGATGGCACCGTTCGAGGCTTTGTACGGTCGGAGGTGTTGATCTCCTTTGTGTTGGGATGAGGTTGGTGAACGTCAGGTGTTAGGACCTGAACTTTTGTGCAGTAGGCGTCTGAGAAGGTGGGTTTGATCCGAGAGAGGATTAGATCAGCTCAGAGTCGGTAGAAGAGTTACGCAGATGCTCGCCATCGTGAGTTAGAGTTCGAAGTGGAAGGTAAGGTTTTTCTGCATATCGCTCCGATGAAAGGAGTGATGAGATTCGGCAGGAATGGCAAGTTGAGCCCGAGGTATATCGGACCATTCGAGGTACTTGAGTGAGTGGGCCCAGTAGCCTACAGAGTTGCTTTACATCCGGCACTTTCGAGGGTCCACGATGTGTTTCACGTATCCATGTTAAGGAGGTACATGATGGATTCTTCGCATGTTATCAGCTACGATGAGCTGGATATAGAGGATACTTTAGCGTAGAAGGAGATACCTGTTCAGGTTCTAGACCGTAAAGTTCAGAAGCTTCGCACCAGAGAGATACCGTTAGTGAAGGTATTGTGGCGAAACCACGAGGTTGAGGAAGCTTCTTGGGAATTGGAAACGAAAATACGCCGGATGTATCCACAGTTGTTTTGAGCACTTGTACATGATCCTACTATGGGTTGGGATAGGTGGTTAGTCGTCGGGAGTGTGTGTGTATTGTGAACTCCTGAGACTGTTGTATATGTAACCACGGTATTCCTCTGCCATATTTGAGGGTATGTATGTGTATGTATATGACGGGGCCGCGTATAAATGGCCTCTGTATTCTCTAGAGTGATAGATATGTGACAGGTCGGTATTTGATTGTATGTATGACTTTATGAATGAGAGATGGCAAATTTCGAGGATGAAATTTTTGTAAGGAGGGGAGATTGTAAGAACCCGAAATATTTAAAAATGAATTTCTATAGATTTCGTTGATGAAGGAAGATTTCGTCGACGAAGGTAGAAGACTTTTCGTCAACGAAATTCAAAGGGTTCATCGACGAAGAGAAGTCGAGAGGTCTGGAGAAATTGAAATATCAAACTTCGTCGATGAGGCTGTCAGCATCCACGACGAAATACTCGACTTTTTATCGATGAAGGAACTTTTCGTCGACGAAAACCAGATGGATCAAAGGCTTGAAAAGGGATATTTGGGTTTCTTCTTCATTAAATTTTCTAATCTCTCTCTCTCTACTCTCTCTCTCTAAACTCTCTCTCTCTCTCTCTAGATTTCCTCGATGGTCGTCAATAGAATCGGAAATCTGAGGTTACCATAAGGATCGTGGAAGGATTCTCTACAACTTCTACGGATCGGAATCTCGTTTCGGAGATTTTTGAGTTTTGGCCTAAAATCGAGGTAAGGCTCGATTTTCATTTTTGATCTGGTAGTTTTGTAGAGGATGGTCACATGAGTATATTTTGTATTGGTAATTGTAGGTTTTGGAACTCGGTTCGCTGTTTTGGAGCCTTGGAGTTCGGGTTTTGCTTACGGGGTTGAGGTAAGGGGAAACTGTGTTATGTTAATTATTTTTGAAATCGAACTCGGTGGAACTATGGTCCACGGTCCTGTGTGTGTTTTGGCTACTCATTTGGGGGGGATCTAACGGGGAAAATATGGGTTTTTCATTATTAAAGTTTTTGGGAAAAAGGGGGCGACAGGTTGCATCCTTGGTTTTGATGAAAACTTATGTATATGTTGATTTATACTGCGTGATGGGGATGGTCGTGCCTTGACTTTGTATAAACTGTATTTGTTGGGAACCATGTTTTAGATTACCAAATGGTTGTGGTTTGTTTGGTTATATGAGCATGCATGTGTGTGTGATATGTTGAAAGGCTAGTAGGAACGCGGTTCCGAAATTATTCCAGGTACTGAGAGTGTCCGGCTCTATATCCAAGGGCATATGAAATCGCTAGCCATAGATTGGCAAGAGTGTTCGGCTCTATATCCGAGGGCGTAAGCCTTTCCGGTAGATCAGGCCGCAGGGTGTGGATCCACCACTTGAGCGCTGGTACAATGCCATGGGAGTCGAGGACTTGCCATGTGCCGGTGGCTCCGTGCTTCACGGGTTGGCTATGGGCCAATGCCGGAATGCAGGACCGGCTTTAGGCCGATGAGTGTGACGACACTGTGTACTAATCATGTGTGTGTATATGATCAAACTGTGCAAATGTGATCGCCTGTTCTTGTGACCGCTGTATTGAGAGAGCTGAGCTGATGGGATCGCCAGTTCTAGTAACCGAGTTACTAAATCATATGTTGTGTGTGCTTGTTGGCACTGTGTGAATTAGTACTGGATTGCATTTAACTGCGTGTATGTTTTGTCATGATAACACTCAAATGCCACACACTAATATAACCTGTGTTCTTCCTTACTGAGAGGTGTCTCACCCCTACTGTACTTACATTTTTACAGGTCCTTCGAGTAACCGGAACTAGCATCCTGGTGTAGGGAGCATAGAGGCCGGTGTACTGTGTTAGCGCTTGGGTAAGTACTAGGACTGTAGATTTGTTGGGTTGCCATTTTAGGTTGTTTTTGGGCACCCGATTGCACGTTTTGGTTAAGCTATGTTCTGCTCTTGTATAGACTCTGGTATGGTATTGCATATATGACATATTGATGATTTTCCGCTGCGTATATGATTGTGTTTGGATGCTGTTTAGGGTGCCTAGGAACCTCACGAGGTCGGACCCTCATCCATTGTACTGTATCTTTTGATAATTGTATGATATAGGGACAGGATAGGTTGCATTCTCACCTCCGGGTCGCACTTCGGGGTTCGGGGCGTGACATGGGGGGTTATCTTGAGGAAATTTCAGATACTTGAGTACATTCCTAATCCATATACCATGACAAACAGCTGAGCTGACAGCAATATACTCAGCTTCACATGATGACAACGTTGTAGACATCCCATTTTTTCCCAAACCCAATATAATAAAATTTTTATTATTATTAATATTACCATTATTTTTATTTTTATTATCACTATTTATTACTCTTTTATTATTATTATTATTATTATTTTTAGTATCTTAATTATCATTATTATTATTATTATTATTATGATTATTATTATTATTATTATTATTATTATTCTGCTATTATTGTTATTATTATTGTTATTACCATTATTATTATTGTAATTAATATTTATTTTTGTTATTATTATTATTATTGTCATTAATATTTATTTTTGTTATTATTATTATTATTATTATTATTATTATTTTGTTATCATTATTATTTCTATTATTATTATTATTATTATTATTATTATTATTATTTTCATATATTATTGTAATTACTTTATTACTATTTTTATTAATTTTCTATTATTACAAATTATTTTCATATATTTTTATTATTACTTTGTTATTATTATTATTATTGTTATTTTCATATATTATTATTATTACTTTTATTATTATTATTATTATTATTATTATTATTATTTTATTAGTGGGTCTAGGGTTTTGGGGAATGCCTATATAAAGGCTTTATTCACACAGCCAAAGGGGGCGCTGCACACACAGCCGGAGAGGCCAAGGGCAGCGCACAGCCAAGAAAATAAAACCCTTCTTGCTGCTTCCTCCATTATCTCTCCCTCAGCTCTTCTCTTCTCTGCTGCAAACTCCCATCTCTCTCCCACGCAGCCGCTCCCTCTGGCCACGCATAGCGTCACCAACCTCCTAGCCTCACCTAGATCCGGTGAGTCGCAACCAGCTTCAATACCAGATCAACCTCCGTCCACACAGCAGCAGCAGTGCCGCCGTTGCTCCCCGCAGATCCAATCCAACCCTTGCAA
Source organism: Malania oleifera (assembly GCF_029873635.1). Taxonomy (NCBI): domain Eukaryota; kingdom Viridiplantae; phylum Streptophyta; class Magnoliopsida; order Santalales; family Ximeniaceae; genus Malania; species Malania oleifera. The sequence goes on from NC_080424.1 coordinate 79,591,052, forward strand.
CTCTCCACGACGACACCACCAGGGCCCCGAGCACTTCTCCAGTTGCTGGCCCTGCTGGAAACCGAGAGAAGCTCCCCAGCACCAGTAGCTGTCGCCGTTCCTCCATCGCCGCCACAAGCTCTCTGCCCCACCACCTTTTGCCGTCGCCGAGCCTAGCTCCTATCACCTTTCCTTGCTGTCGTCGCCGCTCCCAGCCTCAACTCTCCGGTGGTACCCCCCGCTGTAAGTCCGTGTACACACTCACACACCCAGTAAACACACACACATTCACTCGCACACACGCACCCCCCAGCACATGCACTGGATTTGCTGTATATTTTATATAGATTTATTTATTCATTTTTTTTGTTTAAAGTTCACTTCTTTATGATTGAATGCTTAATATTATGTAAACTTATATGTATCTTATTGTTGGTTTTATTATTTTCATTTATATATTGATCATACTACTATTATTATTGGTATATTATTATTAATAATATTATTATATTGTTCGTATACTATTATTTGTTATATTATAATTAATTTATTAGTATTACTATTATATGAATTGTGTTAATATTATTATTATTTTATTATCATTATTTACTATTATTATTATTTTTATTTTTATTATATTTTTGATTTTTCATCCCTATGATTTTATTGCGGGGATATGAGCCTTCGAGCATCACGTACCTTAAGCTTTGAGGGAATATATATGTATATATTATATTTATTTATTTATTTATTTATTTATTTATTTTTCATATGTATTTATAAATTCATAAAAAAAGAATAATTTAAAGACTTATTAGATTAACTTAGGGATAATTTCAAATTAATTAGGTACCGTTCGTAAGAACGGGTGCATAGAGGGTGCTTGTACCTTCCCCTCACGTAATCGAACTCCCGAACCTAACTCCGGTAACGTAGACCCATTCTACCTCTAACGGGGTAGTAAACATGTGTTCTAACCACACTAAAAGGTTAGTGGCGACTCCAACATTCCCTATTTTTCCTTGAAAATTAAAATTGATTTTGATTTCACCACCCGAGGTCCACGCGCTCCCGGGACGTCGCAACAGCTTGGCGACTCCGCTGGGGACCTTAGAGAGTCGAGCCATTAATTAATTAGAAATTATCCCAAGTTCAAATTTATTAAATCTTTTAATTACTCCAAATTTTGTGAATATTGTAATTCGTAAATAACGTTGATTAATTGTAAATATTTTGCTTCCATAATTTACAAATAACCTTAATTAATTAAAAATATTTTGTTTCTTAATTTTTTGAATATTAATTGTAGATATTTTGTTTCCAAATATACTGAATAAGCATATTAATTATAGATATTATAGATATTTTGTATACTAATCGTAAATATTTTGTTTCCTTATTTTTTTTTTCTTTTCAAATTTGTTGAATAAACATATTAATTGCATATATTGTGTTTCCTTATCTTTTGAATATATATATATATATATATATATATATATATATATATATTAATTGTAGATATCTTATTTCCATATTGTTTATAGCATGTGAATAAATGTGGGGATAGCGGGATTAGGTTAAATTTAAATTCACACACTCTCACGCTCTATACCCGGGCTTTACTTGCTAAGATTAGAAAGGAGTGTAATACCGTTTGTCCCCACATGGCAGGGCTTGTGGGGACCCGCGAACCACTCCGCTCAATTTAAACTTTGTCCAAACCCCTTTTGGGTGAGGATGGAGGTTAGATTGGGAACCTTTTTATCAATAGGGATTAGAGCCTACCCACACATACTTGTCTATAGTCTTCCCTAACTAGGATAGAGTCATGAAGAACCCTATATATACGTACCTACCTTAGGTTGGGACAGGAGCCACATCCTTCTCCATGTATAGTGTGTTGTATATATGTTGTGAGATACTTTGTATTATATCATGCATTTGACATCAATTTAGACATGCATACTACTTTGTTAGTATTATGAAAAAGCCCAATAATGAGATGATGGCCCATCCTTTCAAAAAAAAAAATAATGAAACACTTGACCCAAGTGTTTTAAAATATGGGTTGGCCCAACCCTTTTCAAATAACTCGGGCCCAACTTTTTTTAATAAATAACAAGCATATGCCCGACCTCTTCCTAAGCAAAGATTCAGCCCAGGTCTAATTTTCAAAAAGGGTAAAACCCAGATTTCCAAAGTGGGTTTCGGCCCTAGTGTCTAAAAATATGGGCCAACATTTTTCTAAGCAAATCCAAGCCCAAGTCCTTTTAAAACTAGGGCCTAATCCCATCATGAAATATATTGAAACCCATATTTTAAAATACTCAAGGCCCAAATGCACACTAAAGTCCATAATTCCGCATTGAACAAATCCAGTGGGTTGACCACCTTGGGTCAACCCCAAGCTCAGATCATAATCTGGCCCTTCATAGAATCTGAGGTACATAGACCATCAACAAGGAAATGAATGGTTGGGGGAAGATTTGAACTAAAATTGTGGCCCATCAATGGTCGTGTCTTAATCTTGAAATTTTTCATTAGCGGGATGTTTTCAGAATTCTGGCAAAGTAGTTATTTAGGTTACATCGCATTCATGCACTTCATTTCATGCATAGCCATGCACGATAGGTTACATACATGTTCATATCCTTATTGGTTCATGCACTAGGTACACCCATGCATAAACACCCATTGCATAACATAATCTTTTCATGTTCAATTTCATAACCATGCATGCATAGTCATCTCCAATGGGTCAATAATCATATTCTAATTGTCTGCAAAATCATGGGCCAAGGTGGCAAAGTTAAAGATTCGGGATTCCAGTATTGAGTAGAGTCAGATGATCTCTCTATAGAGAAAGGTTAAGATCAGGGGGACTTGTTGCTAGGAATGCAATAAATGTCATTGGGTTGGAAGATTGATTGGTATTCAACTTTAGAAGTGAGCTCATAGGATACAGAAATGATACGCTTAATCACCTAAGGGTGATAACAAGAGGAATGCATCCATGCTTTTCATTTAAATTATTTTGGAATTGAATGAAATAAGAATGTCTTTCAGTCTAATCTCATTTCATCCTCCTTGAACCATTACCTTGTGCTAAATTTTGTTCATTTTTGCTTGTATTTTGTGTAAGTGAGAGAGGAAATAATTTTATCAGTACAAAGGACTTGGAGCCATAAGTTGATTTCAGGGGTCTATTCAATGGGCCAAAAAAAAAAAAATGAAGAAAAAGCCTCCAAGATGAAGCTTAGTAAAGAACGCCACTTCAAGAGGTTGTCAAGGAGCTTTGTGGGATGAGGATTTCAAAATGAAGAAGAGTCATAGGAGAAATATATAGAAATGACTTATCAAGCTTTGTCCTACATTTGTTTGATGAAATTAAGAAAAAGTCTTTTGTCTTTGTTATCTAAATTATGATTGGTTGTCTTAAAGGTGTGATGATTATATTCTGATCAAATGAAGGATGGCTATCTTTGATCAACCAGTATTCCTAAAAAGAACCAAATAATGATTTACCACTTGCTAACCCATTCGAGCCTGAATGTTAAACCATTCTTTTCTTAAAAGTCAGTTCATCAAAAATTCAACCTGGGTTTGGGTCTCCTAGTGTTTGACAAGTCATTTGAGGCAATGATTACTACCAAAATGATGGCAGGTCGTTGTTCTGTTACCCAAAAGAAAGTCAAAGAAGAAATCCCTTGCAAGCCCCTTTTTGAGCCTGAACAATTCAATTCTTAATTAACTCGTCAAAGGATCACACCCTACAGTAGGGCAGTTTGAAAAAAAAAATCAGTCCCAAAGGGAATTCAAATGAAAATGAAGTTAAATTATTTCATAAAAGGAAAAGCTAAAGTTGCGATGAAGGAAGAAGAAGAAGATGAAAAAATGAGAGAAAAAAAGAAAGAGAAAGAAGAAGAAAAGGAAGAAAAAAGAAAAATAAGGGACATACTATATATGTGATCTTTGACCAAATTAGCCTTGATGAAATCAATGATTTTGAGCCTTATTTTACTTTTTTCTTCTTTAACTCATACCCCTAGCCTACATTACGATCCAAATGAAAGTCCTAACCAAATTGGTATACGTTGTTGTCTCAAATGATTTGTCAGACTCAATGTTGAGTCTAAACTACATAATGACCTGATCCTGCAAAGGTACGTAGGCAACTTGTTCAAATGACAAGTTCGGTCAATACTTCGCGAATACTGCACCACTGGGGCAGAAATCTTTATTAGGGGATGGGATTTTTGAGCCTTAGTTTCCTTATTCTTGGTGAAACCTAAATCCTAAGCCTACATTTCGTCCCGTGTCTTAAAGTCCACCCTGAGATCGGAATATTGATCAGACTACTTAATGAGATACTAGTTATAATTCAAGATAGGGAGTTTGAGACAAGCTTGAAATAAACAAGAAAGAACCTCTAAGTGGTGATACAGTGGAGAAGTTATGGTTATGAGGCTTAAAAAAAGAAAGAAAAAAAAAGGAAAAAAAAAAAAAAGGTTTTGCCCATTGATATGATTCTCTAAGCTAGCAAAGTTACATTAGCGTCAAAGTACTAGTAAAATTTGTCTCCTATTTAACAAGCACAGAAAATCAAGCAAAGTCAAGCAAGTTTGTGCATTCCATCCATATTCCCATTGAGATTGAGTTATCTGATTGCATGCTTATTCATTTAAATTTTAAAGAGATTTTAAAACATTAAGGATGCAATCCAAAGAACGTCCTTGTGGAAAAAATGTAAGATAGACAGGATCAGGTACAAATGCATCTACTAGGGTTGGTGTCATGCTGAGTTTCAAAAGGACACATTCAGGGGCATCTATGTCAGCTGGGAATTCAAAAATATGGCCAAGATCAGAATTTGGTTCGTTATGGGCTCATTGGGAAATTGGTACTTCATCATATCAAAAAAAAAAAAAAACCCTTCTTACTCTTCAAAGCTTTAAAGGAGGATGGATAGTCAAAAGGGTCTTAGAATCACCATTAATTTCTATAAAGAAGATCCTTGTGGAGAACAAGTAGTCAAACTGGGGCAAAAGTCATATCAGGTTTCAAAGATCCGCTTATTCAAGAAGAATTGAGTTTCAATGGGACCCATTGAAGCACTTTCTTACTAGATTGGAATATGAAAGCAGGGCCAAAATCAGCTATAGATCCATTCAACTGAGGCAGATTTTGTGATCGAGTTTCATTTGAGCCAAGCTAATCACCAAGATCAGTAACAAACGATGGTAACTGGGATAGATTTTGATTTGAGTTTTGTCTGGACCAATTCCGATGCCTTCATATCAAAGTGCACGATGATAACATAGCCAAGATCAGTGGATGAGGATCAAAACTGGGGCAGTTTTTAAGTTCTATTGGAGCAAATTCAGGAGCTTTCAGGATAGAATAAAAGTCGAAAATAGAGCAGTGACCAGTAGCTTGTAAACACTGGGGCAGATTTTAAGCACCTTTTGGAATTCGAAACATGGCTAGAATCGGCGGCAAATTGGAATTTGAAAGCACACCCAAGATCAGAGATTGGGTTGTCGATTACAAAGATGTTGGAAGGAGAAAAGATTCATACATTACCATACATTTCATGCATTGCATAAGAAAGAAAATATAAAGGGCATCTCATTCAACATGCAGAAAATATAAAGGGCATCTCATTCAACATGTATACATCTTTGCATTCACACATCATTATGCACACATAGCAACATACCACTGCATTCTAGCATCTTAGGTAGCAACATGCATACATATAGCAATAGAGCACCATTCATTCATACTTGCCTGGTTGAATAAACTTCTGAATAATTCTTTTGCATCCTTGACTGAGTCATTCTTGTCTAGACATATTTTAAAACTGGGGCAGCTGGCCACCATGCACGGATTGACATACTTTGAAACTGTGGCAGTTGACCTAAGGAAGCAATTGATGCATTGGTTGTTGAGTCTCAAAGAGGGTAATCTAAAGACAGCCAAAGAAACTCAAGATTTTGTTCCTGATCGATAATCCCCAGTGAAATAATTATGAACCCTACACTTGAGGACATTTTCTAGGAAAATCTCATGGTCTCGCACTCGATTAATCACCCTCAGCAGAGTAACCATTTTCCAAAATACTGACCTTCCAAAAGATCTCGGGATTCTATACCCGAGTAGTCATCATCAATTCAAAAATTCATCTGGTTCTCGGGATCCTATATTCGAGCATTCATCATCAAGTCAAAATTCATCTGGCTCTCGAGATCCTATACCTGAGCATTCATCATCAATTCAAAATTTCATCTGGTTCTCGGTATCCTATACCTAAGCATTCATCATCAATTCGAAACTTCGTCTTGCTCTCAGGATCATATACCTGAGCATTCATCATCAAATTGACAATTCATCTAGCTCTCACTATCCTATACCCAAGTATTCATCATCAATTCAAAAATTCATCTTGCGAGCCGGGATTCTATACCCGAGTCATCATTAACCATCAGTCCAAAATTCCCATCGAATAGTCATCAGACTCTTAGAATCCTACATCTAAGAAGTCCTCGAGATACTACATTTGAGCAATAAGGAGACTCTCGGAATCCTACACCTGAGAGGTCCTCGAGATCCGATACTCAAGCAATCAACAAACTCTCAGAATCCTACATCTGAGAAGTCACCGAGATCCTACACTCGAACAATCAACAGACTCTCAGAATCCTACATATGAGAAGTCCTTGAGATCCTATACTTAAGCAACCATCAAACTCTCAGAATCCAACATCGGGGTAGCCCTTGAGATCCTACACTTGATGCACATCATCTTCATATTTCGGCACTCGAGTTCCTATGCCCGATGTACATCATCCTCACACTATAGCTCGGGTTCCTACACCCGATGCAAGTCTCTTTCCATCAACTATAGCTCGGGTTCCTACACCCGGTGCGAGTCATACTCCGTGAACTATAGCTCGGGTTCCTACACCCGATGCGAGTTTCTTTCCATCAACTATAGCTCAGGTACCTACACCCGGTGCAAGTCATCCCCCGTGAACTATAGTTTGGGTTCCTACACCCGATGCGATTCTCTTTCCATGAACTATAGTTCGGGTTCCTACACCCGATGCGAGTCATCCCCCGTGAACTATAGCTCGGGTTCCTACACCCGATGCAAGTCTCTTTCCATGAACTATAGCTCGGGTTCCTACACCCGATGCAAGTCTCTTTCCACAAACTATACCTCGGGTTCCTACACCCGATGCGAGTCTCTTTCTATGAAATATAGCTCGGGTTCCTACACCCAGTGCAAGTCATCCTCTGTGAACTATAGCTCGGGTTCCTCCACCCGGTGCGAGTCATCCTCCGTGAACTGGGTTCCTACACCCGATGCGAGTCTCTTTCCATGAACTATAGCTCGGGTTCCTACACCCGGTGTGAGTCATCCTCCGTGAACTATAGCTCGGGTTCCTACACCCAATGCGAGTCATCCTCCGTCAACTGGGTTCCTACACCCGATGCGAGTCTCTTTCCATGAACTATAGCTCAGGTTCCTACCCCCGGTGCGAGACATCCTCCGTGAACTATAGCTCGGGTTCCTATACCCGATGCGAGTCTCTTTCCATGAACTAAAGATCGAGTTCCAACAACTTGTGCAAGTCATCGTCCGTGAACTATAGCTCGGGTTCCTAAACCCGATGTCAGTATCTTTCCATGAACTATAGCTCAGGTTCCTACACCCGGTGCGAGTCATCCTCCGTGAACTATAGCTCGGGTTTTTACACCCGATGCGAGTCTATTTCCACGAACTATAGCTCAGGTTCCTACACCCGATGCGAGTCTCTTTCCATGAACTATAGCTCGGGTTCCTACACCCGGTGCGAGATATCCTTCGTGAACTATAGCTCGGGTTCCTACACTCGGTGCGAGTCGTCCTCCATGAACTGGGTTCCTACACCCGATGCGAGTTTCTTTCCATGAACTATAGCTCGGGTTCCTACACCTGGTGCGAGTCATCCTCCGTGAACTATAGCCTAGGTTCCCACACTCGGTGCGAGTCATCCTCCGTGAACTGGGTTCCTACACCCGATGCGAGTCTCTTTCCATGAACTACAGCTCGGGTTCCTACACCCGGTGTGAGTCATCCTCCGTAAACTATAGCTCGGGTTCCTACACCCGATGCGAGTCTATTTCTGTGAACTATAGCTCGGGTTTCTACACCTGGTGTGAGTCAAGCTCCTTGCACTATAGCTCGGGTTCCTACATCGGGTACGAGTCACCCTCCGTGAACTATAGCTCGGGTTCCTACACCCGACGTGAGTCATCCTCCGTGAACTACAGCTCCGGTTCTTACACACGATGCGAGTCTCTTTCCGTGAACTATAGCTCGTCTTACTACACCCGGTGCGAGTCACCCTCCTTCAACTATAGCTCTGGTTCCTACACTCGGTATGAGTCACCGTCCGTGAACTATAGCTCGGGTTCCTACACCCGGTGCGAGTCATCCTCCGTGAACTATAGCTTGGGTTCCTACACCCAGTGCAAGTCATCCTCCGTCAACTGGGTTCCTACACCCGATGCGAGTCTCTGTCCATGAACTAAAGCTCGGGTTCCTACACCCGGTGCGAGTCATCCTCCGTAAACTATAGCTCGGGTTCCTACACCCGATGCGAGTCTCTTTCCATGAACTATAGCCCGAGTTCCTACACCCAATGCGAGTTATCCTCCGTGAACTATAGCTCGGGTTCCTACACCTGATGCGAGTCTCTTTCCATGAACAGTAGCTCGGGTTCCTACACCCGGTGCGAGTCATCCTCCGTGAACTATAGCTCGGGTTCCTACATCCGATGCGAGTCTCTTTCCATGAACTATAGCTCGAGTTCCTACACTCGGTGCGAGTCATCCTCCGTGAACTATAGCTCGGGTTTCTACACCTGGTGCGAGTCACGCTCCTTGCACTATAGCTCGGGTTCCTACACCCGGTACGAGTCACCCTCTATGAACTATAGCTCTGGTTTCTACACCCGGTACGAGTCATCCTCCGTGAACTACAGCTCGGGTTCTTACACCCGATGTGAGTCTCTTTTCGTGAACTATAGCTCGTGTTACTACACCTAGTGCGAGTCACCCACCTTGCACTATAGCTCCGGTTCCTACACTCGGTACGAGTCACCCTCCGTGAACTATAGCTCGGGTTCCTACACCCGGTGCGAGTCATCCTCCGTGAACTATAGCTCGGGTTCCTACATCCGATGCGAGTCTCTTTCCATGAACTATAGCTCGAGTTCCTACACTCGGTGCGAGTCATCCTCCGTGAACTATAGCTCGGGTTTCTACACCTGGTGCGAGTCGTGCTCCTTGCACTATAGCTCGGGTTCCTACACCCGGTACGAGTCACCCTCCGTGAACTATAGCTCTGGTTTCTACACCCGGTGCCAGTCATCCTCCGTGAACTACAGCTCGGGTTCTTACACCCGATGCGAGTCTCTTTCCGTGAACTATAGCTCGTGTTACTACACCCAGTGCGAGTCACCCACCTTGCACTATAGCTCCGGTTCCTACACTCGGTACGAGTCACCCTCCGTGAACTATAGCTCGGGTTCCTACACCCGGTGCGAGTCGTCCTCCGTGAACTGGGTTCCTACACCCGATGCGAGTCTCTTTCCATGAACTATAGCTCGGGTTCCTACACCAGGTGCGAGTCATCCTCCGTGAACTATAGCTCGGGTTCCTACACCCGATGTGAGTCTCTTTCCATGAACTATTGCTCGGGTTCCTACACCTAGTGCGAGTCATCCTCCGTGAACTATAGCTCGGGTTCCAATACCCGATGCGAGTCTCTTTCCACGAATTACAGCTCAGGTTCCTACACTCGGTGCAAGTCATCCTCCGTGAACTATAGCTCGGGTTCCTACACCCGATGCGAGTCTCTTTCCATGAACTATAGCTCGGGTTCCTACACCCGGTGCAAGTCATCCTCTGTGACCTATAGCTCGAGTTCCGACACCCGATGCGAGTCTCCTTCCACGAACTATAGCTCTGGTTCCAATACCCGATGCGAGTCTCTTTCCATGAACTACAGCTCCGGTTCCTACACCCGATGCAAGTCATCCTCCGTCAACTAGGTTCCTACACCCGATGCGAATCTCTTTCCATGAACTATAGCTCGGGTTCCTACACCCGGTGCGAGTCATCCTCCGTGAACTATAGCTCGGGTTCCTACACCCGATGCGAGTCTCTTTCCATGAACTACAGCCCGAGTTCCTACACCCAATGCGAGTCATCCTCCGTAAACTATAGCTCGGGTTCCTACACCTGATGCGAGTCTCTTTAGACGAACAAAACCTCGGGTTCCAACACCCGGTGCGAGTCATCCTCCGTGAACTATAGCTCGGGTTCCTACACCCGATGTGAGTCTCTTTCCTTCAATTATAGGTCGGGTTCCTACACTCGGTGCGAGTCATCCTTCGTGAACTATAGCTCGGGTTCCTACACCCGATGCGAGTCTCTTTCCATGAACTATTGCTCGGGTTCCTACACCCGGTGCGAGTCATCCTCCGTGAACTATAGCTCGAGTTCCTACACCCGGTGCGAGTCATCCTCCCTGAACCGGGTTCCTACACCCGATGCGAGTCTCTTTCCGTGAACTATAGCTTGGGTTCCTAAACCCGGCGTGAGTCATCCTCCATGAACTACAGCTTGGGTTCTTACACTCGATGCGAGTCTCTTTCCGTGAACTATAGCTCATGTTACTACACCCGGTGCGAGTCACCCTCCTTGCACTATAGCTCTGGTTCCTACACTCGGTACGAGTCACCCTCCGTGAACTATAGCTCGGGTTCCTACACCCGCTACGAGTCATCCTCTGTGAACTAAACCTCGGGTTCTCACACCCGATGCGAGTCTCTTTCCATTAACTATAGCTCCGGTTCCTACACCCGATGCGAGTCTCTTTCCATGAACAATTGCTTGGGTTCCAACACTCGGTGCGAGTCATCCTCTGTGAACTATAGCTCGGGTTCGAATACCCAATGCGAGTCTCTTTCCATGAACTACAGCACGGGTTCCTACACCCGGTGCAAGTCATCATCCGTGAACTATAGCTCGGGTTCCTACACCCGGTGCGAGTCATCCTCCGTGAAGTATAGCTCGGGTTCCTATACCCGATGCGAGTCTCTTTCCACGAACTGTAGCTTAGGTTCCTACACCCGGTATGAGTCATCCTCCATGAACTATAGCTCGGCTTCCTACACTCGATGTGAGTCTATTTCCATGAACTATAGCTCGGGTTCCTACACCCGATGCGAGTCACTTTCCATGAACTATAGCCCGGGTTCCTACACCCGGTGCGAGTCATCCTCCGTGAACTATAGCTCGGGTTCCTACACCCGATGTGAGTCTCTTTCCATGAACTATAGCCCGAGTTCCTACACCCGGTGTGAGTCATCCTCTGTGAACTATAGCTCGGCTTCCTACACTCGATGCGAGTCTATTTCCATGAACTATAGCTTGGGTTCCTACACCCGATGCGAGTCTCTTTCCACGAACTATAGCCCGGGTTCCTACACCCGGTGCGAGTCATCCTCCGTGAACTATAGCTTGGGTTCCTACACCCGATGCGAGTCTCTTTTCACAAACTATTGCTCGGGTTCCTACACCTGGTGCGAGTCATCCTCCGTGAACTATAGCTCGAGTTTTTACACCCGATGCGAGTCTCTTTCCGTGAACTATAGCTCGGGTTACTACACCCGGTGCGAGTCACCCTCCTTGCACAATAGCTCCGGTTCCTACACCCGGTGCGAGTCACCGTTCGTGAACTATAGCTCGTGTTCCTACACCCGGTGCGAGTCTCTTTCCATGAACTATTGGTCGGGTTCCTACACCCGGTGGAAGTCATCCTCCGTGAACTATAGCTCGGGTTCCTGCACCCGATGTGAGTCCCTTTCCATGAACTATACCTCGGGCTCCTACACCGGGTGCGGGTCATCCTCCGTGAACAATAGCTTGGGTTCCTACACCCGATGCGAGTCACTTTCCATGAACTATAGCTCGGGTTCCTACACCCAATATGAGTCACTTTCCATGAACTATAGCTCGGGTTCCTACACCCGGTGCGAGTCATCCTCTGGGAACTATAGCTCGGGTTCCTACACCCGATGCGAGTCTCTTTCAAAGAACTATAGCTCGGGTTCCTACACCCGGTGCGAGTCATCCACCGTGAACTGCAGCTCGGGTTCCTACACCCGGTGCAAGTCGTCCTCCTTGAACTGGTTTCCTACACCCGATGCGAGTCTCTTTCCATGAACAATAGCTTGGGTTCCTACACCCAGTGCGAGTCATCCTCCGTGAACTATAGCTCGGGTTCCTAAGCCCGATGCGAGTCTCTTTCCATGAACTATAGCTCGGGTTCCTACGCCCGATGCGAGTCTCTTTCCACGAACTATAGCTCGGGTTCCTACCCCCGATGCGAGTCTCTTTCCACGAACTATAGCTCGGGTTCCTACACCCAATGCGAGTCTCTTTCCATGAATTGTAGCTCCGGTTCCTACACCTGATGCGAGTCTCTTTCCATGAACTATAGCTTGGGTTCCTACACCCGGTGCGAGTCATCCTTCGTGAACTATAGCTCGGGTTCCTACACCCGATGCGAGTCTCTTTCCATGAACAATAGCTCGAGTTCTTACACCCAATGCGAGTCTCTTTCTGTGAACTATAGGTCGGGTTCCTATACCCGACGCGAGTCTCTTTCCATGAACTATAGCTCGGGTTCTTACACTCGGTGCAAGTCATCCTTCGTGATCTATAGCTCGGGTTCCTACACCCAATGCGTGTCTCTTTCCAGGAACTATAGCTCGAGTTCCTACACCAGGTGCGGGTTATCCTCCGTGAACTATAGCTCGGGTTTCGACACACGATGCGAGTCTCTATCCATGAACTATAGCTCGGGTTCCTACACCCGATGCTGGTCTCTTTCCAGGAACTATAGCTCGGGTACCGACACCCAATGCGACTCTCTTTCCATGAACTATAGCTCGGGTTCCTATACCCGATGCGAGTCTCTTTCCATGAACTATAGCTCGGGTTCCTACACCTGGTGTGAGTCATCCTCCGGGAACTATAGCTTGGGTTCCAACGCCTTATGCGAGTCTCCTTATATGAACTATAGCTCGGTTTCCTACACTCGGTGCGAGTAATCCTCCGTGAACTATAGCTCGGGTTCCTACACCCGAAGCGAGTCTCTTTCTATGAACTATATGTTGCGTTCCCACACCCGGGGAGAATCATCCTCCGTGAACTATAGCTTGGGTTCCTACACCCGATGCGAGTCTCTTTCCATGAACTATAGCTCGAGTTCCTACACCCGATGATACAGTCTTTCCACGAACTATAGCTCAGGTTCCTACACCTGGTGCGAGTCATTCTCCGTGAACTATAGCTCTGGTTCCTACACCCGATGCGAGTCTCTCTCCATGAACTATAGCTCGGGTTCGTATACCCGATGCGAGTCACCCTCCTTACACTATAGCTCGGTTTGCTTCACCCGGTACAAGTCACCCTCCATGAACTATAGCTCGAGCTCGTACACACCGTGCGAGGCGTCCTCCATGAACTATAGCTCGGGTTCTTACACCAGATGCGAGTCTCTTTGCATGAACTATAGCTCGGGTTCCTACGCCCGATGCGAGTCTCTTTCCATGAACTACAGCTTGGGTTCCAACACCCGGTGCGAGTCATCCTCCGTGAACTATAGCTTGGGTTCCTATACCCGACGCGAGTCTCTTTCCGTGAACTATAGCTCGGGTTCGTACGCTCGGTGCAAGTCATCCTTCGTGAACTATAGCTCGGGTTCCTACACCCAATGCGAGTCTCTTTCCAGGAACTATAGCTCGAGTTCCTGCACCAGGTGCGGGTCATCCTCCGTGAACTATAGCTCGGGTTTCGACACACGATGCGAGTCTCTATCCATGAACTATAGCTCGGGTTCCTACACCCGATGCTAGTCTCTTTCCAGGAACTATAGCTCGGGTACCGACACCCGATGCTACTCTCTTTCCATGAACTATAGCTCGGGTTCCTACACCCGATGCGAGTCTCTTTCCATGAACTATAGGTCGGGTTCCTACACCTGGTGTGACTCATCCTCCGGGAACTATAGCTTGGGTTGCAACGCCCGATGCGAGTCTCCTTCCATGAACTATAGCTCTGTTTCCTACACCCGGCGCGAGTAATCCTCCGTGAACTATAGCTCAGGTTCCTACACCCGATGCGAGTCTCTTTCTATGAACTATATGTTGGGTTCCTACACCCGATGCGAGTCATCCTCCGTGAACTATAGCTCGAGTTCCTACACCCAATGCGAGTCTCTTTCCATGAACTAAAGCTCGGGTTCCTACACCCGGTGCGAGTGATCCTCCGTGAACTATAGCTTTGGTTCCTACACCCGATGTGAGTCTCTTTCCATGAACTACAGCTCGCGTTCCTACACCCGATGCGAGTCACTTTCCATTAACTATAGCTTGGGTTCCTACACCCGGTGCGAGTCATCCTCCGTGAACTATAGCTCGGGTTCCTACACCCGATGCGAGTCTCTTTCCATGAACTATAGCTCGAGTTCCTACACCCGGTGCGAGTCATTCTCCGTGAACTATAGCTCGGGTTCCTATACCCGACGTGAGTCTCTTTCCATGAACTATAGCTCGGGTTCCTACACTTGGTACAAGTCATCCTTCGTGAACTATAGCTTGAGTTCCTACACCCAATGAGAGTCTCTTTCTAGGAACTATAGCTCGAGTTCCTACACCAAGTGCGGGTCATCCTCCGTGAACTATAGCTCGGGTTCTTACACCCGATGCGAGTCTCTTTCCATGAACTATAGCTCGGGTTCATACACCCGATGCGAGTCTCTTTCGATGAACTATACCTCGGGTTCCTACACTTGGTGCGAGTCATGCTCCGGGAACTTTAGCTTGGGTTCCAACGCCCGATGCGAGTCTCCTTCCATGAACTATAGCTCGGTTTCCTACAAACGGTGCGAGTAATCCTCCGTGAACTATAGCTCGGGTTCCTACACCCGATGCGAGTCTCTTTCTATGAACTATATGTTGGGTTCCTACACCCGGTGCGAGTCATCCTCCGTGAACTATAGCTCGAGTTCCTACACCCAATGCGAGTCTCTTTCCATGAACTAAAGCTCGGGTTCCTACACCCGGTGCGAGTGATCCTCCGTGAACTATAGCTTCGGTTCCTACACCCGATGTGAGTCTCTTTCCATGAACTATAGCTCGAGTTCTTCCACCCGATGCGACAGTCTTTCCACGAACTATAGCTCAGGTTCCTACACCCGGTGCGAGTCATCCTCCGTGAACTATAGCTCGGGTTCCTACACCCGATGCGAGTCTCTCTCCATGAACTATAGCTCGGGTCCCTACACCCAATGCGAGTTTCCCTCCTTGCACTATAGCTCAGTTTGCTTCACCCGGTACAAGTCACCCTCCATGAACTATAGCTCGCGTTCGTACACACGGTGCAAGGCATCCTCCATGAACTATAGCTCGGGTTCTTACACTCGATGCGAGTCTCTTTCCATGAACTATAGCTCGGGTTCCTACACCCGATGAGTCTCTTTCCATAAACTTTAGCTCGGGTTCCTACACCCAGTGCGAGTCATCTTCCGTGAACTATAGCTCAAGTTCCTACACCCGATGCGAGTCTCTTTCCATGAACTATAGCTCAGGTTCCTACACCAGGTGCGAGTCATCCTCCATGAGCCATAGCTCAGGTTCCTACACCCGATATGAGTCTTTTTCCATGAGCTATTGCTCGGTTTCCTACACCCGGTGCGAGCCATCCTCCGTGAACTATAGCTCGGGTTCTAATACCCGATGCAAGTCTCTTTCCAAGAACTATAGCTCGGGTTCCTACACCCGGTGCAAGTCATTCTCCGTGAACTATAGCTCGGGTTCCTACACCTGATGCGAGTCTCATTCCATGAACTATAGCTTAGGTTCCTACACCCCGTGGGGGTCATCCTCCGTGAACTATAGCTCGGGTTCGTACACCCGATGCGAGTCTCTTTCCATGAACTACAGCTCGGGTTCCTACACATAATGCGAGTCTCCTTCCATGAAGTATAGCTCGGGTTCCTACACCCGGTGGGAGTCATCCTCCGTGAACTATAGCTCGGGTTCCTACACTCGATGCGAGTCTCTTTCTATGAACTATAGCTTGGATTCCTACACCCGGTGTGAGCCATCCTCCGTGAACTATAGCTCAGGTTCCAACACCCGATGCGAGTCTATTTCCATGAACTATAGCTCAGGTTCCTACACCCGGTGCGGGTCACTCTCCATGAACTATAGCTCGGGTTCCTATACCCGATGCGAGTCTCTTTCCATGAACTATAGCTCGGTTCCTACACTCGGTGCAAGTCATCCTCCGTGAACGATAGCTCGGGTTCCCACACCCGATGCGAGTATCTTTCCATGAACAAAAGCTCGGGTTCCTACACTCGATGCGAGTCTCTTTCCACGAACTATAGCTCGGGTTCCTACACCCGGTGCGAGTCATCCTCCATGAACAATAGCTCGGGTTCCTACACCTGATGCGAGTCTCTTTCCATGAACTATAGCTCGGGTTCCTACACCTGGTGTGAGTCATCCTCCATGAACTATAGCTCGGGCTCCTACACCTGATGGGAGTCTCTTTCTATGATTTATAGGTCGGGTTCCTACACCCGGTGTGAGTCATCCTCTGTGAACTATAGCTCGGGTTCCTACACACGATGCGAGTCTCTTTCCATTAACCATTGCTCGGGTTCCTACACCCAATGCCAGTCTCTTTCCATGAACTCTAGCTCAGGTTCCTACACCTGGTGCGGGTCATCCTCCGTGAACTATAGCTCGGGTTCCCACACCCGATGCGAATCATTTTCCACGAACTATAGCTCGAGTTCCTACACTCGATGTGAGTCTCTTTCCTTGAACTATAGCTTAGGTTCCTACACGCGGTGCGAGTCATCCTCCGTGAACTATAGCTCGGGTTCCTACACCCGATGTGAGCCTCTTTCCACGAACTATAACTCGGGTTCCTACGACCGGTGTGAGTCATCCTCCATGAACTATTGCTCGGGTAACTACACCCGATGCGAGTCTTTTTCCACGAACCGTAGCTCGGGTTCCTACACCCGGTACGAGCCATCCTCCGTGAACTATAGCTGGGGTTCCTCCACCCGTTGCGAGTCTCTTTCCATGAACTATTGCTCAGGTTTCTACAGCCGGTGCAAGTCATCCTCCATGAACTATAGCTCAGGTTCCAATACCCGATGCGAGTCTCTTTCTCTCAACCATAGCTCTGGTTCCTACACCCGGTGCAAGCCATCCTCCGTGAACTATAGCTCGGGTTCCTACACACGATGTGAGTCTCTTTCCATGAACTACAGCTCAGGTTCCTACAGCTGGTGCGGGTCATCCTTCGTGAACTATAGCTCGAGCTCCTACACCCGATGCGAGTCTCTTTCCATGAACTATAGCTCGGGTTCCTAGACCCGATGCGAGTCTCCTTCCATGAACTATAGCTCGGGTTCCTACACCCGGTGCGAGTCATCCTCCGTGAACTATAGCTCGGGTTCCTACACCCGATGGAGTCTCTTTCCATGAACTCTAGCTTGGGTTCCTACACCCGGTGCGAGTAATCCTCTGTGAACTATAGCTCGGGTTCCTACACCCGATGCGAGTCTCTTTCCATGAACTACAGCTAGGGTTCCTACACCCGGTGCGAGTCATCCTCCGTGAACTATAGCTTGGGTGCCTACACCCAATGCAAGTCTCTTTCCATGAACTATAGCTCAGGTTTCTACACCCGGTGCGAGTCACCCTCCTTGCACTATAGCTCAGGTTTCTACACCCAGTACGAGTCACCCTCCATGAACTATAGCTGGAGTTCCTACACCCGGTGCGAGTCATCCTCCGTGAACTATAGCTCGGGTTCCTACAGCCGGTGTGACTCCCTTTCCATGAACTATAACTTGGGTTCCTACAACCGGTGCGAGTCATATTCGTGAACTATAGCTCGAGTTCCTACACCCGGTGCGAGTCTCCTTCCATGAACCATAGCTCGGATTCCTACACCCGGTGCGAGTCATCCTCCGTGAATTATAGCTGGGGTTCCTACACCCGTTGCGAGTCTCTTTCCATGAACGATTGCTCGGGTTCCTACACCCGGTGCAAGTCATCATCTGTGAACTATAGCTCGGGTTCCAATACCCGATGTGAGTCTCTTTCCTTAAACAATAGCTCGGGTTCCTACACCCGGTGCAAGTCATCCTCCGTGAACTATAGCTCGGGTTCCTACACCCGATGTGAGTCTCTTTCCATGAACTATAGCTCAGGTTCCTACACCTGGTGCGGGTCATCCTCCGTGAACTATAGCTCGAGTTCCTACACCCGATGCGAGTCTCTTTCCACGAACTATAGCTCGGGTTCCTAAACCCGATGCAAGTCACTTTCCATGAACTATAGCTCGAGTTCCTACACCCGGTGTGAGTCATCCTCCGTGAACTATAGCTCGGGTTACTACACACGATGCGAGTCTCTTTCCATGAACTATAGCTCGGGTTCCTACACCCGGTGCGAGTCATCCTCCGTGAAATATAGCTCGGGTTCCTACACTCGATGCGAGTCTCTTTCCATGAACTATAGCTCGGGCTCGTACACCCGGTGCGAGTCATCCTCCGTGAATTATAGCTTCGGTTCCTACACCCGATGCAAATCTCTTTCCATAAACTTTAGGTCAGGTTCGTACAACCCATGCGAGAGTCCTTCCATGAACTATAACTCGGGTTCCTACACCCGGTCCGAGTCATCCTCCGTGAACTATAGCTCGGGTTCCTACACTCGATGCGTGTCTCTTTCCATGAACTATAGCTCGGGTTCCTACACCAGATGCGAGTCTTTGTCCATGAACTGTAGCTCGGGTTTCTACACCCGGTGTGAGTCACCCTCCTCGCACTATAGCTCGGGTTCCTACACCCGATGTGAGTCTCTTTCCATGAACTATAGCTCAGGTTCCTACACCTGGTGCGGGTCATCCTCCGTGAACTATAGCTCGAGTTCCTACACCCGATGCGAGTCTCTTTCCATGAACTATAACTCGGGTACCTAAATCTGATGCGAGTCACTTTCCATGAACAGTAGCTCCAGTTCTACACCCGGTGCGAGTCATCCTCTGTGAACTCTAGCTCGGGTTCCTACACCCGATGTGAGTCTCTTTCCAGGAACTATAGCTCGAGTCCATACACCCGGTGCGAGTCATCCTCCGTGAACTATAGCTTCGGTTCCTACACCCGATGCGAGTCTCTTTCCATGAACTATAGCTTCGGTTCCTACACCCGATGCGAGTGTCCTTCCACGAACTATAGCTCGGGTTCCTACACCCGGTGCGAGTCATCCTCCGTGAACTATAGCTCGGGTTCCTACACTCAATGCGTGTCTCTTTCCATGAACTATAGCTCGGGTTCCTACACACAGTGCGAGTCATCCTCCGTGAACTATAGCTCGGGTTCCTACACTCGATGTGAGTCTCTTTCCATGAACTATAACTCGGGTTCCTACGACCGGTGCGAGTCATCCTCCGTGAACTATTGCTCGGGTAACTACACCCGGTGCGAGTCTTTTTCCATGAACCGTAGCTAGGGTTCCTACACCCGGTGCGAGTCATCCTCCGTGAACTATAGCTGGGGTTCCTGCACCCGTTGCGAGTCTCTTTCCATGAACTATTGCTCGGGTTTCTACACCCGGTGCAAGTCATCCTCCGTGAACTATAGCTCAGGTTCCAATACTCGATGCGAGTCTCTTTCCCTCAACCATAGCTTTGGTTCCTACTCCCGGTGCAAGCCATCCTCTGTGAACTATAGCTTGGGCTCCTACACACGATGCGAGTCTGTTTCCATGAACTACAGCTCAGGTTCCTACACCTGGTGCGGGTCATCCTCCGTGAACTATAGCTCGAGTTCCTACACCCGATGCGAGTCTCTTTCCATAAACTATAGCTCGGGTTCCTAGACCCGATGCGAGTCTCCTTCCATGAACTATAGCTCGGGTTCCTACACCCGGTGCGAGTCATCCTCCGTGAACTATAGCTCGGGTTCCTACACCCGATGCGAGTCTCTTTCCATGAACTATAGCTAGGGTTCCTACACCCAGTGCGAGTCATCCTCCGTGAACTATAGCTTGGGTGCCTGCACCCAATGCAAGTCTCTTTCCATGAACTATAGCTCGGGTTCCTACACCCGATGCGAGAGTGTTTCCATGAACTATAGCTCGGGTTCCTTCACCCAGTGCGAGTCATCCTCCACGAACTATGGCTCGGGTTCCTACACTCGATGCGAGTCTTTTTCCATGAACTATAGCTCTGGTTCCTGCACCCGATGCGAGTCTCTTTCCGTGAACTGTAGCTCGGGTTTCTACACCCGGTGCGAGTCACCCTCCTTGCACTATAGCTCGGGTTCCTACACCCGGTACGAGTCACCCTCCATGAACTATAGCTCGAGTTCCTACACCCGGTGCGAGTCGTCCTCCGTGAACTATAGCTCGGGTTCCTACAGCCGGTGTGACTCCCTTTCCATGAACTATAACTTGGGTTCCTACAACCGCTGCGAGTCATGTTCGTGAACTATGGCTCGAGTTCCTACACCTGGTGCGAGTCATCCTCCGTGAACTATAGCTCGAGTTCCTACACCCGATGCGAGTCTCTTTCCATGAACTATAACTCGGGTTCCTAAATCTGATGCGAGTCACTTTCCATGAACTGTAGCTCGAGTTCTACACCCGGTGCTAGTCATCCTCTGTGAACTCTAGCTCGGGTTCCTACACCCGATGCGAGTCTCTTTCCAGGAACTATAGCTCGGGTCCATACACCCGGTGCGAGTCATCCTCCGTGAACTATAGCTTCGGTTCCTACACCCGATGCGAGTCTCTTTCCATGAACTTTAGCTCGGGTTCCTACACCCGATGCGAGTGTCGTTCCACGAACTATAGCTCGGGTTCCTACACCCGGTGCGAGTCATCCTCCGTGAACTATAGCTCGGGTTCCTACACTCAATGCGTGTCTCTTTCCATGAACTATAGCTCGGGTTCCTACACTCGATGCGAGTTTCTTTCCATGAACTATAACTCGGGTTCCTACGACCGGTGCGAGTCATCCTCCGTGAACTATTGCTCGGGTAACTACACCCGGTGCGAGTCTTTTTTCATGAACCGTAGCTCGGGTTCCTACACCCGATGCGAGTCATCCTCTGTGAACTATAGCTGGGGTTCCTGCACCCGTTGCGAGTCTCTTTCCATGAACTATTGCTCGGGTTTCTACACCCGGTGCAAGTCATCCTCCGTGAACTATAGCTCAAGTTCCAATACCCGATGCGAGTCTATTTCCCTCAACCATAGCTTTGGTTCCTACTCCCGGTGCAAGCCATCCTCTGTGAACTATAGCTCGGGCTCCTACACAAGATGCGAGTCTGTTTCCATGAACTACAGCTCAGGTTCCTACACCTGGTGCGGGTCATCCTCCGTGAACTATAGCTCGAGTTCCTACACCCGATGCGAATCTCTTTCCATAAACTATACCTCGGGTTCCTCGACCCGATGCGAGTCTCCTTCCATGAACTATAGCTCGGGTTCCTACACCCGGTGCGAGTCATCCTCCGTGAACTATAGCTCGGGTTCCTACACCCGATGCGAGTCTCTTTCCATGAACTCTAGCTCGGGTTCCTACACCCGGTGCGAGTCATCCTCCGTGAACTATAGCTCGGGTTCCTACACCCGATGCGAGTCTCTTTCCATGAACTATAGCTAGGGTTCCTACACCCGTTGCGAGTCATCCTCCGTGAACTATAGCTTGGGTGCCTGCACCCAATGCAAGTCTCTTTCCATGAACTATAGCTCGAGTTCCTACACCCGATGCGAGAGTGTTTCCATGAACTATAGCTCGGGTTCCTTCACCCAGTGCGAGTCATCCTCCACGAACTATGGCTCGGGTTCCTACACTCGATGCGAGTCTTTTTCCATGAACTATAGCTCTGGTTCCTGCACCCGATGCGAGTCTCTTTCCGTGAACTTTAGCTCGGGTTTCTACACCCAGTACGAGTCACCCTCCATGAACTATAGCTCGAGTTCCTACACCCGGTGTGAGTCATCCTCCGTGAACTATCGCTCGGGTTCCTACAGCCGGTGTGACTCCCTTTCCATGAACTATAACTTGGGTTCCTACAACCGCTGCGAGTCATGTTCGTGAACTATAGCTCGAGTTCCTACACCTGGTGCGAGTCATCCTCCGTGAACTATAGCTGGGGTTCCTACACCCGTTGCGAGTCTCTTTCCATGAACTATTGCTCGGGTTGCTACACCTGGTGCAAGTCATCCTCTGTGAACTATAGCTCGGGTTCCAATACCCGATGCGAGTCTCTTTCCTTGAACAATAGCTCGGGTTCGTACACCCGGTGCAAGTCATCCTCCGTGAACTATAGCTCGGCTTCCTAGACCCGATGCAAGTCTCTTTCCATGAACTATAGCTCAGGTTCCTACACCTGGTGCGGGTCATCCTCCGTGAACTATAGCTCGAGTTCCTACACCCGATGCGAGTCTCTTTCCAGGAACTATAGCTCGAGTTCCTACACCAGGTGCGGGTCATCCTCCGTGAACTATAGCTCGGGTTTCGACACACGATGCGAGTCTCTATCCATGAACTATAGCTCAGGTTCCTACACCCGATGCTAGTCTCTTTCCAGGAACTATAGCTCGGGTACCGACACCCGATGCGACTCTCTTTCCATGAACTATAGCTCGGGTTCCTACACCCGATGCGAGTCTCTTTCCATGAACTATAGCTCGGGCTCGTACACCTGGTGCGAGTCATCCTCCGTGAACTATAACTTCGGTTCCTACACCCGATGCGAGTCTCTTTCCATGAACTTTAGCTCGGGTTCCTACACCCGATGCGAGAGTCCTTCCATGAACTATAGCTCAGGTTCCTACACCCGGTGCGAGTCATCCTCCGTGAACTATAGCTCGGGTTCCTACACTCGATGCGTGTCTCTTTCCATGAACTATAGCTCGGGTTCCTACACCCGATGCGAGTCTCTTTCCGTGAACTGTAGCTCGGGTTTCTACACCCGGTGCGAGTCACCCTCCTTGCACTATAGCTCGGGTTCCTACACCCGATGTGAGTCTCTTTCCATGAACTATAGCTCAGGTTCCTACACCTCGTGCGGGTCATCCTCCATGAACTATAGCTCGAGTTCCTACACCCGATGCGAGTCTCTTTCCATGAACTATAGCTCGAGTTCCTACATTCGGTGCGAGTCATCCGCTGTGAACTATAGCTCGGGTTCCTACACCCGATGTGAGTCTCTTTCCATGAACTATAGCTCGGGTTCCTACACCCAGTGCGAGTCATCCTCCGTGAACTATAGCTCAGGTTCCTACACCCGATGCGAGTCACTTTCCAGGAACTATAGCTCAGGTTCATACACCCGGTGCGAGTCATCCTCTGTGAACTATAGCTTCGGTTCCTACACCTGATGCGAGTCTCTTTCCATGAACTTTAGCTCGGGTTCCTACACCCGATGCGAGATTCCTTCCATGAACTATAGCTCGGATTCTTACACCCGGTGCGAGTCATCCTCCATGAACTATAGCTCGGGTTCCTACGCTCGATGCGTCTCTTTTCATGAACTATAGCTCAGGTTCCTACACCCGATGCGAGTCTCTTTCCGTGAACTATAGCTCGGGTTTCCACACCCAGTGCGAGTCACCCTCCTTGCATTATTGCTCGGGTTCCTACACCCGATACGAGTCACCCTCCATGAACTATAGCACGAGTTCCTACACCCGGTGCGAGTCATCCTCTGTGAACTATAGCTCGGGTTCTTACACCCGTTGCTAGTCTCTTTCCGTGAACTATAGCTTGGGTCACTACACCCAGTGCGAGTTACCCTCCTTCCACTATAGCTCGGGTTCCTACACTCGATGCGAGTCAACCTCCGTGAACTATAGCTCGGGTTCCTACACCAGGTGCGAGTCTCTTTCCATGAACTATAGCTCGGGTTCCTACACCGGGTGCGAGTCATCCTCAGTGTACTGTAGCTCGGGTTCCTACACCGATGTGAGTCTCTTTCCATGAACTATAACTCGGGTTCTTACACCCGGTGGAAGTCATCCTCCGTGAACTGTAGCTCAGGTTCCTACACCCGGTGTGAGTCTCTTTCCACGAACTATAGCTCGGTTTCCTAAACCCGGTGCGAGTCATCCTCCGTGAACTACAGCTCGGGTTCCTACACTTGATGCGAGTCTCTTTCCATGAACTATAGCTCGGGTTCCTACCCCCGGTGCGAGTCATCCTCCATGAACTATAGCTCGGGTTCCTACCCCCGATGCGAGTCTCTTTCCATGAACTATAGCTCGGGTTCCTACACCCGGTTGGAGTCATCCTCCATGAACTATAGCTCGGGTTCCTACACTCGATGCGAGCCTCTTTCCATGAACTATAGCTCGGGTTCCTACACTTGATGCGAGTCTCTTTCCATGAACTATAGCTCGGGTTCCTACCCCCGGTGCGAGTCATCCTCCATGAACTATAGCTCGAGTTCCTACACCCGATGCGAGTCTCTTTCCATGAACTATAGCTCGGGTTCCTACACTCGGTGTGAGTCATCCTCCGTGAACTATAGCTCGGGCTCCTACACCCGATGCGAGTCTCTTTCTATGAACTATAACTCGGGTTCCTACACCCGGTGCGAGTCATCCTCCGTGTACTATAGCTTGAGTTCCTACACTTGATTCGGGTATCTTTCGATGAACTATAGCTCGGGTTCCTACACCCGGTGCGAGTCATCCTCCGTGAACTATAGCTCGGGTTCCTACACCCGACGCGAGTCTCTTTCCATGAACTATAGCTTGGGTTCCTACACCTGATGCGAGTCTCTTTCCATGAACTATAGCTCGAGTTCCTACCCCCGATGCGAGTCATCCTCCATGAACTATGGCTCGGGTTCCTACACCCGATGCGAGTCTCTTTCTATGACTATAGGTCCGGTTCCTACACCCGGTGTGAGTCATCCTCGGTGAACTATAGCTCCGGTTCCTACACCCGATGTGAGTCTCTTTCCATGAAATATAACTTGG
Organism: Malania oleifera; assembly: GCF_029873635.1. Taxonomy (NCBI): domain Eukaryota; kingdom Viridiplantae; phylum Streptophyta; class Magnoliopsida; order Santalales; family Ximeniaceae; genus Malania; species Malania oleifera. The sequence goes on from NC_080424.1 coordinate 79,616,182, forward strand.
GTTCCTACAACCGGTGCGAGTCATGTTCATGAACTATAGCTCGAGTTCCTACACCTGATGCGAGTCTCTTTCCATGAACCATAACTCGGGTTCCTACACCCGTTGCAAGTCATCCTCCGTGAACTATAGCTCGGGTTCCAATACCCGATGCGAGTCTCTTTCCTTGAACTATAGCTCGGGTTCCAACACCCGGTGCAACTCATGCTCCGTGAACTATAGCTCGGGTTCCTACACCCGGTGCGAGTCATCCTCCGTGAACTATATCTCAGGTTCCTACACCCGGTGTGAGTCTCTTTCCACGAACTACAGCTCGGTTTCCTAGACCCGGTGGGAGTCATCCTCCGTGAACTATAGCTCGGGTTCCTACACCCGATGCGAGTCTCTTTCCATGAACTATAGCTCGGGTTCCTACACTCGGTGTGAGTCATCCTCTATGAACTGTAGCTCGGGCTCCTACACCCGATGCGAGTCTCTTTCTATGAACTGTGACTCGAGTTCCTACACCCGGTGCGAGTCATCCTCCGTTAACTATAGCTCGAGTTCCTACACTTGATTCGGGTCTCTTTCGATGAACTATACCTTGGGTTCCTACACCCGGTGCGAGTCATCCTCCGTGAACTATAGCTCGGGTTCCTATACCCGATGCGAGTCTCTTTCCATAAACTATGGCTCGGGTTCCTACACTCGGTGCAAGTCATCCTCCGTGAACTATAGCTAGGGTTCCTACACCCGATGCGAGTCTCTTTCCATGAACTATATCTCGGGTTCCTACACTCGGTGCGAGTCATCCTCCGTAAACTATAACTCGGGTTCCTACACCCGATGCGAGTCTTTTTTCATGAACTTTAGCTCGGGTTCCCACACCCGATGCGAGTCTCTTTCCATGAAGTATAGCTCGGGTTCCCACACCCGGTGCGAGTCATCCTCCGTGAACTATTTCTCAGGTTCCTACACCTGATGCGAGTCTCTTTCCATGAACTATAGCTCGGGTTCCTACACCCGATGAGAGTCTCTTTCCGTGAACTATAAGTCGGGTTTCTACACCCGGTGTGAGTCACCCTCCTTACACTATAGCTCAGGTTCCTACACCCGATATGAGTCACCCTTCGTGAACTATAGCTCGGGTTCCTACACCCGGTGCAAGTCATCCTCCGTGAACTATAACTCGAGTTCTTACACCCGATGCGAGTGTTTTTCCGTGTACTATAGCTCGGGTTACTACACTCGGTGCGAGTCACCCTCCTTGCACTATAGGTCGGGTTCCTACACCCGGTGCGAGTCATCCTCCGTGAACTATAGCTCGAGTTCCTACACCCGATGCGAGTCTCTTTCCATGAACTATAGCTCGGGTTCCCACACCCGGTGCGAGTCACCCTCCTTGCACTATAGCTTGGGTTCCTACACCCGATGCCAGTCTCTTTCCATGAACTATAGCTCAGGTTCCTACACCCAGTGCAAGTTGGTTTTCACGAATTATTTTGGTCTCTTTTGTTACATTGGGCCTGGTCCAAAATCGACGTCTTTTATCTTTGCAGGTTTGTTGCTACAAATAACATATGAGAGATCCTACTTTTACTTTGAAGCAACAAATCCTACAAAAAAGGGCAGTTGTAGACACCCCATTTTTTTCCAGACCCAATATAATAAAATTTTTATTATTATTAATATTACCATTATTTTTATTATTATTATCACTATTTATTACTCTTTTATTATTATTGTTATTATTATTATTATTTATCATTATTATTTTTAGTATCTTAATTATCATTATTATTATTATTATTATTATTATTATTAGTATTTTTATTATCTTTATTATTATTATTATGATTATTATTTTGCTATTATTATTATTATTATTTATTATTATCATTTTATTATTATTATTATTATTATTATTATTAGTATTTTTATTATCTTTATTATTATTATTATTATTATTATTATTATTATTATTATTATTATGATTATTATTCTGCTATTGTTGTTGTTATTATTATTGTTATTACCATTATTATTATTATTATTATTATTATTATTATTATTATTATTATTGTCATTAATATTTATTTTTGTTATTATTATTTTTAGTATCTTAATTATCATTATTATTATTATTATTATTATTATTATTTATTATTATTATTAGTATTTTTATTATCTTTATTATTATTATTATGATTATTATTTTGCTATTATTATTATTATTTATTATTATCATTATTATTATTATTATTATTATTATTATTATTATTATTATTATTATTATTGTTATTATGTTTTATTATCACCATTACTATTATTATTATTATTTTATTATGATTATTTACTATTATTATTATTTTTTTATTTTTATTATATTTTTGTTATTAAATATTTTTGATTTTTCATCCCTATGATTTTATTGCGGTGGTATGAGCCTTCGGGCATCACGTACCTTAAGCTTTGAGGGAATATATATGTATGTATTATATTTATTTATTTATTTATTTATTTTTCATATGTATTTATAAATTCATAAAAAGGAGTAATTTAAAGGCTTATTAGATTAACTTAGGGATAATTTCAAATTAATTAGGTATCGTTCGTAAGAATGGGCGCGTAGGGAGTGTTTGTACCTTCCCCTCGCGTAATCAAACTACCGAGCCTGACTCCGGTAACGTAGACCCATTCTACCCCGAATGGGGTAGTAAACATGTGTTCTAACCACACTAAAAGGTTAGTGGCGACTCCAACATTCCCTATTTTTCCTTGAAAATTAAAATTGATTTTGATTTCGCCGCCCAAGGTCCACGCGCTCCCAGGACATCACGACAAACGTTACGATGGGTTGCTTCTTTGAAGACCATGTAAATGTTGTATCTCCCATGAAAAATGTAATTCCCTTCGTGCTTTTTCTTTCATCAAAATCTCTTCCCCAATCGCTATCTGAATAGCCGATAAATCTGCAATTACCTCTTGATGAATAAAACATACCATCGGTGATGGTACCCTTGACATATCGGAGTATCCTTTTCACTGCATTCAGGTGGGACTGGTCAAGAGTCTCCATGTACCTGCTGACAAGTCCAACTCCATAGAGTATGTCTGGTCTGGTGCACGTCAAATACCCCAAGCTTCCAACCAAACTCTTGAAATATGTGGGGTCAACATCTCCTTGCTCATTCTTTCTCAACTCCAATCCCGTTTCAACCGGAGTTGTCACAGGGTTGCATTTGTCCATCCCAAACCTTTTAAGTACTTCTTTTGCATAGTGGCTCTGGGAGATGAAGATTCCCTTCTCACTTTGCACGACTTCTATGCCAAGGAAGTGAGCCATTTGGCCAATATCTGTCATTTCGAATTCTTTGACCATGCTCCTCTTGAAAGCGGCAAATATCTCTGGATTGTTGCTGGTGAAGATCAGATCATCAACATATAGGCAGGCTATCAGCATGCTTCCATCTGTCTCCATCTTTATGTATAGCGCATGCTCGTAGGGACACTTCTCAAATCCATTCTTCTAGAAGTAGTCATCAATCCTCATGTTCAACGCACGAGGTGCCTGCTTCAAGCCATAGAGTGATTTCTTCAACTTGTACACTTTATCTTCTTTGCCCTTCTTCACATATCCAGGTGGTTGATCGATATAAATCTCTTATTCTAGAAAACCGTTCAGAAATGCTGATTTCACGTCTAGCTGGTAAATCTTCCATCCATTTTGTGTTGAAAGTGAAATTAGTAATCTAATGGTTTCAAGTCTGGCAACTGGGGCAAAGATTTCTCCATAATCAATCCCTTTTTTTTTTCTTGTAGCCTTTGGCGACTAGTCTTGCTTTGTATCTCTAAACTTCTCCTTGAGCATTCTTCTTGATCTTGTAGACCATTTCACACCAATAGTTTTGCGGCCCTTTAGGAGATTTGTCAACTCCTAAGTCTTGTTCTTCTTGATGGATTGAATCTCCTCATCCATCGCTTTTCTCCATTTATATTCTTTGTTGGCTTCCTCAAAGCTAACTGGGTCGCTGGTCAACAATAAATAGTATAGAGTAACATACTCTTCTATTGGTTGTGTAGTTTCATACAGGTCGGCTAGATTTCGAGCTCCTCTAGGTCTTATGTCTGAGATTTCATGCTCTATTGGTGATGGAGCTTCATTCCTCTGTGATGAACCATGTGGAGGTGTCTGCAGCTCGGGAACTTGTGGTTCAATAGCCACTTTTCTTGTCTGTGTAGGTTCTTTTCCTTCAAGTGTCAATTCCGCATCTTTGGAACATTCAACCTGGTCTCATTTCTAGGATTCATTTTCTTCAAAGATGACATCCCGGCTATGAAATACTTTCTTGTTGATGGGATTGTAGAGTCGATATCCCATGGTGCTATCGCCGTATCCTACAAGGATACACTTCTCTCCTTTATCATCCAATTTTGTCCTTCTTGCTTTTGGGATCTTGGCATAGGCTATGGAGCCAAACACCCTAAGATGACTCACACTGGGCTTGTGAGTACTCCAGGCTTCATATGGTGTCTTTGTATCAAGACTCTTCGTAGGACACCGAATGAGCAAATAGACTGCACATAACACTACTTTTGTCCAAAAACTTTTGGGCACATTCTTATCCTTTAACATGCTTCTGGCCATGTTAAGGATTGTGCGATTCTTCCTTTCGGCTACACCATTAAACTGGAGAGTGTAGGTCGGTGTGAACTGTGTTTGAATCCCTTGATGCCTAAGGAATTCCAGGAAAGCTTCGTCTCTATATTCTCCTCCTTGGTCTGATCGGAGTGACTTGATGCAGTAGCCACTATGTTTCTCCACAAGAGCTTTGAACTCTTTGAACTTGTTAAACACCTCTGACTTCCTTTTCAGGAAGTAGACCCAGGTCTTCCTGCTGTAGTCATCGATGAAGGTTAGGAAGTATCGATTCTATCCATTCAAAAATGGTCTTAGTGGACCACACATGTCCATGTGTATTAGTTGGAGCGGCATGGTTGATCTCCAGTCGACTTGCTTTCCAAAGCTATTTCTGTGTTGCTTATTCAGAATACAGCTTCCACATATTATATTTGGATGGTGGATATTTGGTAAGCCTTTCACCATCTTCTCGCTTCCCAATTGTTTCAAAGTTTCAAAATTTAGATGCCCATACCTTAGATGCCATAGTCAGTTTTTGTCTTTGATGATTGCGCTTAAACACCTTGGCGTATCATATTGGATGGCGAGCGGAAACATTTGATTCTTTGCCATTTGTACTCGAGCAACAAGCTTTCCTTGAGCGTCTATTGTCACCATCTGCTTATCACTGAGGCTAATTCGATAGCCTCTCTCCACGAGCTGTCCGAGACTAAGTATGTTAGTCTTCATATCTGGCATGTAATAGTCATTGGAGATGTAAGCATGATCTTCGGACTTCTATTTGATAAAAAAATCTCCTTTCCCCCCTGAACTTTCTCATCAAGTTCAAAGAATAGGTTCTTTCTGCCAGTCATATGGTTGCTGGCTCCAGAATCAAGGTACCAAACACTCTGGTCTTGAGAAGCTGCATTGTGTGCCATCAACATCAACGACTCTCCATCTGCATGATCAGTTTCGGCAAGGTTGATCTCCTCACTAACCTTTTCTTATTGTCGCCCCCAACATTCATTGCTATAGTGTCTGTACTTGTGAAAATTGTAGCATTAAACACTTCTTTTGTCTACGTTTGGGCGGTTATTGTATCATCCTCTTCTTCCTTGTCCTCTGCCTCATGGGACATAGTTCTATTGATTGTGTCCTTCTCTAGTGGGACCTCTTCTACCTCTGCCACCTTCTCTGGAGTTAAAATTTCTAGAGTTTCTTCCACAAGATCCTCAGCCTCGTCCTCTTCCTTGCTGTGACGTCCCCCCTTTGTCGTACCTATTTTTAGTGAGGGACAGCTTTATTTGGAGGGCTTGCTCCAGTGCTTTATCATCACTCCTTCTGTTGACTTTATGCTCGTGGGCTTGGAGTGAGCCTATAAGTTCTACGGACATTGTTTCCAGATCTTTTTTTTCTTCTAGGGTCACAGCAATATAATCAAATTTTGGATCTAGAGATCGCAAAATTTTCTCACAAATTCTCTCATCATTGAGAGTCTCTCCATTTCTTCTCAATTTATTTGATACTACCATTATTCGTGTATAGTAGTCAGCAATGGATTTAGTAGATTTCATTTTGAGAGATTCGAACTCACCTCGCAATGTTTGAAGATGAATCTTTTTCACTTTATCTACACCTTTGTGTGTTCGATGGAGAGAGTCCCAAACTTCTTTGGATGTCTTGGTAAAGGTGATGATTTCGAACATGGCATCATCAAGGCCTCGGTAGATTATGGACTTCGCCTTGCAATCTTTCTTTCGATCGGCTCGCAAGGTTGTTCTTTGAGCATCCGACATAGCTGCTTCGGCTTCCTTTGATGGGCTTTCTCTGTACCCATCTTCAACGATGTCCATGACATCCTGAGCATCGAGAAGGGCTCTCATTTGAATCGACCAGTTGTCATAATTCTCCCGGGTTAATTTTGGAATGACCGATTGGGTAGTACCGTTAGCCATCGAATTTAATATATAAAAACAGAGAAATGGAGACTGATTTTGGCAAATCTGATGCTACCAATGTATTCAGAAGATCGAAAAACCTTAGGAACTGGTTTTGAGTTGCAAAGAACCGGTCCAAAAATCACTGAACCGACTATAGGAAATTCTTGTGAATTTTTAAACTAACTGGTTTAACTTAACAGCCGATTAACGGCGTTAATGTTCCCATTATGCCACGTGGCGTGCTCTATGCCTGCCGTGTGTCAGCTGCTGGGCGTGGGTCGAGTCACAGGTATGGATAAGCGGTTCAGGTTGTACACGCGGGTCGCAGAGCCGGGTTGTGGGTCACTGTCCGGATCGAATCTCACCAATTGGGCAAAAAAGACGCGTGCGGCGCGTGTTTCCGTACTCCAGAATCTTTATCGACGTGTGTGAATGGTGCTGTCTTTGTGGGAGGCACGTGTGAGCGCGTGTAGAGTCTCCCAGTGTCCGTTTGACACGTGGTTTTCACCATTGGAATCGTCTTGAGTCGAATTTTAGAATGGTAGGCTCAATTGTGGATTTTGAGCAACTTCAAAACTGGGAGAAAATTGGATTTTTTCTTTGTTGGCCTCTATTTGGCGGATTTCAGTGTTCCTAGACGCTCTGATACCACTGAGGGGGGGAGAGGATCACTCAGTCATTGCTTGTGACTGAAACTCAGTGAGAATCAATTGCACACGAATACAAAGCGATTGATTTCAATCTAAAAATGGAGAGAACTTCAAAAACAGAACTCTCTCTCACACTCACTGGCTTTACATTCTCAACACACCACACTTTCACAACACATACACACACCTATTTATAGTAAATCATACAACAATACAATCAACAATGGTGAGAGTTAAACTTCAACGGAGGTGGGTTGGTAGGTGGAGTTGGTTGCCTGCCAATCTCCAATGTCAACAGCGGTGGGCTACCGGCCATCTCCAAATTCAGTCAAGTTTAGTTTTCAATATAAACACACACATGCAATCAATATGCATTCCCTAGACCATTTTTAATTTTGAAAGCAGATCCAAATGCATCTTTAATTGATAACTATATTCACATGTCAAAATTCATTCTTACAAATTATTTGTTTCTATAACAGGAAAAAGAAAAACTAGTCAACCAGTCCAACTTAATTCACTCGAATATCAAATTGAACCAAATCAATCCAAATTGCTTCACTCGAATATCCAAACTAGCTATTTTGTTGGAACTTTAAGCTCAACCTAATCCACGAACAATCCTACTCTCTATTAGAAAGGTATTAAAATCATTCATGAGGTGTCTCACGTACAGTGAATAACATTACTGTAACATCACCTATTGAACCCAATACATGCGCGCGCATGCACACATATACACACAATCAATATGCACTCCTTGGAGCATTATTCATTTTAAAAGTATTAATTAGGTGAATTGATTTCTTGATATGGTATTAGAGTCAATAAACAAATGATCTAGAGTTTAGGCCCTGTTGTTCTTCTAGCTAAAATTTAAATTGGGATGATATATGTTGTGCATCACGATCTACATCAAGCATGTGTTAAAGAGATCTTGATTATATAAGGATGAATTAGGGTTCAATGTCATGAGACAAAAGATTAAGAGGATAAAACATATGGATTAAAGGGTTTAAACAAACAATACTTTACTAGAGTTGGGTTGAAAATGCTACACTCGGAATTAGAACTATCTAAGAGTATTATGATGTATGTAGACCCTCTTAGACCAAATAGTTAAAGGTCTTTCATTCCTACTATGTTTTGATCTTATCAACCCATTAGTTGCTCTCAAGGTCACTAACATTTCTCTAAGATATGTTTCAGGTATACAGGATTGCTTCTGAACCAACAAGCAGTCAAAACAACTCATGTCATGACCAGAAGCACAAGTCTCTTAAAGCATTCATGAACAATACAATAAATGTACAAAAGTCATTTGAAAAATGAGTGTGTAAAACAAGAGAGATATTATCTTGTAAATATCTTGTACATAAAGTGAAACTCAATACAAAGAGCAAGAAAGGGGCATATCACACATGCACAACAAAATACTAGTTAAGTCATTTTTAAGTATATAAAGAAAACCCCAAAATGGACAAGAACCTTCTTAGAAACTTAAAAGGACAAAAGTTTAAGAAGGAAGATCTCGTCGACGAACACAAGGCTTTGTCGATGAGCTTAGTGCAAAATTTGTCAACGAACATAGGGTTCTCATCAACGAAAAGATACCGAGGGGCATCTGAATTCAGAACCACAACTTGTCGATGAACACAGGGCGTCGTCGACGAATTACATAAAGGAATCGTCGATGAACACAAGGTATCGTCGATGAAAATATACCGAGAGGCATCTGTATTCAGAACCAGAAACTCGTTGATGAACACAGGGCTTCGTCGATGAAATTGCTAAAGAGCTCGTCGACAAACACAGGACTTCGTCTACAAATGTCGGGCAGCAGCGAACATTAAATGCTGCGAATGGCTATTTTTGAATCTTGTCTTACATTCATAAATGCCCAACGGCTCTCCAGCGTTGCCCTCGTCCATTCAATGTATAAATAGGAGTAAATGGCATTTTACTAAACACCTAGAGAAATCATATTGAAAGAAGAACATTCATTGGTGTTGTCATCTCTAGGGTTTACTCAAAAACTCACTTCCCCTCTTGTTGCTATTCTTAGTATTGCATTCACTCTATTGACAGAGGATCTTGAGTAAGGAGTTTATTGGTTTAACTACCTCAAGGGAGTATTCAAGCTTACACTTAATCTTCATCTACCTCTTTGTAAACAAAGGCTCTTTGTGGGCTGTTTTTGGGTGTCTCTAAGTGAGCACCTTGTTGAAGTTCTTTGTGAGCTGGTGTGTATTGGCTTCTCCGCCCGAAGGAGGATTTTAGTGGATTTTGGGAATCCTAGAGTTGGTCTCAAGGCGTGGACGTAGGCGGGGTGCCGAACCACGTAAATATCAATGTGTTAAGTTTTTCTTCTCTCTTATCTCATTTATATTGTTATTGTGATTTGCTATACATTTCCTTTTACACAACAATTTTATACACTTGCTCTTGGTAAGATTTTTGTGATTGTAGAAAGTAATCTCATCACCGAAGAAAATCTATTCACCCCCCCCCCCTCTAGAGATACTACCAGGCCAACAAGTGGTATCAGAGCTCTAGTTGCTGAAATTTGGAGTAACATCTAGGCGAAAAGATCAACATGGCAGATATGTTTGCCCAAGGTCAGTTCGTGGACCGCCCTCCCAAGTTTTGTGGGATGAACTACCCAGCATGGAAGGATCGAATGTCCATTTTCATCTAGGCCTATGACTACCGTATGTGGAATGTCATCACTGAAGAAGACTACACCTTCAAAAACGAAGACAGCGATGACATACCCATTGGGAAACTTCCTGAGGCAGATGCAAGGTTGGCACAGCTCAACTTTAAAACCAAGAATTTGCTATACTGTGCTGTAAGTGATGAAGAATACAACCGGATATGTGGTTGCAACACGGCCAAGGAAATGTGGGAAAAACTTCAGTTAACATATGAAGGAACTACTCAGGTAAAGAGGTCTAAAATTTATATGCTTGTAAAAGAATATGAAATGTTCAAAATGGAAGAAAGTGAAACAATCACAGCTATGTTCACATGATTCACACATATCACTAATGGACTAAAAGCTCTCGGTAGAGAGTACTCTATGGAAGATAATGTGCAGAAGGTTCTTCGTTCTCTACCAACATCTTGGCACGCAAAGTCCACAGCAAATTGAAGAAGCCAAGGACCTCTCAAAGGTCACACTTGACGAACTAATTGGATCTTTCATGACCTACGAAATCAAGAAGAAAAATACTATTGCTGAAGTTGAAGCATCCAAGAAAGCTACCGTAATTGCTCTAAAAGCTGGAAAGCAAAAAGAGATCATAGAAGAAAAGGAAAATGATGATGACGACGAAGTTGTCTTACTAACCAGAAGATTCAAAAACTTTCTAATGAACAAACGAAATGGCAAATCAAAGGAGAAAGGAGAATCAAGCATCAGATGCTACAATTGCAAAAATATTGGGCACTGCATAGCCGATTGCCCTCTCTTCAAAAACAAAAACAACAATCAACAAGGAGACAAGAAGAGATTCAAAGCAATGAACGCAATTGAATGGAATGAACTAGATGGAACCTCAACCGACGAAGAAGTCAAAGAAGAAATCGCTCAGTTCTGCCTCATGGCGGACGAACTAAGTGAGGTAAGCTCCAATGATGAATATCTCCCTTCATATGAGGAACTAGAAGAAAACTGTAGAAAACTCAATGCTGAACTAAGAGCATCTAAAAGGAAAATCTAACTTTTAGAAGAAAACTATTAAAAATGCAAATAAAAAAAAATTTGCTCGTGTGATACCTTGAAAGCTGAAAATGCATCTTCTAATCTTGAAAAAGAAGAGCCTTCTAAAGAATACTCAAAATACAAAGAGTCCTCTCAAAAAGAAATTGAAAGCTTGAAAAGTCAAGTAATTGAATTTCTTCAAGAAAACTCTTCATTGAAAAAGAAAGTGGAGGATCAAAGCAATGCCATATATAAATTTACAAATGGAAAGAAAATTTCGATAGATTGCTTGGAGCCCAAAGATTTAGAATTTTCAAAGAAGGTTTAGGATACGGCCTATCATCTTCTGAGTCAATAGGATTTGCAAACCTATATGCTAAAAGGAGTTCTATATCAAAGAAAGGTTTTGCACCTAAACTAAATCCCTCACACACAAATAAAGTCTATTTATATTGTGAAAAAAAAGGGAGATGTACGATTTACTTGCCCCTTTAGGGGAAATAGAGGAAAAAATATGAACTACAAATGGGTGATTAAAAACACTAACCCAATGGGACCCAAGAAAATATGGGTACCAAAACAAGTTACTTGATGTTATGTGCAGGTGTGCTTAAAGAGCAACTTTGTAAAGAACAAATGGTTGCTAGACAGTGGATGCTCAAGACACATGACGGGAGATGCAAACAAATTCCTCTCCCTCTCATTCAAAAAGGAAGGGCTAGTCACATTTGGAGAGAACCCAAAGGAAGAATCATCGATAAAGGTAAAATAGGTAATTTTTCCCTAGCTATTGAAAATGTTGCTCTAGTTGACACTCTCAAACATAATTTGCTAAGTGTTAGTCAACTTTGTGATAAAGGGTTGAATATCATTTTCCAATCCACAAAGTGCTTAATAAATGATTTAAATGGAAATACAATTCTCATAGGAAAACGTGAGTTCAACATATACACAATTGAATTTGAAGAAATCACAAGTTGTAACATTAAATGCTTAGCTATCACAAATGAAAATTGTTGGCTATGGCATAGGAGACTAGGTCATGCAAGCATGGATCTTCTTCATAATCTTTCATCCAAGGATCTAGTAAACGGTCTACCAAAAGACAACTATGTGAAAGACAAAATATGTGATGCATGTCAATATGGAAAACAAGTCAAGTCCTCCTTCAAAACTAAGAAAGTAATCTCTACATCAAGACCCCTAGAGTTAATCCATCTTGATCTATTTGGACCAAATGACATTGCTAGCATTAGTGGAAAACTATATGCATTTGTTATTGTTGATGACTTTTCCATATTTGCATGGGTAATTTTTCTTGCCAATAAAAGTGATACATGTAATGCATTTATTCACTTTTGTGGAAAAATCCAAAATGAGAAGGGGATGTCAATTGTACATAATAGAAGCGATAGAGGAAAAGAGTTTAGAAATAAAGAACTTGAGGACTTTTGCAATGAAAATGGATATTCACATAACTTCTCTACACCAAAAACCCCACAACAAAACGGAGTAGTTGAAAGAAAAAATCGAACACTCCAAGAAATGGCTAGAACAATGCTCAACGAACATAACTTTCCAAAATACTTCTGGGTACAAGCCATTAGCACAGCATGCTATGTTAGTAACCAAGTCACTATTAGATCCAAAATAGGAAAAACCCCATATGAAATATGGAAGGGCAAAAAACCTAACATATCACATTTTAAGGTTTTTGGATGCAAGTGCTTCATATTAAATGATAGAGATCATTTAGCTAAATTTGATTCAAAGTCCGATGAAGGAATCTTCATAGGATACGCAATGAATAGTAAAGCATATAGGGTATTCAATAAGAGGATTCAAACTGTTCAAGAGTCAACCCATGTCGTTTTTTATGAAAAGAATCCTTACACATCTAAAACCCCTACTGACCTAAATGAAGAAAACCAAGTCACTACCTTTAGAATTGAAAGAGAATTAGAACAACTCAAGATAAATAATGATCAAGACACAAATTATCAAGATACAAATGTAGATCATCTAGGATCTTCTCCTCAAGAACCTAACCAACTAGAAGAGAAAGAAGATCATGAATTAGCCAAAGCATGGAAATTTGTAAAAAATCATCCAACTGATCTCATCATAGGAAGTCCCTCTCAAGGAGTCAGCAACCGATCTCACCTTAGAAGTGGATGTAATCATATTGCCTTTATATCTCACCTAGAACCAAAAAACTTTGAAGAAGTTGAAAATGATGCAGATTGGATAAATGCCTTGCAAGAAGAATTAGATGAATTTGAAAGAAACAAAGTATGGCACTTAGTTCCTAAACCCAAAAATACCACAATAATTGGCACTAAATGGGTATTTAGGAATAAGAAAGATGAAGACGGAAACATTGTCAGAAATAAAGCTAGACTTGTAGCCCAAGGATACAACCAACAGGAGGGCATTGACTACGATGAAACTTATGCTCCTATAGCTAGACTAGAGGCTATCAGAATGCTCTTTACCTTTGCTTGTTACAAAAACTTCAAATTGTTTCAAATGGATGTTAAAAGCGCCTTTTTAAATGGATACATAAATGAAGAAGTTTTTGTCAAACAACCTCCTGGCTTTGAGAACCACTTTCATCCTGATCACGTGTATAAACTCTCAAAAGCTCTTTACAGACTTAAGCAAGCACCAAGAGCATGGTATGAACGGTTAAGCAAATTTCTTCTTGAAAATGGGTTCACAAGAGGAAAATTCGATACCACTCTCTTCTTAAAACATAAAGAGAATGATACGCTAGTTATACAAATCTATGTAGATGATATTATTTTCGGGGCCACAAATGAAACCTTATGTCAAGACTTTGCTCAAACTATGCAGCACACATTTGAGATGAGCATGATGGGTGAGCTAACCTTTTTCCTAGGATTACAAATCAAGCAAATGAAGCACAAAATCTTCATAAATCAGGGCAAATACGTTAAGGACATGTTAAAGAAATTTAATCTTGAAATGGGAAAATCTAAGGCAACTCCTATAAGTATCACAACTAAGCTTGACGTTGATGAAAAAGGGAAAAACATTGACCAAAAACTCTACCATGGCATGATAGGTAGCTTACTATATCTCACCTGCATTAGACCCGACATAATGTTCAGCGTTTGTCTTTGTGCTAGATTTCAATCTTATCCTAAAGAATCTCATCTTCTTGCGGTTAAACGAATCTTCAAATACTTAGCAGGCACTCCTGACTTAGGACTCTTCTTTCCCAAAAATGTGCCCTTCAACCTCACATGCTACTCTGCCGCTGACTATGGTGGTTGTAAAACCGATAGAAAAAGCACTAGTGGAACATGTCACTTCCTTGGACACTCCCTTGTTTCTTGGTTTTTCAATAAACAAACCTCCGTAGTTCTTTCCACCACTGAGGCTGAGTACATAGCAGCCGATAGCTGCTATGCTCAAGCATTATATATGAAACAACAACTTGAGGATTTTAGAATCATAGTTAAAAGTACTCCAATTCATTGTGACAATACTAGTACCATCAACATTTCAAAAAATCTGTGTCTTCACTCTAGAACCAAACACATTGAAATTAGGCACCACTTCATTCGAGACCATGTCCAAAAAGGAGACGTCAAGTTGGTTTTTGATCCCACCAAAAACCAACTTGCCGACATTCTTACTAAGCCTCTTAATGAAGAAAGATTTCACAAAATTGCACGCCCTAGGCATGTGCACTCCTTCGGACATACTATAGGGCGTATGTCTTTTCCACTCTTCCTTCCCCTACTCTTCCACTTTAATATTTATTTCTTTTCTCCAGGTTCTCATCGACGAACATAGGGTCCTCGTCACCGAGAAACCCTCATAATTCGTCGATGAATACAGGGTGTTCGTCGCCCAAAAATTCACATTTTCGTCGACGAATTCAGGGTTCTTGTCGACGAATTTTGTCGAGGGTACTTCTCTCTTAAAGTTAAAACAAATAGAAACCCTACCCTTCTCTTGCACCTCTCTCTCTCTCGACCCTGCGCTAAACTTCACCCACCTTGCGCCGGCGCCTCCCACCACCACCCACCACCTTCCTCCTCCATCTTCACCATCAACTCTTCCCTCCTGCACGCCACCGCCTGTCTCCTACCTCGCTTGTCTCCTCCCTCCAGCCCCCAGATCTTCCCTCTCGGCCAAGCCTCTCTCCCCATCCCTCCATGGCTCCTCACCCCAAACGCAGGCACCTTCAAACTGAAGCCGGCGAGGGATCCTCTCGCCCTGCCTCCGATCCCCCTGCCCCTGCCTCTGGTCCCGCTACCCCTACCTTCGGTCCCGCTACCCCTACTCCAGCCAACTCCGACCCCTGCTTCGTCTCCTCTAAAGCCGCCCACCGCTACCATACCGACATTGTCAAATGACATGTCGTCTACGGAAAAATATTACCCTCTGAGTTTTTACAACTTCATTTCCCTGCTATTCTCACCAAGATTCAAGCTCTTGGATGGGATGCTCTCTTCAATCTCGATGACCTAGTTTATGACGATTTTGTTCGCGAATTCTACATGAATTTTGCCCCTTCTTATCGTGGCAGTGCCGCTTACTCTACCGTTCAGGGCACCGTCATTCATCGTTCCTATACTACCTTCTCCACAGTACTGGGTTGCAATTCTTATCCTCTTTGTGGCATCCCCAAGTCCTCCTGGCCGACTCGCTTCGACTTGTTCAACTCCCACACAGCACTCAAACTTATTACCAGTAACCCTCGTATCTCCGCACTCGCTCGCCCAAAATCCAAGGACCTAACTGTGGAATTTCTGGTCCTCCATCACATCATCACATATAACCTATGTCCTTGAACTGGTGGCCGAGATTGGGTTACCCTCGGCGATATTTTTTGCATGTATTGTTTGTGGGTTGGCCGGGGTATATATCTTCCCTCCATCATCATTCAGAACATGGAAGAAGACCTCAAGCGGCAACGTGGCTGTCTCCCATACGGTCGTCTCCTCACCACTTTCTTCGATCACTTCAACCTTATTTGTGTCGGCCTTTCTTGTATTCGTCCTATGCCCGAAGATATTTATACTGAGGCGACTCTTCATTGCATGCACTTCGAGAAGGATGAAGCCACTAACACATGGTTCAAAGCCCGCGAGCAGGGCCCTATTCTTGTCGATGAGATTGAGGCTGACCTAGCAGTCGAAGAAGAAGACGAAGCCGAAGAAGGCAAGCATAAGGACCCCATCTATGGTCACATACTGACACATCTAGACGAGCTTCAGCATACTATGACACAGTCCGAGCATCGCCACCACCATCAGTTTGACTCTATTGATGCCTCTATTGCTCGGTTTGAAAGCGCTAACCGCGCTCGTTTCGACACTCTCGACACCTCTTTTGCTGCCCTGTTTGATCGACTAGGTCGCCCTCCCCAGTAGCTTGCTCTCTAGGCTAACCCTCCAATTTTGATTATGGCAAAGGGGGAGAAGTGGTTTCTGATTCAGTGTTCAGATGTATGCGGATGTAATCAGAAAACAACTCTAGTTGATGCTATTTAAATTAATCACTCGTTGTAACCACATCATATAATTAGTAATGGAACAATCATTGCATCCTTTTTAGTGTAAATGCTCTATCTGTATATTTGATTGATTGATATATCGAACTGCAATGGTTTATGTAGGATTAAATGGAAACTATCGCATTTATAAACGACATGCTGCCAAACTTTAAATAAAATACTCTTTCATAAAATGCAAACATTAAGGGGGAGGATTTTATTTAAGCTGTAAACTATTCTATTTAGTAAGGGGGAGCATTTATATTTTTAAGAGACACTAATGGATTGCCATCATCAAAAAGGGGGAGAATGTTAAACCAAATAGTTAGAGATCTTTTATTCCTACTATGTTTTGATGTTATCAACCCATTAGCTGCTCTCAAGGTCACTAACGTTTCTCTAAGATATGTTTCAGGTATATAGGATTGCTTCTGAACCAACAAGCAATCAAAACAACTCATGTCATGACCAGAAGCACAAGTCTCTTAAAGCATTCATGAGCAATACAACAAATGTACAAAAGTTATCTGAAAAATGAGTGTGTAAAACAAGAGAGATATTATCTTGTAAATATCTTGTACATAAAGTGAAACTCAATACAAAGAGCAAGAAAGGGGTATATCACACACGCACAACAAAATACTAGTTAAGTCATTTTTAAGTATATAAAGAAAACCCCAAAATGGAAAAGAACCTTCTTAGAAACTTAAAAGGACAAAAGTTTAAGAAGGAAGATCTCGTCGACGAACACAGGGCTTCATCGACGAGTTTAGTGCAAAATTCGTCAACGAACACAGGGTTCTCGTCGATGAAAAGATACTGAGGGGCATCTGAATTCAGAACCACAACTCGTCGATGAACACAGGGCGTCGTCAATAAATTACATAAAGGAATTGTCGACGAACACAGGGTATCGTCGATGAAAATATACCAAGGGGCATCTGAATTCAAAACCAGAAACTGGTCGATGAACACAGGGCTTTGTTGATGAAATTTCTGAAGAGCTCGTTGACGAACACAGGGTTTCGTCGACGAACGTCGGGCAGTAGCGAACATTAAATGCTGCGAACGGCTATTTTGAATCTTGTATTACATTCATAAATGCCCAACGGCTCTCCAGCATTGCCCTCATCCATTCAATGTATAAATAGGAGTAAATAGCATTTTACTAAACACCTAGAGAAATCATATTGAAAGAAGAACATTCATTGGTGTTGTCATCTCTAGGGTTTACTCACAAACTCATTTCCCCTCTTGTTGCTACTCTTAGTATTGCATTCACTCTATTGACAGAGGATCTTGAGTAAGGAGTTTATTGGTTTAACTACCTCAAGGGAGTATTCAAGCTTACACTTAATCTTCATCTACCTTTTTGTAAACAAAGGCTCTTTGTGGGCTGTTTTTCGGTGTCTCTAAGTGAGCACCTTGTTGAAGCTCTTTGTGAGCTTGTGTATATTGGCTTCTCCGCCCGAAGGAGGATTTAGTAGATTTTGGGAATCCTTGAGTTGGTCTCAAGGCATGGACGTAGGCGGGGTGCCGAACCACGTAAATATCAATGTGTTAAGCTTTGTGGTCTCAAGGTGTATATTGTTATTGTGATTTGTTACATTTCCTTTTATACAACAATTTTATGCACTTGCTCTCGGTAAGATTTTTGTGATTGTAGAAAGTAATCTCATCACCAAAGAAAGTCTATTCACCCCCCCCCCCCTCTAGACATACTACCAGGCCAACAGATCCTACACAAAGGTTTTTTTTTTTTTTTTTTATCCTACACAAAGGTATGAGCAATGGTACAAGAGTGTCAAAGATTAAGTGAGACAATCTACCACAATATAACATAGTAGAGTTTCAACCTTATAGGGCACATTTAATGGGATAAAATTGTGTGGCCCACTAGGTTAATTAAATAGAATAATATCTCATCAAAGTTAGACCGAGATTATTATATAATGCTCTATCTATTCTTTAAATTCAATGAACTTTCAAGGATGAATGAATGTTAAAAAGAAATTAAAAGCTGTTCTCAAACCTCACCTAAGATTTTTAAACTTTTAGGTAAATTTTCCCATAGATTTAAATTTAACATGTGATATACATGCCAAGTAATTTACATTATAATGGAAGGTAATGATAATTCATAGGATCATCACCAAACAACTTAATATTAACTCACCAGTCATGGAGCGAAGGTGGAAGAGAGGAGGTAAGTTATCGCCTGTGGATAGGTGAAGCTTTTTGTTGGAGAGTTATTTAAAACTGCTCTTGATGTCTCACATAGTAAGATTAAATTTTTAGGTGAATTAATTTTTTGATGTGGTATCAGAGTCTATGACCAAAAGGTCTAGAGATCAAACTTCACATTCCCCTTATTCTTTTAATTAAATTAAAATTATATGAAATGCATATTATGCTTTATCCACTTTTCAAACCCATATACAGTTAAAAGTTACAGACATTTGTGATTTTATATAGAAAATGTTATGGATTGAATTATAAGAAAATTTGTATTTCAAAATAAATATTTGTGAACAATATGCTTGAAATTTCAAGTACAGATGCGTGTTAAAGAGAGATTATAGACTATTCTTGAGATCTCAACAAAAATGCTTAACTAAGCTTTTAGAAAAATAATTAGTTTCTTAAAACTCTCAAATTTTGTTTCAAATTTGTTAAATAGTGTTGGCTAAATTGCAATTTAAACTTAACATATTAGACATACACATGCTAATTTATGTTGACCTTATAAGTCATATTCCGTTTTGATTATGGCAAATTCAAGGTATAGACACTCTATTTTTGCCCTAACCAAATAGAACAAGGGATCCTTCTCATTGTATTATTATTATTATTACCTTATTTTTATTATTATTATTTTATTATCACTATTATTATTATTATTATTATTATTATTATTATTATTATTATTGTTTTCCTATATTGTTATAAGTAATTTATTATTATTATTATTATTATTATTATTATTATTATTATTATTATTATTATTACTATTTTGTTATTTTTGCTATCATTATTATTTTCTTTTTATATTATTATTATTATTATTATTATTAGTGTTATTATTATCATAGTATTTTATTATTATTACCATTACCGTTCTCATTACTATTATTAATATGTTATTATTATTATTTCCCTTATTATCTTTATTTTAAATATTATTTTATTATTATTACTTTACTATTATTTTTCTTATTATCCTTCTTCTTCTTCTTCTTATTATTATTATTATTATTATTATTATTATTATTATTATTTTTAAATATCACTTTATTATTATTATTATCGTACTATTATTATATTATTATTTTCAAATCTTGCATTATTACATTACTATTATTATTATTATTAAGATATTATTATTATTAGTTACTATATTTATTATTACCATAAAAGTACAGAAAAATAAAAATAAAAAAGGATTTTAGGGTTTGGTTTAGGTTATAAAAGAAGAGAATAGACCCAAAGGAAAGGGGGCCGGTGGGCGCAGCGGAGCCAAAAAGAAAAAAGGGGCGGAGACGCCAAAGACCGCAAAAACAACCCTAGCCTCTCTTCCATCTCCCTCACTGCCGCATCTCTCTCTTCCCATAACCCTACCTGCTCTCAAGCCCCACTACAGCCTTATCCTTCTCTCTTCCCTCATCTCTTATTCAACGTCACCTTCAGCATCTCCCACACCAGCAGATCCATTCCAGCACCCCAACTCCAGCCGCAACCTCCAGCTGACAACCCACCGCCACGGCTTGGCCAGAAGCTCATGACAACGCCCCACGCTCTCTCTAGCAAGTCTCCATCGTCTCCGTCCTTGCCCATCAACCACCATTTCTGTCACCTTTCATCGCAGTCGTCGCACCATCCTCGCCGTCGCTAGAGTTCGTGCTGAGAGGAGCCTCGATACAGTCCGCAACCTCCACAGCACAGCAACGCCATCCCCAACGACTCCGGCCACCCCAAGCGGCCCTGTTACAACCGCCACACCCGAAGATCCTCTACAACTCCATCACTACCTACAACTACAGTCGCAAAAACCAGCAAAGCCGTCGCCGTCGCTCGCTCCCGCTGCCGTCGCCATCGTCGTCACCGTCTCCTGGCAAGACCTCAACTCTACAGCAGGACCCGAACCCCTGTCTTCCTCAGTCCCGACGGTACCCCCTGTGAGATTCCTGCACGCACAGCACACACACACGTATTGATTTTTTATTTATCTTAGGGATGTTTAAATCTTTGTTGTATTTATTATGTATATTAAATAATTAATATTATTATTGTAGGATTTTTAATGTTGTAATATTAGTATTTGATATCCATGTTTAGATTTTTGTCATATTTATTATAAATACTAATTGGTTTGTTTTTGTTTTTGTAGGATTCTTTTTTGTTTGATTGGTGTTAAATTTTGAATTTTCTTGTCATCTTTTTTTTTTTAAATGTGTAATATCATGGTTTACTATCTAATATTGTATTATCAACATGTGTGTGTGTATATATATATATATATATTTATGCTTTTATTATTACATTTGTTTCGTATGAACATGTATGTGGCTTATTATTGAATATTGTGTTGTTTTCATGTATATAATTTTTTTTTCTTATGATATAACATTCTTATTGTTACACTTGTTTGGTATGAACATGTAGATGTTGTGCTTTTGAATATTATACCATTATTATTATTATTATTATTATTATTATTATTATTATTATTATTATTATTATTATTATTATGTATTCAGGTTATTGGTTATCATCATCAAGTTAATATTCAGGTGATGTGATATTATATGGTTTTCATTATGATTATATTAATATTGTATATTTTGGATTATCATTATGGTCGTATTTGTTAGCTTTACCGTGATCCCAAGAGGGGGGGGTGAATTGGTATTTTAAAAATTTATCTCCTAGGTATTCTTCCTAACAGCAGTATGTTCACAAGCCTATGGTCAATCTAATGCAAATAATGTAAATAAACAAGAAATTAAATAAAGCAATTTAAACAATCATACAAGCACCAGAAAGCAGTAATGAAAGGATGACACGCAGATATGTTATCGAGGTTCGGCCAACTGCCTACGTCCCTGCCTTGGCTAACCAGCACAAGGATTATCACAATAACTTGCTCACTTAAACGGGTGGAGCGGCACCTATACAGACCAGGTCAAATTATCACATGGCTGACCTCAACCTTCACCAATCCTTACCGGGCTGAATTACCACCCCCTCAGGCCACGCTTGGAATCTCTCAGATATACAATCAAAAGGTACAATACAAGAGTGCTTTCATGTAAAGCAGATTTGTACCACAAATGCGCACAAACACATACACCACAGATGATTTAATAATGTAAGCTCAGTGTGGTCTAAGTAGTTCAACTCTCAAACAATTTTTCTATCAGTGTAGTACGCATGTGAAAGTGTTAATAATAATCTGTGTATTTCAGAGTATTCAATCAAACGTGTTCACACAGAGTATCAAACAAGCCTCAATAATATCAATCAATAGAATGTCTCAATCCCATGAATAAATATATATACGCTTGGATTGCAAGATATAAGTAATCTTTGTGTTTCAGCAAATGATATAGATTTGAATGGATATTGCTACAAAGATTAATATAACACACACAAATATCTTTTCACGAGAATATCAATATGAATACTACAAGATATTTGAATATGTTTGAAAATAGTTTTGTAAGCCAAATGCAAATACAAACTTCCTAAGTTATTGCAATGAGAGTGCAACACTTGGAAGTTTAACAAGTCTTCTTAGGATAGGCTTATTAGAAAAGCCTCCTAAGAATACTTAGGTTATGTTCTCGTTACAAAAATCGATTCAAGGCACTTCAAACAATGAGAGCAAACCTTTTAGAATACAGACTCAAAGCACTTACAAATGATTTTGAACTTTTAGAAGGAAGACTAGAGTGTTTGTAAGGAGGTATGAGCACTAGGAATCAAAAGAGTGTATTTTTGCTCTAAAGAGAAGATTTTTAATCCTTTTTGCTAATCAATAATTAATCCACCAAATGAAAGAGTATATACAGACATACTGAATATTTTGACCGTTGGGGACCTATTAGGGATTATTGGAAAAGTTTAATGACATTTAAATCAATTTAACACTGTTTAAAATTATTAATCGCGGTAAAAAAATAGAAGCAACCCGAGAGGTCCGGTCAACCAGAAATGGTTTGGTCGACCAGGACTCAAATGGCTTGGTCGACTATGGGACTTTTGAACGGAAAGGCTCGGTTGATCGAGGAGGGAGATTTCCCAAACTTCTGAGGTTCGGTGGACCAGGCCTTTTTGACCTGCATGGTTCGGTCGACCAAACCGCTGGGAATTCTCCCGAGGACCCTCCAGTCGACCAGGTAATTGGAGTGCAAAAGTGGTCGGTCAACTGGGAGGTCAAAATGTTGACTCCCAGGTGGTTCGGTCTACCAGGGTCAAATGAACTACAAGGTCTCAGTCGACCGAGACTTTGGTCAACGGTTAACCCAGGTATGGTTCGGTCGACCAGGCCAAAAATGAACTGATTTGGCGGGTCGACCGAAAGTACACCAAGTGTGCATTTCGGTCTCGTCTTGACACAATCAAGCCCTATTTAAGTGCCTAACAAATATATGTGAAAGTGTGTGTGTCCTAGGGGCACTTGGGGTCCAATTTGAAGACACCAAAAAAGTCCGGTGTCGGTTGACCTTCGGTCGACTGAAAGGAAATTCCTAAGGTCTTTCTATGTTTTTTTTTTATTTGTATCTGGTTTGAGCTTACAATATAAACCATGCATGTGATGTGTGTGCTTATTACAAACCGAATACCCTAATTACTATTACAGACAAATTCCACTAAAAATTATTACAATTAAGAGCACGAGCATGAGTTTGTCTTCAAGCTTTGAGCTTTCACGTGCCATTGATGATATGCTAATTATGAACCTGCACATGAACTAGATATTTATTAAATACAAGAGTATTTGTCATTATCAAAACCAGGGCGTGACCTATAAGGTCAACAGTATTGATATTGTATATTTTGGGTTTTCACTGTTGTCATGTTGATGATGTATATATATTTTAGGATTTTGATCAGTTTACATTGTTTTAGGTATTTTTAGGGTTTCCTTTGTTTCATGTAATTGTTATGGTATTATAGTTATTTACTATGATTTTTTTTTATCTTAAAATATTTAGTACTAATTATTTTTGGTATTATAATATATTTAGTATTAATTATTTTTAATATCTTAATACATTTAATATTAGTTATTTTTTGGTATCTTAATGTATTTAGTATTAGTTATTTTTGGCATCTTAATATATTTAGTATTAATTATTTTTAGTATCTTAATATATTTGTGTTAATTATTTTTGGTATCTTAATATATTTAGTATTAATTACTTTTAGTATCTCGATATATTTAGTATTAGTTATTTTTTTATAGTATTTTTAGTGTCTTAATATATATAGTATCATGGTATTTCATTACTTACTTTGATATTTGTAATATTTTAGCATATATGTATTCTTATTATTATTATATGTATCATGGTAATTTAATTTCTTAGTTTGTTATCTTATTAATATATATTAAAACCTCCCATACTAGTATTTTTTTATAAAAATTTTATATACAATTTCAAAAATTGGGAGTGTATTTTCTTAGATATTTTCTTGATTTTTTTATCCCTATGATTTTAATGCTAGGGTATGAGCTTTCGGGCTACATGTACCCGTAGTTCTGAGGGAATATATATAGTACATATATTTTTGTATTATTTATTTATTTATTTATCCATTTATTTATTTATTTATTTATACTGCGTGTATGTTTGTAAATCTATTAATAGAGGGGTAATTTAAAAGACTTATATGATTAACTTAGGGATAATTCCGAATTAATTAGGTACCGTTCGTAAGAACGGGCACGTAGGAGGTGCTTGTACCTTCCCCTCGCGTAACCGAACTCTCGACCCCAATTTTGGGAACGTAGGCCCATTCTACCCCTAACGGGGTAGTAATCATGTGTTCTAACCACACTAAAGATTAGTGGCGACTCCGATATTCTTATTTTGTCATAAAAATTAAAATTGATGTTTATTTAGCCGCCCGGGGCACACGCGCTCCGGGACGTCGCGACAGCTTGGCGACTCCGCTGGGGACCTTAGAGAGTTGAGCCAATAATTAATTAGGAATTACCCCAATTTAAATCTATTAAGTCTTTTAATTACCCCAGTTTTGTAAATAAAATACCCTTGTATTTGAATAAAGTAATTTGTTAAAATTATAATACATTTGACTTAGTAAATATATATTTGTTTCCATAGTTGTAGATAGCTTAGAGTTAATAATCATAGATACCTTAATTAATGTTCTCATATATAGAGATACTTTCATTAATGTGAATATTACTTCCTATATAGGTAAATACCTTCATTAATGTGAATAATACTTCCCATAATCATAGATACCTTAAATAATGTTCCCATATATAGAGATACTTTCATTAATGTGAATATTACTTCCCATATAGATAGATACCCTCATTAATGTGAATAATACTTCTCATAATCATAGATACCTTAATTAATGTTCCTATATATAGAGATACTTTCATTAATGTGAATATTACTTCCCATATAGGTAGATACCCTCATTAATGTGAATAATACTTCCCATAATCATAAATACCTTAATTAATGTTCCCATATAGAGATACTTTCATTAATGTAAATATTACTTTCCATATAGATAGATTGTGAACATGTATTCCCCATACATGTGAATATCCTTGCTTCAATGTGAATATTTTGTTTCCACGACAGTTCAAGCATGTGATTGCCTGTAAATACTCTATTGCTATGATTATTGATTAAGCATAAGATTAATTTGGAAATAGCATGTGCATGCATGTGGGGTAGCGGGATTAGGTTAAGATTGAATTCACACACTTTCACGCTCTATACCCGAGCTTTCCTTGTTAGGATTAAATAGGAGTGTAATAGCGTCAGTCCCTTCGTGGCAGAGCTTGATGGGACCCGCGAACCACTCCACTCAATGCGTGTTTTATCCGGACCCCTATGGGGGAGGATGGAATTCCAAACTGGGGACCTTTTATCAATAGGGTTAGAACCTACCCATACATGTTTGTACGTAGTTTTCCTTAACTAGGATAGAGTCATGAAGAGCCCTATATATTCATATCTACCCTAGGTCAGGACATCCTTCTTCCCATACCATATGTTGTATATATGTTTTGAGATACTTTGTATTATACCATGCATTTTGCATCCATTTTTCCATACTACTTAACCAGTATTCTGAAAAAGCCCAATAATGAGACCATGGCCCATCCTGTTCAAAGGATGAAGAACTTGACCCAAGCATTTTAAAATATGAGTTGGCCCAAACCTTTTCAAATAACTCGGCCCTAATTCTTTAAAAGCAAACTTAGGCTTGATCTTTTCCTAAGCAAAAACTTGGCCTAAGCCTGATTTTCAAAAATGGTTAAACCCAGATTTCAAAAATGGGCCTCGGCCCCATTACCTACAAATCCAGGCTAGCATTTTCTAAAAGCAATCCAAGCCCAATTCCTAGGGTCTGATCCTATCATAAAATAGCTTGAAACACTCGAGGTCTAAGTGCACACTAAATTCTACAAGTGCGCATTGAACAAATCCCACAGGTTGACTAGCTTGGGTCAACCCCAACCACAGAACATAATTTGACCCTTCATAGGGCCTAAGGTACATGAACCATCATTAGGGAAATGAATAGTTGAGGGAAGAATTGAATTGAAATTGTGGCCCATCAATGGTCATCTTAATCTTGAAATCTTTCATTAGTGGATTTCTCCGGAGTTCTAGAAAAGTAGTTATTTAGGTTACATTGCATCCATGCATTCATGCATAATTTCACACATAGTCATGCACGATAGGTCACGTGCATGTTCATATCTCTATTTGTATGTATAAGTGCACTAGTTGCATCCATGCATAAACACCCATTGCATAACCTAATCATGCACTTCATGCTCAATTCCATTACTATGCATGCATAGTCATCTCCAATGAGTGGATAATCATATCCCCATTTTTCTATAAAACTAGTGTACCAAGGTGGTGAAATCAAGATCTAGTATTTCAAAAGCAGGCAAAGCGGAATAGTCTCTATACATCCTTTTAAGTTCTTGGCAAAGGGTTAGACTCATGTGGAAGGATCTAGAAGGTCAGATGAGCTCTCTCGCACCAAATCATGAAGATGTCCATCAAGATGTGCCAAAGATTAAGGATCAGATGGAGAAGGTAGCCCCCTCGTGGAGCAAAACTACACAACATCCAAAGTAGGCCGTTGAAAACAAGCCTTCATTCAAACCACGATCGATGGAGTCGTTGTCTGGTATAGGTTTAAGCCTGCACACATTTATCCTAGCAACTCAGGACCTGAGACCCCAACGGGTGAGCGATGTCCAAGTTCCGCCCTTTATCTATCCTGATATTCAAGAAGAGAGAATAGCTGAAGAAAGGGGCAAAGAGCAGATACCTTGTCAAGAAATAAATCATAAGAATGAAGTCTGGGAAGAACAACTGCAAGCTATGCAAAAAGCAAACATGTTTGGTTCGTTGAATTCTTTCAATTCTTGTTGGATGTCAAATTTGATCTTACCCCCAAAGCTCAAAGTCCCAAATTTTGAGATGTTTAGTGGGTCCAAATGTCCACTAGCTCACTTGGGGATGTATTTACAAAAGATGGTTGTGCATTGTAACGATGACGATATGCTCATCTAGTATTTCCAAGATAGCTTGACTAGGGAAGCCCTAAGATGGTATAACCGAGTAAAGATCTGCACATGGGAGGATTTAACTCGCGCCTTTATCATTCAGCACAACAATGATATAGCTTCAGACAAGCGGACTTTATGAAATGTGGAGAAGAAGGCAAGCAAGTACTCTCATGATCAAGAAGAAATGACAACACAGAGTTATCCTCGAGTGGAAAAAGGAAAAACAGTTTGTTCATGTGGTGACTTTGTCAAAAATCAAGGTGTTGACAACCAAATCAAAGGCATTTCTCATAATTTAGCTGACTGGAGGATCACCGGAAAGTAGGTTAAGGAAGCAGTCAAAATAAAAGGAGTGCAATATACAAGGTCAGGACAAAGTTCTTCGAAAGGGGTTGAAAAAAGGAAAGAAAGGCAGGCCAGTAACGTAGCACCCAGTGGTGCAGGACAACACATGGATTCCTTTAGTCCTTCACAAACTTTGGAGCAACGTA
The DNA here is from genome assembly GCF_029873635.1 of Malania oleifera. Classification (NCBI taxonomy): domain Eukaryota; kingdom Viridiplantae; phylum Streptophyta; class Magnoliopsida; order Santalales; family Ximeniaceae; genus Malania; species Malania oleifera. The sequence continues at coordinate 79,643,909 of NC_080424.1, forward strand.
ACTTACAGATGCTAAGGATGCCTCCAAAGGAAAAGAAAAGAAAGGAAATTCAACCTATCTCGATGACCTATGTAGAGTTACTCCCACAGTTGGTTGAAAGGCATTTAGTTGCACCTACCTTGAGAATGTTGATACAACCCCCTTACCCAAGGTGGTACAACTCAAACACTCAATGTGAATATCACGCTGGGACAATAGGTCATTCAATTGAAAAATGTTGGACCTTTAAGTATAAAGTGCAATCATTGAGAGATGTTGGATGGTTAGCCTTCGAGGATAAACAGCTAGGGATCCCAAGTGATCCTCTACTCAATCACGAGGAAAGAAATGGTTAATATGTTGTAAGAAGATCTGGGAGCCATGCTCAAGCAAAAGAATATGTCAGTTATAGATCCTGGAATTCTCATAAGAAGCCTAAATGGATAGATTTACTCTTTGATCGCAGGAGCAAAAGTACACAAGGGGCAAGTTTTAGATTATCTAGTTTATTTCATGTAATGATGTCATTTTAATTCCCTTTCTTCTAGAAGTTTATTGACACTATTGTCTCGGACAATTTCCCTTTCATCAATAAAATGAATTATGCATTTTCTCATATCACTTGTGTCATAAGTTCAGTTGACCAAAAATTTGTTTGCTGATGTTTCGTGTAAAGATAAGGAAAATGATAATACCAATATTCATAAGCTAGAAAGTGATGTTAATTTTGAAAACTAAACACGAGAGGTGGAATCAGAAGAAGATAAAACAATTTTCCTCACCCTATGAACTCAGATGTTGTGAAGAAATAAAGAATCTCGAAGGAATTCAGTAAAATATATGTGTTGTGCCAAGAATTTCAAGTCAATTCGCTATTCATGTTTTGATCAAATGATAGATAACCATCTTTAGCCAACCAGTTATCCCCAAAAAGAGCCAAATATTGATTTACCAATTGTTAACCAAGTTGAGCCTGAATGTTAAACTAGCCTTTTCTTAAAAGCCAGTGCACCAAAAAGTTAACCTGGGTTGGGTCTCCTAGCGTTTGGCAAGTCATATGAGACAACAATGGGCTATCGAAATGATGGCAGACCATTTTTTTGCTACTCAAAAGAAATTCAAAGAAGAAATTTCTTGCTAGCCCTTTTAAGCCTGGAAAATTCAATTCTTGATTAACCTGTCAAAAGATCACACCCCACACTGGGACAATTTTAAAAGAGTTAGTCCCAAATGAAGTTCAAATGAAAATGAAGTTAAGATTCCTTTATAAAAGGAAAAGCAAAAGTTGTGGTAAAGGAAGAAGAAGAAGATATAAAAAAATAAAAAATAAATAAAAAAAAAAGAAGAAAAAAAAAAGGAAAGAGAAAGAAGAAGAAAAGGAAAAGGAAAGGAAGAAATAAGGGACATACTACATATGTGATCTTTGACCAAATTACCCTTGATAAAATTGACGATTTTGAGCCTTATTTAACTCTTTTCTTCTTTAACCCATACCCCTAGCCTACATTACGATCCAAATGAAAGTCCAGACCAGATTGGTATACATCGTTGTCTCAAATGATTTCTCAAACTTAATGATGAGTACGAACTACGTAATGACCTGATCCTGAAAAGGTACGTAGGTGACTTGTCCAAATAACAAGTTTGGTCAATATCTTGCAAGTGCCTCAATTCAAACTGGGGGCAGAAAACATCATTATGGGATGAGATTTTTTAGCCTTAGTTTCCATTTTATTCTAAAAACCTGTATCCCTTAGCCTACGTTTCGTCCCGAGTCTTAAAGACCATTTTGAGATCAAAACATGGGTTGAACTTGACTAAACTAAAGGCAACATTTAAACATGAGAAAGTTCTAATGGCTTTACAGTAGAATGTGTCGCGACGTCCCGGGAGCGCGTGTGCCCCGGGCGGCGAAATTAAAAATTAATTTCATATTTTCAAGAAAAACATGGTGTAGGAGTCGCCACTAACCTTTAGTGCGGTTAGAATACATGATTACTACCCTGTTAGGGGTAGAATCGGTCTACATTACCAGAGTTGGGGTCGGGAGTTCGGTTACGCGAGGGGAAGGTACGAGCACCCCCTACGCGCCCGTTCTTAAGAACGGCACCTAATTAATTTAAAATTATCCCTAAGTTAATCTAATAAATCTTTACATTACTCCTTTTTATGAATTTATAAATACATAGGAAAATAAATAAATATATACATGTATTCCCTCAGAGCTTAGGGTACGTGATGCCCGAAGGCTCATACCCCCGCAATAAAATCATAGGGAAAAAATTAAGAAAATACACTCCCAACATTTTGAAATTATATATAAAATTTTTATAGGAAAATACTAGTGTGGGAGGTTTTAATATATATTAATAAGATAATAAACTAAGAAATCAAATTACCCTAATATGTGTAATAATAATAGGGATATAATAATAAATTGCTATAATACCTAATGACATATCCTAATAATAAACCCACCTAATAGATAGTAATAATATACACACAAAAATAAGAATGATAATATAATACTAAACTTATAACAATAACGATAACAATAATAACAATAATAATAATACTAATAACAGTAATACTAATAATGACATACTACACGTAATAATAATAATAATAATACACAAGCATATAGTAAGATATTAACATTCTATAAATATAATGATACTCACCTATAAGTAATCAAAACCTCAATATATGCACATAGGGAAACAATTAATTCCCAAGATAAATAATGATATATACAATAGTCATTATGGAGACAATTAATCCCTAGAATAAATATAGGATGTATACTATAATAGTTATGGAAACAATCGAAGTCTTACCATTAATATACAATGACAATGTGGAAACAAATTAAACCCTAGAAATTATGTACTTTTATAAACATGTAAGGGAAAGAAATTAATTATGGAAACAATTCAAGTTATGAATCTAATAGGAAATATATACAAACTCTAGAGAAATCAATATGTCACAAGAGGGGAACCCTAAAAATAAATATGGAAATAAATTTAATTTTATCAAGGAGTGTTCAATAATATGAAAATACTAGAAATTGATATGCAATGATGTGGACGAAAATTAATGTGCAATAATAAGACTAATAATAATAAGCAAATAACTCAAACCCTAAAACAATACTTAAACATAAAATTATCAACCTTCTAAAAACGTGAAAACTACCGAAATCCTAAATAAACCTACACATAAAATATGAAATGATTTAAATAATAAACAATCATAACCAAAACCGTGAACGAATTTAAATAACGCAAATAAACTAAAAATTAAACCGTATTAACATGATAAACCTACCCTTTAAAAACATAAATACTAACATATAAAACAAAATGTAAAAATAACACTAAACAATATAAATTGTTAAATAACACAACATCGATTAAAAATACATGCTAAATAATACAAAATCACTTACCGGCAATAGCTTAGAATTCTCACCACTGAACTACAGCCACAATATAACAACAATAATATGAATACACAATATTACATAATAATACAACAATAATATTACGTAAATATACATATACATGTGCTTAACATTCAATAATAAAACATATATTTATATTTATATATACTTGTGCAAAAATAAACCAATATTACGATATTTCCCAATAAGCTAAAATAACCTTGGATATTATCATTTAACCAAATGTTGCAACATCAGAAATACTACAATGCGTATTACAACACAAAAATAACAACAAGGAAAATATTGCATGGATATTAAATGTTAAAACACATATTACAATAATAAAATCCAATAATAATAATATTACTTAATATATACAATAAATTTAGACATAAATTAAAACTCCATAAATATACTACATGCGAAAGCACATGGACAATAAATACACAATAAACCTACAAAAATTAATACCATAAGACAAAAAACAAACATATATTGATGATAAAATATGTACCTAATAAATAAAGGAAACACATAGAATATAATATTACATATAAAT